>NC_073253.2:100237500-100560833 GCF_029289425.2 Pan paniscus
GAATAACTAACAGGCTATGCCAAAGTTTTATTCTTGGATACCTGATATCAATGTGACATATTTTCTTTTTTTGTGTGTTTTTTGAGGCTGGAGTGCAGTGGCGTAATCTCAGATCATTGCAACCTCTGCCTCCCGAGTTCAAGTGTTTGTCCTGCATCAGCCTCCCAAGGAGCTGGATAGGCATCTGCCACCATGCCTGGCTAATTTTTGTATTTTTAATAGAGACAAGTATGAGCATGTTGGCCAGGCTGGTCTCGAACCCCTGACCTCAAGTGGTCTGCCCACCTTGGCCTCCCAAAGTGCTGTGATTACAGGTGTGAGTCACCACACCTGGCCAACATACCTTCAACTTTTATTTTGGAGATTTATATTTAACTTGTCATACCACTAATGTAATTTTCACCTTTCAAAATTCTAACTTTATAACATATTTTCAATCACAGTATAGTCAGAGTCAGAAAGTAATAAATCAGAAGATACATATGATGTTTAAAATTCAAAATGACGATTAACTTAAAAAAAGATTGAGGTATAATTGTCATAAAATTAACTATGCATATTTAAAATGTACAATTTGATAAGTTTGACATATATACACACACATGAAACCATCACCACTATCAAGATAATTTACATATCCATCAACCGCACGTTTTCTTGTGCCACTTTGTAATAATTCCCTTCCATTCAAATCATCCTCCAGATAATCACTGACCTGTTTCTTGTCATTATATATTAGTGTATATAACTTAGAATTCTATATAAATGGAAACATACAGTAAATACTCAGTCTGACTCCTTTCACTCAATATTGCTTTGATATTCTTCCATATTATAAAAAGTATCAATTATCTATCAGTTTTTTCTTGATAAATAGTACTTCAGTATTTGAATTTGCTAGAGTTTGTCTATTCACATGTTGATGGGCTCAAACAATCCTACCGCCTTGGCCTTCCAAAGTTAACACTTTGGATTACAGGCATGAGCCACTGCACCCAACTTATTTTAGTTTTGATGTAGACAAATAAATCAACTTATTTTATATATTTTGCTTTTAGTATCATATATTAGAAACTGATATCTAATATAAATTACAAGGCTTTCTCCTATGTTGTCTTCTAAAAATTTTACATTAGAATTTTAAAGCAGGTTTGGGTTCATTTTTATATATAATAAAAGCTATAGAAAGGTTTTTTATTTTTTATATATGTATATTCATGATCCCAGAAACATTTATGCGATAAAAACATTCCCTAACAATTTGTTTACAAAATTGACACATATATAATGTATATCTATAAACATATAATGCATTATATACAAATACACATACATATATAAAACACAATGAGAAATGATATCTATTATATATATGTAAAATTGTATTTAAGAATTAGCAACATAGTATGTTCACTTAATCAAATCACTGCCCCATTATATATAAACAAAATATTTGGGTGTATGTATGTGTGTGTATGCTGTATTTAATTCATATTACTATAAAAAATTTTTTGTAATAGTTATATTAGTCAACGTTTAGAAAAATAATGTGAAGTAGACACTATTGTATGCATTATAAAGAAAAATACCTGCTAATCAAAGATGATAAGACAGATACTCGAAGTCATAAATCTTTTAAGTGGCAGCAGTGGAAGGCAAGCCCAGGTGCCTCATACTCTTTCCAGCAGTCCATCATGATGGATTCAATCAATGCATCCATTAAATCTGGCAGCTACAGTAAGACAGATGATACTTTGGCCTACAGCCATTTTAAGAGTCCTCAAACAAATCAACTAAACATTTCCAATGTTATTGCCTTTGTTCTTCAATACATAATTGCTTTTAAAAGCTGAAAGTAGGGAAGAGAGAAAATAAATCATGAATTTTTATCAGAAAGCCTGCAAATCTGAATTGTAAAAAGCCAAACAAAACCCTTTTTCTCCTCAGTAGGGAATTCTCCTTAAAGTACAATATAAAGTCAGTCTTCTTATTAAATTTTAAGTATATGAGGACTGACATTAATGGAACTCATTTAAGTGAACTTAACTGAATTTCTATACACATTTGATTTTCCCCCACAACATGAGTGCCTTCCTGAATGATCCCACAGAAGCAACATGATTGACATTATGTATCCTGGAGAGAGCAGCCATTCATTGATCAACATCAGTGGTTTTGGCAGACAGACAGCACTTTGCCTCATGCCCAAAGAAAAGGTTATCTGGCAGAGATTAGAGATGAGGGGGTGACTGGATCCAGGAAGCATATCTGGTGCAACCACTGAAATCCACCCAAAGCCCAGGTCATTCAATGTATTCATACACGAACGATGTGTGCCACATAAATGCTTAATGGTCAATGCTCTCAATATGTGTCACTCCTAGTTTCATTACACAGAGGACATTAAAGTAATAATTTCTATAAACCCAAACCAGATTCAATTTTAATGTCTTCAGTGAAAGACTATATTCTAAAAGAGGACCAAAAGAACCCATATCTGCTCACTAATCTCTGGCTTATAATTATAGTATCATGACTCAACTCATGACACTGGCATATATTTCATCTGTTTTTTTTTTCTTTTGGTAAAAATACTTAAAGATATTTGATTCTAATTAGTGGACTTAAAGTGTTTCTAAAAAATGTTCAGAAACATTTGTTCATTCATCTATTTTCCCCCTAAGTACTTATTGAATTTAATACCATAGGCTTGAGAATTATACTAAATTAAGAAACACAGTGACAAGCAAATTACGTATTCTCTCTCAACTTTGTTTCTTCAACTAAAATTTGAAATAATAACTGTATCAATCTCAAATAAATGTGGAAAGTATTGCTTGCTGGGGCTTCTAGAGTGGCAGGATAGGGAAATCGATGGATTTTTTCCACAGTGAAATAATCATTTCAGTGGTGAAAATTATTTAAAACAAGTAAGTCTCTGAAAATTATTGTAAGGGCATATAGAAAATGGAGAAATATTTATTCAAGAAAGTTTACTAAATTCATTAAGAATAGCTAGAGTCCCCAACATGTAAGCTATGACCTGCTCCCACATGTCCTCTCCCCAACTGTGTGACAAAGATTTTACTCTGGGAAGGAGTGACCGCAAAGACAAGATAGAGGATCTCTCTCATACCAGCTCCTGGCCTAGGGATATGATTATATTCTGGGAGAGCCAAGCCACTAGTATCTTTTGTCCTTTCCAGTCCTGTATCATAGAAGTGTGGTTACAGGCAGGCACGACTGAGAAGTCAGGCCTTTCTTCCTCACCCAACTCTCATTCCTAGGATAAAGGCTCCACTCCGGGAATGAGAGTTCAAGAACACTGGGGCTCCAATCACCACCAACCCAGCTGTCTTGTAGGGTCTAAGTTCCATACAAGAAGGATAAAGCCAAGAAGAGCAGAGGCTAATATCATCTACCTCCCAACCCAAGTGTCCATTCTTAGAGCAGCGCTGTCACTCCAGGAAAATCTGACCACTGCTTCCACTTCCAACAGCTTTGGTGCAGTGCAATAGAAGTTCTGCCAAGGGGAGAGGCAGGCCATAAAAATACAGTAATCCACAGTTCTGTCTGAAAGAACTGACTTCACTTGGAAGGTAATGATAAGTTCATGCTTAATGATGTCCAAAACTGGACAGATTAGTGATCAATTAAGAGAGGACTGGTAGTGCTATTGTCACTGTGACAACAAGCAAAATACCTGAGAAGCTAGAAAGAACAAGAGAAAGACACAGCCAACAATAGCCTTTTTGGTATCACACTATTTCTTGGGGGTCTGAAAGTTGTGCTTATGTGCTCAGCTGCACATACTCAGGAGCAATCAGAGTCCCCACAATAGGAAGAGTGGAAAGTATATCTAAAGTCACACACAGATCTAATAACCAAACAGAATTCTTATTAGCTTGAGGGGCTTGAACACTTGCCAACTGCTCACCAAACACTGGCTGAACAATAAAATCACACTAATTACTGGTGATTTGGAAGACTGTTCACACATGCAAGACTGCACACCCTCAAGAATGACTGGAGAAACAATCTTGAGACACTTTTCCTAAACTGCATAAACTGTGAAAACAGTCTGCAAGCTACGCACATATGCAACAGTAAAGGTGAAAATATAACTACCTAAGGTGGCCTGAACACAACCTTTCACTAATAAGTGGGAAGGGAGAAATATCTGAGAAGGGCCATTAGAGATTGTACACTACAGAGGATACAGACATTAGAAAATTGTTCTAAGTAAATATAAGCAAAGAACAAATAAACAAAAACACAAGCCTCAAGATAAGGGGAGAGTTCCACACCCAGAGATGCTACAATATATTTTCTAAAATGTCCAAGTTTCAAAAAACATTCCAAGGCATGCAGAGAAACAGGGAAAATGTGACCCATACATTGAAAAATTTTACAAGTGGGTAGTAGAAACTAACTTTGCCAGATGTTGAAACTGGCTGACAAACACTTCAAAGTAGCTATATAAATAAGTTTAAAGACCTAAAAGAAACCATGTTTAGAAAAATTAAAGAAAGGTATAATAAGAATGTTTCATCAATAGGAACCACACCAAAGAAAAATAAATCATTCTCTCAAAAAGACACATGCACTTGGATGTTCATTGCAGCATTATTTACAACAGTAAAGACATGAAATCAATATAAGTGCCACCAACAGTGGATTGGATAAAGAAAATGTGGAACATATACATCATGGAATACTATGCAACCATAAAAAATGATGAAATTATGTCCTTTGCAGCAACATGGATGCCACTGGATGATATTATCCTACACAAATTACATAACTCAAGAACAGAAAACCAAATACTGCATGTTCTCACTTACAAGTGGGAACTGAACATTGGGCACACATGGACACAAAGATGGAAACAATAGATACTGGAGATTACTAGAAGGAAAGAATGAAAGTAGTAGTTACAAAACTACTTACTGGGTATTATGCTCACTATCTAGGTGATGGGATCATTCATAGCCCAAACCTCAGTGTAATGCAATATACCCATGTAAGAAACCTACACATGTAATCCCTGGATCTAAAATAAATGTTGAAGTTTTTTAAAAAGGGAACCAGTTCATGTCCTTTGCAGAGACATGGATGAAACTGGAAATCATCATTCTCAGCAAACTAACGCAGGAACAGAAAACCAAACACTGCATGTTCTCACTCATAAGTGGGAGTAGAACAATGAGAACACATGGACACAGGAAGGGGGTTAGGGGTAAGGGGAGGGATAAGGGGGCCTCTCGGGGGTTGGGGATAAGGGGAGGGATAGCATTAGGAGAAATACCTAATGTAGATAATGGGTTGATGGGTGCAGCAAACCACCATGGCACATGTATACCTATGTAACAAACCTGCATGCTCTGCACATGTATCCCAGAACTTAAAGTATAATAAAAAATTAAATTAAATTAAATTAAAGGAACCACAAACAAAGGAACAGGATTTTAAAAATGTATATATAGGGAATTTTGGAGGTGAAAACTACAATGACCAGAATAAAAACCTGATGAAAGTGGACCAGCAGTATGTTTGAGTTGAACAATAGAATTTATTTTAAAGTCGATTACAAGAAATTGATATATTCTAAGCAACAGCAAGAAAGAGGAAGGGATAAAAATGAGCAACCTCACAGACATGTGGGGCACCACTGGGCACACCAATATACATGTAATGAGAATATCAAAAGGAGTGGAAAGCAGATGTCTGAAGAAATAAGGGTTAAAAATAATTTTATGAAAAAATTTACGTACACATTTGAGAAGCTTAGTGTACCTCAAGACAAATAAACACAAAGAGATCCAAACTCAACACATCATAGATAAAATGTTAAGACAGAAAACTTTGAAGGCAGTAAGAGGAAAATACTTAACACATACAAAGGAACCAAAATAAAATTAACAACTAAGATTTCATCTGAAATAATGGGAACTAGAAGGTTGTGGAATGCCATATTCTAAGTGCTGAAAGAAATAGAGAAATTCAACCAAGAATCCTATGTCCAGCAAAACCATCTATGACAAATGAAAGCTAACTAAAGATATTCCCAATAAACAAAAATGGAGAGAATTCATTAATAGGAGACCCGCTGCAATGGTTTGAATGTTTCCTCCCAAACTTATTTTGAAATGTATTACTATCATCATGGCTGTTAAGAGGTGATTATTCCATAAGGGCTGTGCCCCTATGAATGGATCATTGTCATCATCACAGGAGTGAGTTCCTTACTGTGAGAATAGGTTGCTATAAAAGCAAGTTCAACAACCTTTTGCTCTCCAGCACTCTCTTCACCTTCTGCCTTTTGCCATGAGATGATACAGCACAAAGGCCCTCACCAAATTTTGGTGTCAAGCTCTTGGACTTCTCAGCCTCCAGAGTCATGAGCCAAATGAATTTCTTTTCTTTATAAATTATCTGGTCTGTAGTATTCTGGTATAGCAACACAAAATGAACTAGACATCTGCCTTACAACAAATACTAAAGGAAATTTTACAGACTGAAAGGAAGTGACACCAAACAATAATTGAAATCCATAAGAAAAACACAGAATTCCAGTAAAAAAAGAAATGTGTAGATAATGGTAAAAACCAGTATAATCACAAACGTCTTTTTCCTTATTTTCTTAACTGATTTTAAAAATTCTTATATAATATCTATATAATTATATTGCTGAATCTATACTGTATTGAAATTTAATGTATTTGATAATAAAAACACACAACAGGGGAATAAGAATGAACCTATATCGGCAACGAATCCATGCAGGAAATGACACCAAATGATAACTCAAGTCCATGGAATAAGAAAAAGCCAAAAATGGTAAATTGAAATGCTAACAACAGAAAAACTGCATAAATATATATGTACTCTTATTTCTTTTCTACCTACTTTAAAATACATAGTATTATATGTCAATAATTATAATAATTTAATTGGTTGGTAATATGTAGACATGAGTATGAATAATAGTACAGAAAGTGGAAGGGATGGACCCAAATAGAAATAAAATTTTTATATCTTACTTAAATTAGACTAATATAAATATGAAGAGTCTAATAAGTTAAGGTATATATTATGAGTCTTAGAACAATCACTAAGAAAAATAATACTTCAATAAATATTTTGTAAAATAAATAAATTTATGTAATATGATTAGAACAGTACCGGGAACATGAAAAGTTCTGTATTAGAATTGTGTGTTACTATTAATATTATCATTTTTGTCTCATGAGGGCTAAAAATAATTTCCACTCTAAAATTATTACATTCTAAAAACATAAAAATGAATCTGCCTTCTCAAAGTTGTGTCTGGAAGAAGAGAAGAGTGGTGAATTGTGAAGATGTTTTTCTCTTTAGAGAATTGTGGGTTGGGAGGGAGCATGAGGAGTACAGATCATAGATGAGAAACATTGAGGCAATGCTCTTTCTTGAACCTGTGATGACAGTATTGAAAACATTTCCTGGACACTTGACCTGTGCCTTGAAACAAGTTGAGTATAAATCTAAGGGTAGATTTCTTAAGACACTGTGAAACATTTCATGTTCTGTGACTTATTTCCATTTGCCTGAGCTCTAATAATTTGTATTAAAATTCTATTGTTGGAATTTTAGACAGGCTTATGTCTAGTAATTTGAGTTCCATGCATTTCTATAGAGCGAGAAGCTTGACCCTTTTTGAAAACTAATTTGTTTCCTGATATAATTTATATAAAGTTCAAGGGAACCAGAAAAGTAAAGTTTTGAAGGAAATGAGGCTTGTTTAATTAACAGTGAGTGAATCATTAGTCTGTGTAAAATCACCAATAAAAATAATTGGAGATTAACTCAAATATTTATAGTAACAATAGAAAAAAATAAGGGTTAATTTTAACTTATCGAGGCAACTATCTGATCAATTCTGTATTAGGCAATTTTCTATTGAATGTCTCGCAATAATGTTCTGAAGTGAAGGCTTTGTGGTTTAATCATTTGGGGAAAATTAAATGTTTTAAACTCTGCTTGAATAAGAAAGTATGATACGTGTAATAATTATAGAGGGAAAGAAAATTTGTCAAGTTATCTGAGTTGTTTTAAAATCTCTGATTTCATGATTTTTTTTAAAAAAGTTAGATACAGAGGCTCTCCAGGCTGGAGTGCAGTCATAGGATGGTGATAGTCATAGTCATAGCACAGTCAAATGCTATGCCATAGTCATAGCAAGGGCAATCATAGCTCACTGCAGCCTCGAACTCCTGGACTCAAGTGATCTTCCCACCTCAGCCTCTTGAGTAGCTGGAACTACAGGCACATGCCACTGGGCCTCGAAAGTTTAAAAAGAAATTTTTTGAGACAAGGTCTCACCATTTTGCCCAGGCTGGCCTCAAACTGCTGGCTTCAAGTAATCCTCCTCCCTCAGCCTACTGAATAGCTGGGATTACAGGCATGCCAATACATCCAGCATGATATTTTACTCTCCCAATTATTATGTATTACATCTTCTGTTCTCCTACTATAGTGTTTATGTTAAAAAAAAAGAGTAAGTGGATTAAAGACACTTTCTATGGACTGCAAAGCCAGAATGTTATGTATTTAACAAAGCCTCCTGGTAATACTAAAAAATTGTGACAACACTTAATATATTTCCATAAGGTTTTCCTTACAAACATGATCATGAATAAATTATCATCACACTGTTTAATATAAAGTTTGTTTTTCTATTTGGTACAAAATTTAAAGTTAATTCGTTGTTACTTTAAAATGTATTTCCCCAGTCAAAACTAATACCTTCCATAAGTACTGTGATGTTCTGCAACCCAGATGTGTGCAGCATTATTTTGATTGTCTGCAGCTTCACATTTGATAAGTTGTTATGCTCACCAACCTGAAATAATATGTTTCTATTTTAATTAATTTCAACTTTTAATTTAGATTCAGAGGGTACATGTGCAAGTTTGTTATGTGGGTATGTCGTGTGATGTTAAGGTTTGGGGTACCAATAATCCCATCACCTGGATAGTGAGCACAGTACCCAATAGATAGTTTTGCAGCCCTTACCCTTTTGCCCTCTCCCACCTCGAGGAGTCCCCAGTATCTGTTGCTGCCATCTTTGTGACCATGTGTACCCAATGTTTAGCTCCTACTTATAAGTGAGAACATGCAGTATTTGGTTTTCTGTTCCTGCATTAACTTGCTCAGGATAATGGCCTCCAGCTGCATTCATGTTGCTGCAAAGGACATGATTTTATTCTTTTTTATGGCCAGTATTCCATGGTGAATATGTACCACATTTTCTTTATCCAGTTCACCATTGTTAGGAACTTATGTTGATTCCATGTCTTTGCTATTGTAAATAGTGCTGCGATGAACATATGAGTACACGTGTCTTTTTGGGGAGAACGATATATTTCCCTTTGGGTATACACATAGTATTGGATTTCTGGGATGAATGGCAGTTCTGTTTTTGGTTCTTTGTGAAATCTCCAAACTGCTTTCCGCAGTGGCTGAGATAATTTACATTCCCACCAACAGAGTATAAGTGTTCCCTTTTCTCCGCAGCCTCCCAGCATCTGTTACTTTTTGTATTTTTAGTAATAGCCATGAAATAATGTGTTTTCTAATTTCATGTTATTTTAATTTTTTCCTGTCACAACTTTTACTATGCTAATGTCAGGTGAGTTCAATTGTCAGAGCCTTCTCTGAGACAAATGAGAGACAAAGACACATTCTATATTGTGTTTGCTAGGATTTTATAACAAATTCCACTAGCAGGACAACATCTACACTTAACGATTTATGTTAAATGCAAAATTTTACATTTGTTCATATGAGTATGTGTGATGATCACTGTGAAACGCTTCTAAACTGGTAGCCACTCCTACCTGTGGCTCATTGCCTTATGCCAAAAATGAATTGGGCACTTTAAGCAGGCCACCTGCTATTGGATAATTGCAGCAAAGACAATGCCCAGACTTCAGGCCATTGTTTAGCTGGCAATGATCATACCCTAAACAAAAGGGAAGAGAATCATCTTCAGATAAATGTGTTTAATGCCAACATTTTTATTTAAAAAATAAGCCAGTGTTCGTATACTACAAAGTATGCTTTTTCAGAATCATAATGTAATCTTTCCACCCTCTTGACTATTAACACCTCTTGCCTGGAGTTCACACCTTCACTGAGACAACTACTTTTGAGTGGAGCTTTTCAACCTTTATATCCAAGTATCTTAAAACAGTTGGGGAATTCTTAAAATGCTGTTTTTTTCTTCATGTGTTTGTTCTTATTGTAAGCTCTCTGTTCCATTCTTGGTCAGAGTCACGATAACATTTTCCTAATTTGGAGGATGTTTTTCGGCATATTTTAAAGGCCTGCTTCATTATGAAACAAATGAACAAGTTGTGGGTCAACAGTGACAATCAAATACAGAGGCAGATAGGATCATCAGTAGGAAGCAGCTATAATTGTATACAAGGCTTCCATCTCGTAGGTAAGTTTCTCACTTTAGTTCTGTATAATAATCTAGGTGAACAAATGCCAAAGTAGCAAAGAGAATCAGTTCCTAAGGAGTCTTGCAAGGCTTCATTATGATTTTGTTTCACTGCTAACAGTTAACAATGACAACAAAAACAAAACCAAAAATATTCATTGAAAAATGTGCTGACCTGTTGCCACCCTCGGTGGCTCATTGGATTTTAACCTAATTTATACACATTTGATTGTCCCCCTTAAAATTTTAGAGTTCCCAATATAGTGAATTGGAATTTGTTTTGTTTAATAAAAATATTGCCACATAGCAACTGTCAGTTAGAAAATTAGATTTAATTTCCCTTTGTGAGTAATTAGCTGTTAGTGTCTCCGCTCTCTTTATGCATATAATTAACTTTTCTAATCAAATATAACTTCTTTGGTGTTGAAGATAATACTACAAGCTTTGTCATCAAATATTACACTTCCGTTTCATGGCAAACTTCAGTGAAATAAACTGTTTACTGTATTCTACTCATAGGATTTTTACATGCAAATGGCAAACAAACAGGAAAGATGTAAAGAGTTTCTAATGGCAAGGTTTCTTTGTTTGGGGAGGCATTTCATTTCTCGATTTCTGTTATGAGACTCTGAAATTGTAATCAAGTATATAAAAATTTGGACATGAGCAGGCGTTTGACTGCTCAGCTCTGCACTGTGCCTCCGGGTCACCCTGAGCATCATTTACATCAAAACCATTCAACTCAAGCCTGGCTCATTGCCCACTATTCTGGGCTGGAACTCGGAGATATATCTCTATGACAGAAAAGTAACTGCTTAAGATGTGAAAAATTTAGCTACACTATTTAACTTAGTGACATATAGCTTTAAAAAGGTAATTGAATATTTAACTTATACATTTAATTTGTGTGGAGGCATGATCTTTTAAGCAGAAAATTAATTAATACTTATTCCTGAATTAGCTATGTAATCATTCTTACTTAACTGGTGGTGGTCTGCTTTGGATATTAGTAACCTCCATAAGATCTCAGCAAAATATGCAAAATACTGTGTGGCTATTATATTTGATATTGGAAAAGCAGTAAATATAAAAACAGCTTTAAAAATTATTGTTCATTGAAAAAATGCCAATCCTATTAATACTGTCTATACAGATTTTGCTCAACTAAGAAAAATCATTGCTGTCCCAAGCAAATAATGTGGGAAGGGCAAAAATTATTATAACAAACCCAGGTATTCTGCTCTGATCTCATTACATAATTATAAATCTTGTAAAGTACTTTTACTCGGGCCAATATTAGATTATGGCTGTCAGCTACAAATACTGAAAAAGAAAAGTATATTTAGAGAATAATCTATTTTGCAGCATTTCTAGCTTTACCTGAAGAAAATCATTTCAAATGTTTTGCCTTGAATACTGTGAGAAAAAAAGTTCATTGTCTCTTTAGAATAAAAATAGGAAAATAATCTGAATTTATATTAAAAAATGTGTAACCCCCCAGGTTTTTTCCTTAGCATTGCAAAATATTTTATTTAATATTAATTGGCTGCTTTCATTAGTATCTTCTTTATTTCCTTGTTTTGCCGTAATAAATAAGCTATCATCTAAAGATTAAGTTACTTATATATAATCCATTCTCAAAATTAAAAAAAGTTAACACTGTTATTATGATTTAGACAAAAAAAATTCAAGTTTTATGGATTCGTTAAATGTTCTGAGCACACATTTTTATTGACGTGCATATGTAAATGTGAGTAAAAAAAAACTACTGCCAATAAAATGACTTTTTTCCATAATGTGAATTATTTATTATGACCTGCAATATATTTCATGGTTATGTACTTAGGAAATAACAACTCATTTTAATGTTAGTGTCAACACACGATAATTAGTAAATAAAATTTTCTCTGCTAGAGTGTATTCCAAAGCCAAACAAATTATTTTAGATATTCAGACACTTCTATTAACATAGATAACTTAGAGTTGACCCTGTGTGTGTGTAGACCTTTTTATAGATAAATTATACTTAATCACTTTTATTATTCTTATTAAATAGAAATACAAACTAATAAGAAATAATGCAATTTTAAATTTTCTTTAAAAATTAATGTCTCTGAATATATGACATGACAAATGACTAAGATAAGACAAAATAATTCCGATTTTATTCTTGTAGTATTAATATATGCAAATAGGAAAGAATGACATTTGCTTCAGCTTTCTAGCAAATATATTACTGTTAATGTATATTGAATATGCATTAAAGGGAGAAATTTGCCTTTTAGTTCTGGTGAACTAATAATTCAAATTGTTATAAAGTTTTAAGTTCTCACATTAAGAGGCTATTTTAGAGTAAAAACAAAAATACCACTTTCATACTTACGTCATTTCCACAAATAAAGAAAAGCAATACAAAGTTCAATGGTGATGCTCATTGAATGTCTCAGTTATTTCTAAAATAATTGCCAGGATGTACCATAGTCATTTAAATTATATAACTCTCTTAATCAAGTTTTGTCAGTCATTTACTGTCAATGCTTATATTCTCCTAAAGCCAGTTACAGGAATAAGACACTGTGTAGCTATAAATTGTGATCTGTTTTTATAAAAGTGTCATGATGTAGTGTAACATCCTCTATAAAGTATATGAAGCTTCAGAGAAAGGACAGAGTCAAAATTGTATTTCTTGGGATTTTTCTCATAGAACGAAACTGTACGCTTGTGCTGTCAACTGTTTAGCCTTAAAATTACCTTTAAGTTTACTAAATAATTACTGCTTATCAAGCAGGTACCAGAAATGTTAAGAAGTATAAGTGATATAAAATGGATCTTCTGACTTAGAGGAATTTATTATCTTGATTTGGGATATAATCTGTTCACAAAAATATTAAACAGTAGAAGACTGTGGACAGTATGAGTATTGGAAAGACTAATGTTACATTATTAGAATTATTTTAATAACAAGAGTAGAGTGGACTTGAGGGTTCAATAAAAGATTTATGTGAAATTTGAGTTCAGTTGAATTTTATGGAATAATGAAAAGGCTTGATGGATTAAGGAAAAAAGTGGTAAGCATTCCAGAAAGTGCAGCACAGAAGAGGAAAATCCAAGAAATCAGGTTTTATTTGGGCATGTGAGTCTTCCAGAAAAGGAATTGGGGAGTGGTGACAGGTAAGTTGTATCCAAATTAAGAATAGATAGAAAAGTCAATTTGAAAAGTTTGATCTTTTTCTCTTGAGAATAAGGACTTTTCATCATTCTATGCAGATAAATGACAGTGATAGGCTGTCTTTAGGGGCTGCGTTTGGGGAAATTGACTTCTGCATCATCAGGTAGACAGAATCTCCAAAATAAGCTTATATGTGTACCAAGAAAGGAAGAGAGATTGCCTTCGAATACCTATTCTTTCTTCCCTGAACCATATATTTCTTTCCTAAATTTCTCCCCGCCCCCACCACACATACAAGTCAGCTTTTATTTACCTGAATTTCATAGGAAGAGAGTCATGACTAATAAATTCAAAAGCCAAAAGTAATTTTGGCTTGGCTTTGTAAGGCTTAGAAATATGTGTATCAAGTCATATTTATTTTACCAGTTATTTTTGTTGCACTGATATTAAGATGCATTTCATAGTAGGTTTGCCTTATATTGTAGCCATATCAGGCTTTTTGCCATTTTCTGAACATACCATCTGCTTAGCTGATTCTGCACATGGGCCCCTGCAAGTCTCATGCCAGTAATATTAATTTTAACTACTATCACATTCTCCAGCGTGCCAACCACTGTGCCAAGTGCTTTTCATTTATCGGCTCATATAATCCTTACAATAATCCTATTTTTTTAAATGAGATAATTGAGACCCAGAGAGATCAGTAACTAATCCCATTCCACACTAGGTCATGACATCATTGAGGGATGATTCTATATATTCATCTTTCTCCTACCAGTGACTGTCATAGTGATAGTAAATGTTGGCTGATTAAATACATAATGGTGGAAGAGGAAAACACAGGTAATTGTGCTAACCTTGAAAGGTCCAACATTATGTAAAATGATATCATACTTAATGTGGACAAGATATGAAAGTTAGGGAATTAATATTCATGTGAAAGACAAGTAGTGATCTAGTAAATTAGTGAAGTTAGAATGCGATTATTAGAGATCAGTCTTGCTGCATATCATCAACCCTTATGCATAGCCATATTTTAGACTTTACTATTACTAAAATAATTTCATTTTTAATATTTTAAACTATGAAACAGCACTTCTAGACCAAAACATTCAATACTAATAAATATCTCTCCCTTGTTTAGTTTACAATCTATCAAGATATGCTATGCTTTTCTCTACAATTTTCTCCAAGGAAACAGTCACCTTATTCTAATTCCCCACTCAGACTGGTGATGAGTTGGCCTACTAGCTCATTAATGGTCTCATAATTATGGTTTTTCTTTCCTTCTGCTGTACTCATCAGCCAGTCCCTAACTCTGGTTAAATATTGCAATTTGTTATCTATCTTATTGCACTAAGAAAATAAAAACTTTTGGAAAAAAATTGCAATAATTTAGGGGATGGTATAAAGATACAACTTCAATATCACTGTTTTCAGTTTTAGGTTTAGTTGAACTACTACTTGTCAATCCCTTTTTTAAAATGTATTTGTGTCCTGTTTTTATTCAGAGGATTACTTAATAACTCTGAAAGTCACTTTGGTTCCTTACCAAACTTTGAAACCATTATTCTTAGAATTAGTACACCTCTGACTTCCTTTACCAAACTGTTGGCCTACATTTCTGCAATGCTTATTAAGCCTTTATACTTACCTTTGTCTTACTTATTCTAAAATCCCTGGAACTTAACACATTCTATAGACTATCACAAGTAATGAGCAAACATTCTCTTGAATCAATAAGTATGATAATTAGGGAGTTAATGTAAGTGAGGTTGATAAAAAAAATTGGTAGTTGGAAGTTGGAATAAGGTATTAAATCTGAAGATGGACAAGAGAAGTAGCAAGAACAGACATCGAAAAGTTGAATATAAGTGCTTGAAATAAGGTTGAAGCCTCTATCACCAGAAATGACAATTTCTGAATTGTAACTATAATCAGTTAAGCCTTTAGATTGAGTTTTATGAAGAAACAGCACAATCATGCCTTCTTTAGGTTCTAGCTTTCAAGGAATCAGAGAATGTAGTCCATGAGAGGGAATGCAGTGAATATTCTAGAGATTAGAGTACAGTAAAATGTGTGGTAGCACAGGAGAGTTAGATTATACCATACCCTCTATTTTTGTTGAAATTACTGGGCACAGAAGCCCTGACATTAATAGAAACTTCCTCTTCCTCTTAATTTGAAAAGAATCACTTGAACAAATTGCATATATAGACTAGCAATAGATACTGATAGCTATTTTTAACATTTTTTTTTTTTTTTTTTTGAGACGGAGTCTTGCTCTGTCGCCCAGGCTGGCGTGCAGTGGCACCATCTCGGCTCACTGCAAGCTTCGCCTCCCGGGTTCACGCCATTCTCCTGCCTCAGCTTCCCGAGTAGCTGGGACTACAGGTGCCCACCACCACGCCCAGCTAATTTTTTTGTATTTTTAGTAGAGATGGGGTTTCATTGTGTTAGTCAGGATGGTCTCGACCCTCTGACCTCGTGACCTGCCCGCCTTGGCCTCCCAAAGTGCTGGGATTACAGGCGTGAGCCACTGCGCCTGGCCAACTTTATGTTTTTACTACAGAAGGAAGAAGACAATTTTAAATATAGACCCACTGATTCTGTATTAGATTATTGTTCATACTTTTCATACTTCTCTTTTAATCCTCCTAATTTCTCGTTAAGACATTATTAGTTTCATTTATCTGAGTGAGAAAATGTGTACTCACAAAAATAATTTGTTTAAGGCCATTTATTACATAGTAGAACTGGAATCTCAATGCTAATTTGCTTGATCAAAATCCATATTAGCTTCGTCGATTTTGCTGTACCAACTGAGAAAGGAGCTTGCATTTTCCTTTGGGGTCCTGGATAAAATGCAGGATTAGCAAAGTTATTGAGAAACTTTAGAAGGTTTTCCTTGTTTAACGTTAAGCGATTGCATAGCATTTTCTTCTAAATGATGAAAGGCAAAACAACGACTTGCTACTTAGAGTTTAAGGAGTACCATAGCTTTAAAACACCTCATATAAGTGGGTGCAGGTGTTTTTAGATTGTATCTATCTATTCAAACCTCTTTAAATCCTGGTAAAAATAATGACTTCTATTAAGATTTTTATGCAAACTTTAGTAATTAATATTTACTTAAATATTTGCACTCTGATATAAGAATTTATTTTCGAGTTAAAAACTTAGTGACCAGGTGGATTTTGTGTTGAGAATTCAGGCTCTTGAAACAAATTTCACTGTTCATTTCACCATCTCTGTCATTAATTTATTTCTATAAAGGTGAAGCATAGTGAAAATGGATATCATCGGTGACTTTGAAATAAGGACAAGAGATTATTTGTCACATTAAGATTGTTCCACCTTAAAACAAAGATGTCTAATTAATGCATTGATTTTATTTTATCTTGGAATGTGTATTTTATACTACTAATTACATGTACCTAATCACTTTTTAAAAATAACTTACTCATACTATCACCACCTCTTGCATTATAGCTTTCTTTGATGAACTTAAAAGCGTGGCTCTCAAGACTAATTCTGTACTTATTTAAACCTTTGATTATTTATTTCCATGGCTTACAAAGTCCCAAATGAGAATCACCAGCAGCAGATATGCATGCAGTGGAAATACATAATGCTGATTTATCCCCAGGAGGGAATATCTATGCAAAAATAAAACTATCAAATGGCTGTAAACATTACATACTAACTTTAAGCACTCATTTTTTTCCACTTCCAGTGAATTAAATAGTATTTAAAATACTTGAATTGTCTTTATTAACAAAACCAATAAATGTGATGTGATTATTGGACATCTAATATGTGTGGAAGGTAAAAAAAAAAATTGCATCATTAGTATTTACAATGACCTCTCCATTCTGCCTTCTAAGGGGTGAGGTGACTTTGGTTGCCAAGGCTGTATTGAGTGATTGACTGGTTCTAAAGGAGAATTAGAGAAGTCAGGAAAAGGCTAAGTTGTGCCAAATGGGGATAGAATAGAACAACACACAAGGAAAGTTAAGGAATGTGAACAAAAAGAGCAGTAAATCAGGAGTTGGTGAAACTTTATTGAGAAAAATAGATAAATTCTCAAAGAAGTGGAGCTTTTAAGAAGAGTGAAATACTAAAAAAGAATTTTTTGTGAGTGAAGTTTTATTATTATTTGTTTGACATACTCTCTAGCCTGAAAATATTAGTACAGCATGGGCTCTTCTTTTGAAGGCTTTGGACTGTAGGAGTTTCTGTATATGTGTGTGTGAATGTGCATCAGTATACATGTATATGTTTTGTCTGTTCACAATTATATTAATATTAGCCTCTAAAAATGCAGAAGGATGATTAGACAAGTATCAGATATTATGTGATAATTAAATTAAAAAGACAGCAACAATCTAAGACACTTTAGTAGATATAGCAGAAATCATGACCTATATTTATATCTATTATTATGCATGTATATAAA
The DNA here is from genome assembly GCF_029289425.2 of Pan paniscus. NCBI lineage: Eukaryota > Metazoa > Chordata > Mammalia > Primates > Hominidae > Pan > Pan paniscus. The sequence continues at coordinate 100,255,615 of NC_073253.2, forward strand.
TATATCAGAATTTAAAATGAGCCTAATTCCAAATTTTCCACTGATTGGCATGGAAGTTTACACTTGCTATTCTTTTTAAATTGTGGGCTATTTGAACAAAGTTAATACTACAGTATTAAGAAATTACAAATTTATTTCTGTAAATATTTAACCATAAGAGATTATTGTGCACTTATTTTATTTCAGGTTTATGTCTCCCTCCTATCTTTCTTGTAATTGGAGGTAGCATAAATACCAAATATAACTGCTAAAACAGTATTTAATTCTCTCATTGCCATGCAAAATATTTTATAAATTCTCACAGTTTTTGTAACATATTATCTAGTATTTATATGTTACAGTTGTCTTTTAAGTATCTAAATTGCTTTCTAAAACACTTTAGTATAAGGGCACTTACATTTCAATTTATGTAAAATGGAAATGTCTAATTTTCATGGTAAACAAGAGGAAAATATACGTGTGGCTACTCAACTACCTAAATTAGATAGGTAAATTTAACTATACAGCTTTTTACCAATCAGTGGATTCAATGTTTGTTTTAAAATCATTGATTTTTACATAGTTGAATTCTTTCAAGACTTAGAGTTATCCAGACTTATAGAAATATTCCACATTTTACTCTATATGATTCCGAAATCTGTAACTACAAATGTATTCTATAAAAACATATACTATTATTTTTTTCATGGTGAAGATTAGAGGGAGTGGATAAAATATAAAATGAATAGAAATCAGTAAGCCTTGGTAATAGAGCAACTTAGCACATCATTTCCTTCCTTGGCATACTCATGTATTTTCAGGCCAAGTGACTTTTTCACTGTCAAATTCTGGTGTGTTATGTCATATAATTTAATAGTACAAACTAGCAACTAAATGTTTTATATGAATATGCTTGTCTTACTCCTTATTGTTTACACTGTGTTTCCTTTATTGAAATTATGATAGCTTTCAAATTTAAATTAAACAAGTACAGTAGTCTGTTGGTATTGAGGCACTTAACATGAAGTTTCAAATATTCATAATCAGCCTTAAAGTAATGTGACAAATAGTGATCAGTAATTTCAGTAAAGTACTAATTTGAATCACTCTTGAATTGAGGCTTTTGATGACAAAGAAGTTGATGGTCTACCTAGAAAATTCATCCCAGGGCTGCTTTGATGTTCTTCACTTGTTGTATACATATTTTATGCTTATTTTTCCCAAGGTTGAGTTCAGGAAACAGAAAGCACACTGATGTCTTTCAGCAGAAAGTGATCTAATAGAGTTAATGAAGAACATATAGACATGTTAGAAAGACAGCAGCAGTGAGCTTGTGTAGGCCCACATCACATAAAGCGAGCAGTAGTGAGCTTGTGTAGGCCTGAGGAGAGACTCTCTGAACCTTCAGAACTAACCCATCAAGGGAGCTACTCGTATCATGGTCAGAAAGGCAAGAAAGCTAGAAACCACCAATAGAACAATATAGTTCAAGAATACACCACCACAGTTGCAATCCAGGCTGCTTCTACATCCACACCCATTGCTTCTTGACGCCCATGGAGTTTGTGATGATATGCTGAAAATCTGTTGCGGAAAAAGTTTCCATGTCTGAGCATGAAACCATAATTGCAAGGAGATAGCCCAAATAATTAGTGAAATAACATCTGCTTTATCTATTGGCATTGATTCTTGTGAAGTACATCAAATTGCTGAAACCTAATTTGCATTCAGAACTCTAGCTATGAGACTTTTGGGAATATAGGTTTCCAGCCTGTGGAATACAAGAAAGCATATTGGAAAGAGATGGGAATGAATGCTGAGGGTCGATTGATCATATTCTACCAAAATGCAGGACTTATATTTAGAATTTGAAGATTTCATAAAATCTTAGGATGATTCTTCCTGAATGTCAAGGGTCTTCTATCGTACTTAATAATGTACCGTATTTAAACTCCATTTAAGGAGAAAGGAATGGCAAGGAGGAGATGAAACTTCCCTTTCTTTACTGCTTTCAGGTAAATGGGCTGAATCCTTGAAGATGATTTGTGGTGATGGGTATTCATGGTTTAACTAATCTGTTACATTTACACTTGTTAAATATGATGTACAACACACATAACTTATTAGTACATTCTATATTTATTTAAAAATAAATATTGATAACACTCACTCAAAAATAATGTCATAATAGTGATGTGTGATTAAAAATATCTGGAGACCACTGGCCAAAACCAACTTATTTTAGCCATATCCATCACTGAATTATTCTGGTAACCCTTGCATGCCCTACACCTGTTCTAGAAAAAGCATAAGGATTTTCAGGCAAGATTATTCTTGTTCTATATGATTTGGGTGTAGGCTTTATTTAGCATGGAATACTGTGTTTTTTTTCCCTTCTCAGAGTCTGATAATAATGTGCACTGACATAAAGCACCCTGCACATCCTATCCCTGAAAAATAGCAAAGGAAGAAAGGGAGGAGGGGAATGTTCTTCAGCCCTGTTTTATTTTCACACAAAAGTGACCAAAAAACACAGTCTCCACTGCCTGATTTCCCGAGGACACTTTCCAGCTCTCAATCAAACAAGCAGGAACCCAGAAGCTATTCAGAGCTCCCTATTCTTCGGCAAATGCATACTTATCCCCTTCCTGGCGGGGCTGCACATATTGTCTGCAATACACAACTAGATGTATAATGGCTTTTTTGCAACCTTGGATTGTTCTCCAGGCCCTGGCCACCTACACTAAGCAATAAGGGGACAAAATTGAAGAAGCTTTTTAGCTTTTATAGCTTATTGATTTTTATATTTTCTGATGTATTAGAGCAATTTTTCAAACGTATCCTCCTTACCTTGATATCTTGAGTGTAGAGAGAGGATTTCACATTTATTAGCTTTTCTTTGGTTAAAAAAAAAAATATATATATATATATACACATATGTGCATGTGTATATATATATATATGGTCTCAGTGTTATCTCAGAGATATAAATGGTTTGGTATAAAAAATCAATTCTCAGAGTAAAATTCAAAGATTGTGTGCAAGTGTTACATAAAAAGCAGACAACAAGGAATATACCCTTTCCAACCAGGTAACAAAGATGGTTTTGAAAAGTATAGTTTCTGGATGGCAGTTAAATTTAGAGATGCTCAATACTTTTCAAATAGAAAAGTTCTATCAAAATTGAGAGCATATAATGTGGTGAATACTTTTTTTATTATCTCTGATCATCCATGACAGCATTAAAAAAAGAAGTACAGCACAAATGACTTCTCCAATGGGAGTAGTCTTTGCTCAGAACTCAGATACTGAGACAAGGTGTGAAGCATTTCATGGTAAAGACTCTTTGAAGTTTTGCATTTTAAAATAATAGGTGCAAAAGAAAATTATTTTGTGATATCCTAGTTCACTGTCTGATACAAAATAATTAATTTCCCTCTATTTCCAAGAGAGTTTATTGCTTTATAATCAAGAATTTAACATGAACAGTTGGGACTTTTACATTTGTTTTAAACTATTTTAGAACTATTTTAGAAATATTTGATGGGGATTTTTTTGAAAATTACTCTGGGTGTTGGGAGTAGGGAACACATACCAAATAGTGCATAGGCCATGCCCTCAGGGAGGTTGGAGTGGCACATGGCTGTATCTAGCAGGCTCCTGTTGACTGGTGGGTCCAAGCAGTGAGTGCCTGTGATATGTTTGGTGCTCAGGACCTGCTTACTTGCTGGACCACACTTGACAATGTAGCTCCTTCCCTTCGCCTTCCCAGGGGTGCGGGAAACACACAGGTTTGAAGAGCGTGGCCTGGGCGGGAAATTAAAAGTTAATGTTTTCACTCAGTTAATAGACATTTGGCTCTTTTTTGTGAAATTTTTCTTTTTTTCCTCTTCACAACACTCTTTTAGGTGTTATGTAGAGTGATGGGAAGAGTGACTGTGCTTTTGCTTGAAGTGCAGTGGGTATGGCGGGAACTCTGCAAAGGTGCCTCTTCCATGAGGGTCTAGCAGATTAAAATACTTTGAATTTTAATTCAAATAAATCCCCATCAAATATTAAATTTGTTTAGAATTAGGATAAACACTCTCCTTTTAGGAAAATAAATTCTATAATGTATTACTATTATTAAAAAACCTTCAAAAACATGTAATTAGAGAAGAAAATTAAAATATCCAGGGATTTTTAGAAACTACAAATATTCTGATCCTCCATAATGTCCCCTACTATTTTGATATAATGATTGAAATTGATTTACATTTATTTTTCTTGAGGGCATTTTTTTCTTCAAGAGTCAAATATTACAATAGAGAGAGTAAATTGAGTTAATTATTGATTTAAAGCAAATTACAATTTTAGATTTGTTTCTTACTTGTATTTTCAGTGATCTAAAATGCTAGACATATGATAAACTTTCTTCGATAAAGGGAGTAGGAAAGATAAATGTAAAAGACAGTGTGCCATGCCAACTATTGCATGAACTTAATAAGTTAATAAATCTCCCTGAGGATCAGTTATTTCATCTATAAATTGGGAATATGATAAACACAGGGTTGTTTCATTTTGAGATCAAATAATGTAACCAACTTGAAACACAAAGCACTCAATCAGGGATGTAATTGTGAGCTAAAAAAAATTACAGTATATTTTCTTGATTGTTCCACCTCACGGCTTATGAGTTTATATGATTCAGAGGGTACTGCATTTGAAGATAGGGCTGATGGCTATTAGAGTGGTATAAATGATGGGAGATACAAGTCAAGGGCTCTCTAAGTTCATCCCAGGTAAAAGGTTGGGACTACCTGAAAGAAAGAGAAGATAGAATCTGGAAGAAAAATGTAAGGAAAGGAGTAGACAATTTCAATTTCAACTGCATCCTAATTTTATCTAGGACCTATTCTGAGCTTTGCTTTCATATGTGCAGACTTTTTAAATTTTTTTTTTAACATATAGAGGCTGTGAAGGCTCAAGTTGCTGTGGCATGTTTTAGAAGCATTCCTTTTAATCACAACTTTGCTCTTGCTATCCTCAGGCCTTCGGTATCAATGAACTACTTAACATCATTTCCTCAGCTTCTGAAGTTATTGAGAGTTGTCCATTTTAATTTGCTCATTTACGTCTTTTGGCAAAGAACAATGTGCCAGTGTGAAATATGCCTCCTTTGGTTCACTTCAGTGAACCAAGTCAGGGGTTGGACATCACGGTTAGAAAACTGTCACGTAATTCTCAGTGGCTGTGTGAAAGCACTAGAGAATGGGCACCCCTGGGCTCCTTATACAACGGGAGCAAATCTCCATATGGTCTTTATCTTGTTTCCTATTCCATATCTTTTCATCCTTGAGATGCAACTGCAAAGCACTACCATCCGTTCTGCTTTAGGAGCAGCAAAGATGATCTGACAGCCCATTCTGTGATCATCCCACAACAGATTTCTGGAGTCCAGCCCAGTCTTTGGAATTTTCACGGAAGTTCTGAGCAGTGGTAAAATCCCCTTCACCTGACCCTCATGGCTTTGACTTCAATTTTCTGACAAGTAAGTTTGTTTTGAACAAAGGACTGGGAGAAGGGAACAGTTAGAGTTGAAGGGAGCAGGCTTTCTAATACACTGATTGAAAGCAATACAGCCTTGAGTAAACATTGACTTACAGTGCTGCTCCAACCACTACCTGAATGGATTATCTGCCAGATGTACACTTGTTGTGTAAACGAGGGCTTTCCAAGTATGGTTTCGCTTGAACTTTCTCAGTCAGAATCTGTAAATGATCTGTTTCTTCTACAACTTACTTGTACTCCATCTTACAGCATTTGCTTTTTTAAGTGTCCCCTTTTCCATTTTTTTTAGCAAATATCTCACTGTATCATATTAGATGTCATACAGATTATGGTCCAAGCCAAAATACACTTGAGAGTGAAAGAGGCTGGGGTAGAGAATATTATCAATCAGATCTCTGGCACAAGAGTACAGACAGGCATAATCTGAGACATCCCAGGCAAAAAGAAAAAGGTTTACCCTAATTTATTATCCATTTTATTTCGTGTATTAAGAAGTGTTAAGAATTTTGACAATATTAGGCTTAGATTAAACATTTGGATATAATTATATTTAAAGGATTATCTGTCATAGTGGGTTAAAGCAAGAAGAACTTGACATCAAAGTAGCTTCAAAGCTGATTCTGATCTTGCCCTAATAAGAATTATGGAGAAAATGTCTTTACTAATACCTGCTTTTATAGTTGTGAGAATTAACTTAGCTAATATTTTGGAAAATGCTTTAGACTGCATAGTTTTATTAAATTTAAAAATATCCATGAGTAAGGTGAGTGAAAGCAAAGAATCATGAGTTGATAACACTACTTCAAAACATATCGATTTTAAGAAAATGATTCTTATTAATGAAGATAAATTTTTCTATTATAGATTTAAAATTTATATTGCTTATAATGTGGTTTTTGGAGGGCTATTCTCTGTTTTATTCTTTAGGCTTTATATTAGAAAGGTAGTAATAACATAGTCTTACTTCTTCAGCATTTTAGGGATTTAGGGATTATCAACCTGCCACAAAGGGTATCAGGAAGGCACAGAAATAAACTGTCAGCACTAGAGAGAACTGAATCAGTTAAGCTACTAATATTTTATTTACCTTCAAAGTATCCCCCAGAAAATAGCCTGTGGTTAACTACATAACAGTATATTTTAGAGCATCAACATATAACTAATCCTTAATGTGTAAAACTGTTACATGGCTGAGAAGTTACTACTGAAATTTCTACATTTCCATAGGAGGGGAAGAGGAAATGATTAAAGCAGAAGGACTTAGACATTTTAGTAAGAGAAAGTTTAATTAATTAATTAATTTACTTTTTTGTCCCATGGAGGCCTTAGTATTGAAGTAATTGCACTGGACTCTTGCTCTGTGTTTGTAATCATTTTCATTCAAAGAAGTTATATGAACACAGTGTTTTGTGAATGAAGTCTAATAATATAACCTCACAAATCTTACAAAATTTGGATGAACTTGTTTATAGGAAAGTGAGCCAGGTGTTTTCAGAGCTGATACCTGACTGTCACTTCTCTAGGATATTATGACATTATAAATCTCACCTTGTCTTCTATTTAGTGTTCCTATGACAGAATACCTGAGGCTGGGTAATTTATGCAGAAAAGAGATTTAATAGATTCACAATTCTAGTGGCTAGAAAGTCTAGGAGCATGGTCCTGGGATCTGCTTGACTTCTGATGAGGGCCATGCAATGTGTCATGATGTGGCACAGAAGCAGAAAGGCAAGCATGATTGTGCAAAGGGACATGAGTGAGAGGCTGGGCTTACTTTATAGCAACTCGCACTGGTGGCAACTAATTCATTCCTGTAAGAGTGAGAATCCACCCACTCGTCTGAGAAAGCATTCATCTTTTCATGAAGACAGTGCCCCATGATTCAAACACCTCCCACTAGGCTCCACCTCCCAACACTGCCAAAAGAGGAAACATATTTTCACATGTGTTTTAGATAGGAAACACCCAAGCCATAGAATTTCTCCCATACCCTTCCAAAACTCATGTTCTTTTCATGTGCAAAATACAGTCACTCCATCCCAATAATCCAAAAAAATCTTAACTTGTTTCAGCACCAACTCAAAAGTCCAAAGTCCAAAGTCTCATTTGAGAATCAAGGAAAGCTCCTTCCAGCTGTGGACCTGTAAAACTAAACACAAGTTTATTGACTTCTAAAATACAATGGTGGGGCAGGCATATGGTAAACACTTGCATTTCAAAAGGAGAGAGAAGCAGAAAGAAAGAAGTAACTAGCCCAAAGCAAGTCTGAAACCTAGGAGAGTAGATATTAAATCTTTTTCTATTTTTTTTAAAGTTTTTAATTTTTGTGGGTACATAGCGGGTGTATATATTTATGGGGTACATGAGATGTTATGATACAGGCATGCAATGTGAAATAAGTATATCATGGAGAATGGGGTATCCATCGCCTCAGAAATTTATCCTTTGTGTTACAAACAATCCAATCACATTCTTTATGTTACTTGAAAATTACAATTAAGTTATTATTGACCATAGTCACCCTGTTGTGCTATTACAAGAGAGTGGGTCTCATTTATTCTTTCTAACTAATTTTTTTTACCCATTAACCATCCCCACTTCCCCCTCCAATCCCTCAACTGTCCTTCCCAGCATCTGGTAACCATCCTTCTACTCTCTATGTCCATGAGTTCAATTTTCTTGATTTTTAGATCCCACAAATAAGTGAGAACATGCGATGGTTATCTTTCTGTACAACCATGGCTTATTTTCATTTAACATTTCATTTAACGTAACGACCTCCAATTACATCCATGTTGTTGCAAATGACAAAATCTCATTCTTTTTTTATAGCTGAATAGTATTCCACTGTGTATATGTACTACATTTCTTCAGGCATTCATCTACTGATGGACACTTAAGTTGCTTCCAAATATTAGCCATTGTAAATAGTACTGCAACAAATGTAGGAGTGCAGACATCTGTTCTGTATACTTACTTCTTTTCTTTTGGATGTATAGCCAGCAGTGGGATTCCTGGACCATGTGGTAGCTCAAATTTAGTTATTTCAGGGACCTCCAAATTGTTCTCCTTAGTGGTTGTACTAATTTACATTCCTGCCATCAATGTACGAAGGTTGCCTTTTCTCTGCATCCTCTCCGGCATTTGTTATTTCCTGTCTTTCGGATATAAGTCATTTTAAATGGGGTGAGATGATATCTCACTGTAGTTTTGGTTTGCGTATCTCTGATGATTAATGATGTTGAGCACCTTTATTAAATCCTTTGTGAGATGGGTAGTTTGCAAATATTTTCTCCCATTCTGTGAGTTGTCTTTTCAGTTTATTGATTATATCCTTTGCTGTGTAGAGGCTTTTTAACTTGATATAATTCTATTTGTCCATTTTTGTTTTGGTTCCTATGCTTGTGGGGTATTGCTGGAAAAATTTTTGCCCCAGACCAATGGCCTGGAGACTTTCCCCCAACATTTTATTGTACTAGTTTCATAGTTTGAAGTCTTAGATTTAAGTCTTTAATTCATTTTGATTGGCTTTTTGTATATGGCAAGAGATGGGGTCTAATTTAATTCTTCTTCATATGGTTATTCAGTTCTCCTAGCACCATTTATTGAAAACATTGCCTTTTCCCCTGTCATGTTCTTGACATCTTTGTTGCAAATGAGTTCACTGTAGGTGTGTGGGTTTGTTTCTGGGTCTCCATTCTGTTCCATTGATCTATATGTCTGTTATGCCAGTACCATGATGTTTTGGTTACTATGGCTCTGCAGTATAATTTGAAGTGAGGTAATGGGATTCCCCTAGTTGACTTTTTGCTTAGGAGAGCTTTGGCTATTCTGGGCCTTTTGAGGTTTCATATAAATATTAGGATTGTTTTTTTCTGTTTCTGTGAAGATTGTCATTGGCATTTTTCTAGAGATTGCATGGAGTCTGTAAATTGCTCTGGGTAGAATGGACATTTTAACAATATTGATTCTTCTAATCCATAAACATGGAATATTTTTCTATTTTTTGATGTCTTCTTCAATTTCTTTCATCAGTGTTTTACAGCTTTTATCATACAGATTTTTCACTTCCTGATTAAATTAATTCCTGAGCATTTAATTTTATGTTTGGCTATTTTAAATTGGATTACTTTTTAAAATTCTTTTTTGCATTGTTCACTCTTGGCATAGAGATATACTATTGATTTTTGAATGGTGATTTTGTATTCTGCAATTTCACTGAATTTGTTTATTATTTCTAATAGTTTTTTGGTGGAGTCTTTAGGTTTTTCCAAATATAAGACTATAGCATTAGCAAATAAGGACAATTTGACTTTTTTCTTTCTAATTTGGATGCCCTTATGTCTTTCTCTTATCTGATTGCTCTAGTGAGGGCTTCCAGTACTGTGTTGAATAACAGTGGTGACAGGGCATTCTTGTTGTGTTCCAGATCTTAGAGGAAAAGATTTCAGTTTTTCCCCATTCATTATGATACTAGCTTCTGGTCTGTCATATATGGTTTTTATTATGTTGAGGTATGTTTCTTCTATCCCCAGTTTTGAGGGTTTTTATCATGAAGGGATGGTGAACTTTATCAAATGTTTTTCAACATTAATTCAGATTATCACATAGTGTTTATCCTTCATTCTGCTGACATGATGGATCACATTGCTTGATTTACACATGTCAAACCATCTTTGCATCCCGTGGATAAATCCTGCTTGGTCATGATGGATGATTTTTCTAATTTATTGTTTGAATATGGTTTGCTAGTATTTTGTTGAGGATTTTTGCATCAATATTCATCAGAGATTTTGGCCTTTAGTTTTATTTTTTATTTTTGATGTATCTGTGTCTGGTTTCAGTATCAGGGTAACACCAGCTTCATAGAATGAGTTTGGAAGTATTCCCTCCTCCTGTTTTTCAGAATACTTTGTGTAGGGTTGGTATTAGTCCTACTTCAAATGTTTTATAGAATTCAGCAGTGAAGGCTTTGGGTCCAGGGCTTTTCTTAAGTGGGATTCTTTTTATTAAGGTTTCAATCTCATTACCTGTTATTGGTATGTTCAGGTTTTGGATTTCTTCCTGGTTTTTTTTTTTTTTTTTTTTTTTTTTGAGACAGGGTCTTGCTCTTTTCACTCAGGCTGGAGTGCAGTGGTGTGACCTAGACTCAGTGCAACCTCCACTTCCCGGGCTCAAGTGATTTTTGTGCCCCAGGCTCCTGAGTAGCTGGGACTACAGGTGCATGCCACCACACCTGGCTAATTTTTGTATTTTTAGTAGATATGGGGTTTTGTCATGTTGGTCATACTGGTCTCAAACTCCTGACCTCAAGTGATCCACCTGCCTTGCCCTCCCAAAGCACTAGGATTACAGGTGTGAGCCACCATGCCCAGCCTTCCTGGTTCAACCTTAGGAGTTGTATGTGTCTAGAAATTTGTACAATTCTTGTAGATTTTCCAGTTTATTGGCATACAGTTGCACACAGTAGCCACTAATGATCCTTTTAATTACTGCAGCATCAGTTGAAAACATTTTGATTTTATTTGTATCTTCTCCCTTTTTTCTTAGTCTTGCTAAATATTTGTCAATTTTAAGTCCTCAAAAAGTCAACTTTTTGTTTTATTGATCTTTCATATTGTTTTTTCTTTCAATTTCATTTATTTCTACTCTCATCATCATCATTTATTTTTTCTACTGATTTTCAGTTTGATTTGCTCTTGCTTTTATAGTTCTTTATAATGCACTGTTAGATTGTGTATTTAAAGTTTTTCTTCTTTTTTCGTGTAGTCATTTATAGCTATAAATGTCCCTCTTAGTACTACTTTTGTTGTATCCCATAGGTTTTGGTATGTTGTGTTTCCATTATCATTTGTTTCAATAAGATTTTCAATTTCCTTCTTAATGTCTTCATAGATGTACTGGTCATTCAGGAGCATATTGTTTAACTTTCATGTGTTTGCGTAATTTCCAAAATTCCTCTTGTTATTAGTTTCTAGTTTTATTCCATTGTTGTCAGAAAAGATGCTTGATATTACTTCATTTTTTTAAATGTCTTCAGACTTTGTTTTGTGACCTCTTATGGTCTATCCTTGAGAATGTTCAATGTGCCTAGGAAAAGAATGTGTTGTCTGTTGCTGTTGGATTAAATATTCTGTAAATATTTATCAGATCTACTTGGTCTGTGGTACAGATTAAGTGAGATGTTTCTTTATTTTCTGTCCGTAAGATCTGTCCAATGTTGAAAGTGGGGTGTTGAAGTTTCAAGTTATTATTGTATTGGAGCCTACCTCTCTCTTTAGCTCTAATAATGATTGCTTTATATATCTGTGTGCTTCACTGTTGGGTGCACATATATTTAAAATTGTTATATCCTCTTGCTTAACTGACCCATTTATTATTATATAGTGACCTTCTTTGTGTCTTCTTTTAGCTTTTGTCTTGAAAACTATTTTGTTTGATATAAGTACAGTTACTGCTGCTCTTTTTTGGTTTCTGTTGTCATTTAATATTTTTTTCCATCCCCCCCTTCTTTTTTTTTTAGTCTATGTGTCTTTATATGTGAATTGTGTATCTTGTAGGCAACAGATCAATGGATCTTGTTTTTTGTAATCCATTCAACCACTCTATGTATTTTGACTGGAGAGTTTAGTCCATTTATATTCAATATTATTATTAGTAAGTAAGAACTTACTCCTACCATTATTTTTGTTTTACTTTCTTATTGTTTTGTAGTCTTCTCTTCCTTCTTTCTTTCCTTCATGTCTTCCTTTAGTGAAGGTTATTTTCTCAGGTGATACAATTTAGTTTGTTTTTTTGTGTGTGTGTATTCATTGTATGTTTTTTGGTTTAAGGTTGCCATGAGACTTGAAAATACTATCTTATAATTAATTATTTAACGTGATAACAAATTTGCACTGTTTGCATAAACAAACAAGAAAAAGAAAACTAATAAAAACTCTTCACTTTAACTTCATCCCCCACTCTTAAACTTTTTGTTATTTCTATTTATATCTTATGGTACTGATTATGTCTTGAGAAGTTGTTATAGTTATTATTTTTTATCTGTTCATCATTTCTTCTTTCTACTTAGCATACAAGTAGTTTACACACCACAGTTATAGCATTATTGTATTCTGTGTTTACTATTATCAGTCAGTTTTATACCTTCAGATTATTTCTTATTGCTCATTAACAACCTTTTCTTTCTGATTGAAGTACTCTCTTTAGCATGTCTTGTAGGACAGGTCTGGTGTTGATAAAATCTCTCAGCTTTTGTTTGTCTGGAAAAGAGCTTTTTTCTCTTTTATGATTAAAGGATATTTTCACCAGATATACTATTCTAGAGTAAAAGTTTTTTTCCTTCAGCATTTTAAATATGTCATGCCACTCTCTCCTAGCCTGTAAGGTTTCCACTGAAAATTCTGCTGCTAGATGTATTGGAGACCAACTGTGTGTTATTTATATCTTTTCCCTTGCCGTTTTTAGAATGCTTTACTTTTGATCTTTGGGAGTCTGATTATTAAATGTTTTGGGGTAATTTTCTTTGGGTTAAACCTTCTTGATGTTCTATATCCTTATTATACTTGGATATTGATATATTTCTCTAGGTTTGGGAAGTTCTCTACTATTATCTCTTTAAATAAACTTTCTATCACTGTCTCTTTCTCTACCTCCTTTTTAAGACCAATAACTCTTGATTTACCCTTTTGGGGCTCTTGTCTCGATCCTGTAGGCATGCTTTTTTATTCTTTCTTTTGTTTCCTCTGACTGTGTATTTTCTTTTTCTTTTTCCTCTTCTTTTTTTTTTTTGAGACAAAGTTTTGCTCTTGTTGCCCAGGCTGGAATGCAATGGCATGATCCAAGCTCACTGCAACATGCACCTCCTAGTTTCAAGTGATTCTCCTGCCTCAGTCTCCTGACTGGCTGGGATTGCAGGCATGAGCCACCATTCCTGGCTAATTTTGTACTTTTAGTAGAGATGGTGTTTCTCCATGTTGGTCAGGCTGGTCTTGAACTCCTGACCTCAGGTGATCTGCCTGCCTTGGCCTCCCAAAGTGCTGGGATTACAGGCGTGAGCCACTGCACCCATCCTGACTGTGTATTTTCAAATAGCCTGTCTTCAAGCTCACTGATTCTCTCATCTGCTTGATTCATTCTGCTATGAAAAAAACTCTGATACATTTTTCAATATGTCAGTTGCATTTTTCATGCCCAGAATTTCTACTTTATTTTTAAAAATCATTTTAATTTCTTTGTTAAATTTATCTAATGGAATTATGAATTGTTTCTCTATGTGCTATCTTGAATTTCTTTGAGTTTCCTCAACACAGCTATTTTCAATTCTCTCTTTGTGAAAGTTCACATATCTCTGTTTCTCCAGGATTGGTCCCTGGTGGCTTATTTAGTTGATTTGGTGAGGTCATGTTTTCCTGGATGGAGTTAAAGCTAGTAAATATTTTTGAGTGTCTGGATATTGAAGGGTTAGGTATTTATTGTACTGTTCACTGTCTGGGCGTTTTTGTAGTCATCTGTTTTGGGGAGGGTCTTCTGATATTTGAAAGGACTTGGGTGTTGTGATCTAAGCTATATCTGCTTTAGAGGACATGGCAAGCCAGTAACACTGTGGTTCTCACAGACTCATGCAGTGCTGGTGTTAGCAAGATCCAGAAGAATTCTCTGTATTACCAGGCAGAGACTCTTGTTCTCTTCCCTTAACTTTCTTCCAAACAAATAGAGTCTCTCTCTCTGTTCTGAGCCACCTGAAGCTGGGGGTGACTGACACAAGCACCACTGTGGCTACCACCACTATGACTGCACTGGGTCAGATCTGAAGCCAGCACAGCACTGGGTCTTGCCCAAGGGCTGCTGTCATCACTCTCTGGCTCCTGCCTATGTTTACTCTAGGTTCTTGGGGCTCTGTAATTAGCCTGTGGCAAAGCCAGCCAGGCCTGTCTTTCCCTTCAGGGCAGCAAGTTCCCCTAGGCCCTAGGTGGTTCCACAGGTGCCGTCTGGGAGTCAGGGACTAGAGTCAAAAACCTTAGAAGTCTACCTGATATTTTATTGGACTGTGCCTGAACTGGCAGTCAAACCACAAGAGGTAGTGCTTCCCCCTTTTCTCTCCTCCTTCTAAAGCCAGGGGAGTCTCACCCTAGAACCACCACCACCCCAGGCCACAAGGAGTACTGCCAGACTACCACTGATTTTCCCTTAAAGCCCAGGGGCTTTTAAGTCAACTTGTGGTGAATGCTGCCTGGCCTGGGACTCAACCTTCAGGGCAGTGGGCTCCCCTTTGGGCCAGGGCAGGGCCAGAAATGCCATCCATGAGTCAACTCCTGGATCATGGACGTTAAGAGCCCACTTAGTGCTCTACCTACCTGTGGCTGTGCTGGTACCTAAGGTGCAAGACAAAGTCTCCTTTACTTTTTCCTCTACTTTTCCTATGCAGAAGGAATTTTATGCCATAGCCACCACAGCTGGTAATGTGCTGAGTCTCACCTGAAGCCAGCACAGCTTACAGGTTCTTCTAAGGCCACTGATGTAGTACCTGGATATCATTGCTGGTTATTCAGGGCCCAAGGGCTCTTTAGTTAGCACATGATAAATTCTGCAAGTGCTGGGCCCTTTATCTAAGGCAGTAGGTTTCCTTCTGGCCTAGGGTGTGTCTAGAAATGTTATCTGGGAGCTAGGTCCTGGAACAGGGGCCTTATGACTCTGAGAGGTGCCCTATCTTGCTATGGCTGAGCTGGTATTCAGGATGCAAGACAAAGTCCTTCCTACTCTTCCCTCTCCTCTCCTCTCCTCTCCTCAAGAGGAGAAAAGGGTATGCTTTTGGAGTCCTGAGATGTGCAGCCTGGGGTTAGAGAAGGGGTGATGCCAGCACTTCCTTGGGTGCCCCAGCTGGTATCTTAGTATGTCATTTTCCCCCCAAGTCCACTGACTCCAGGCCTAGTTCAGCACTAGGACTCAGCTAAGAGTTGCTTTCCTTATGACCTAGACTGACTTTCAAGTTTACTTAGAGACTGAGACCACTTTAACCCTTGGTGGCGAGGTTTGCAGGAACACAAATTTGGACCTCTGGGATCTTAAGTCCTATAAAGAGGTTTATTTAGCTCAAAATTGTGGTGATTAGAAAGTTCAAGAGCATAGTGCCTGCATCTGTTCTTCTGGTGAGAGCTTCACACTGCATTACAACATGGCACAAAAGCAGAAAGTATGCAAAGAGACACACGTGAAATGCTGGGCTTACTTTATAGCAATTAACTCTTGTGAAAATGAATCCATTCCTGCAAGAGTGAGAATTCACTTACTCCAATGAGATGTATTTATCTATTTATGAGGGAAGTGCCTTCATGATCCAATCACCTCCCAACTTAAACGCAATCATAGTGGGAATCAAATTTCAGCATGAGTTTCCAAGATGACATGTTTAAACCACAGCACACTTGAATTTCAGTTTTAAGGATCTGTTTCTTTATAAAGTGCCCTATAAAAGTACACTGTTTCTTCAAAATGGGTGTAAGCTTTTCAGGAAATCTTTCTCTACTGATGACGCTGGCTTTTGTTTCAAATAGAGATAAAAATATAAAGAATACATAAAGTTTATGAGAAGAGACAGAGGACATAGAGGAGGAGAAAGATAACTTTCTGCCTTTTAGGTGATAATTTTTAGAAAGAAAAAAAGGCGTTCCTGGTCACATGCAGCTTTTATCCTGAGGCAGGGAGATAGATAGTTTTTTTTTATTATTGCATTACTATGTCATTTTTTATTGCATTAAAAGTAGTGGAAGAAATCAACAGAGTGATGTCACAGGAAGGGCTAAGGATGAGTTGAATAAACTTAGAAAGAATGGTCAGTGAAAGCCACTCTGAGGAAAGGAAATTTTAGCTTAGCCTTGAAGGATGAAAATGAGACTTCCATGTGAAAAGCAATGCAAAACTCTCATCACATAAAACACTTTAGACTTTGAGGAATGGAAAATAAAAAGCTAAAGCCAGTAAACAAGGCAGAGAATATAGAAGATGGGAGCAGAGAGACTGACAGGGGTCAGTTCTCACCCACTCTCCAGTTGTTTACAAACACGGGAGTACAGTAGCATGCTACTTAGAAGACACTTGGACATGTATGGTTGTCAGAATGGAAAGAAATGGGGATATGCTGACATTTAATGCCCAGGAACCAGTGATGCGAACTTTCTGATGGTGCAAAGGAACATCCTTCACCATGCACAGCTGTTCTATTAATACTTGAAATGACCATAAAACCACCATCATCCCTTTCCCTTTTGGAAGATATCAACGGGGTTTTAGTTAATGATAAAGAACTTTAGATTTTGTTCTAAATACATAGAGAATACGATTTTATTTAAGAAAATGATATTTTCTGAATTAAATGTTTCAAATAGTCTGGTAGTTATGTGGGAAATGAATGGTAGACACCATTAGTTGCATCATTTTAGGCATTTAGAGGAAACCATTTATATTGGTAACCAACATAACATTTCGTTTCTTCTTATGAAATGGGACTGTCACTTTTTTCTGCCCCCTGAGTCAAATATATGCTTTAACTGAAGGGAGAAAGAATATTCTCAATTATGAAGCACTGTTTTAATTCCTATTTTTATCATCTTTGGAATTTCCTCATTTACATGACCCTAAACACAGATCAAATATTAAATTAGATAACCTTAATTCCATTCTCTTCAAAAACTGAAAGGAAGGTGCCAGTAATTTTACATAAATCTCAGAGGCTAAATTACAGTTTTTATTAGCATTTAAAAAGCCAACATTAATGCTAAGTTTTCAGTCAAGCAACACATAAGAGTTTAACCCCATGACTCATTAACATTCCTCCCAGATACAAGGTGGGTTTGAGGCGCACACAGCTGAGGAGCTGGGGCCTCCAACACAATAGAATGCCCCCTGTCCTCTCTCGAATGCTGTCTACATTCGGATCTTGTTTAGGCTGCATTAGACTGTGGGTAATAACTCTCTCCTTTATCCTCTGGACCAATCAGCAACTATGTCTATTAATCCAGGACCTCATGTCATTACCCTTCATTATTAATCCAGGACCCCTTCATTACCAATACCAAACTACCTCTTACCTAGTCACAATAAAATATATTCAGATTCTCATAACGTATATCCTTCTGCTTTAGGAAGTTGCCAGTACTTACTACAAAGGTTTAAACCTAGGGAGTGATATATACCAGCTGTGTGATTTGCTGAAACAGGAGGTCACTGTAGGATTACAAAAATATATCATCATAAAGTCAAAACATTTTAGAACATGAAGGGACCAAAGATATCATTTAGACTATGTGTTGCAAACAGATAGAGAGGCAAGTAAGTAACAAAAATGAGCTCTGTGTTTCTTACTCAGGAGAATTAGGATGTGGTAACAGGATAGAGGAGCCCTTTCTGAGAGCAAACACTGTTGCCATACGTGGCAAGAATAGGAACATGGACTCTTGGCACCTGCTGACATTTCTTTCAAAAGAAGCTAGAAATCCAGGCTACCTTACAAACAATTACTCAGTTTTCAACTGAACAAAACAAAAATATAGTTTGTCAGTTTAAAAGTTCTGATAATCCAATCTCCTGATTTTACAGAGATGTTAGGCACTTTTCGCAGGCTAATAGAGAGAATAAGGGATTTGGTGGGAAAACCAGAAATAGAATCAGGGATATTTTTATTTTCAATTCTTTGCTCTTTATGCATCAATGAATCTTCCTTCTTATCTCCATTACAATGTAGCCAGCACACCTTCTCAGTTTGTGTTTTCAGCTAACCAGGGCAGGCTCCTGTAGTACATTCTGCATGATAAAGTGATCATCAGATTTTCATTCTACCAGTCAGTTGAAAATTGCTAGGGCTAGCAGAAATGTGGTTGAACCACACAGAGGCATCAAAATATGTATCTTCACTTCTGAATGTTTCCTCACAAGCATGTATTGTAAGTTATAAAAAAAATTTGAGACAAGGCATGAAAAATGGAATCACAGATCTATATAAAAGATCAGGCAGGTACAGATTAATGTTGATTTGTCATATCCAAGGGGCTTTAAAAACATGGACAAGTTGAAGGAGCAATACATGTCAATTTAGCCACTTTAACATGTAAGACTAACGTAGGAGCAGTTATTAAATACCAAATCAATAGAGGGTCATTTTAAAGGATATTTTGCATAGCTGTGAATAGTATTTAGATGATTATAGTAATAAAAATCACATTACCCCATTACCCTGTATTTATTTATTACATGAATAAAAGTAAATTTTTTGTTTATTTTTTTTGAGACGGACTCTTGCTCGCCAGGCTGGAGGGCAGTGGCATGATCTTGGCTCACTGCAACCTCTGCCTCCCGGGTTCAAGCGATTCTCCTGCCTCAGCCTCTCAAGTAGCTGGGACAACAGGCGTAGACCACCACTCCCAGCTAATTTTTGTATTTTTAGTAGAAACAGAGTTTCATCATGTTGGCCAGGATGGTATCGATCTCCTGACCTCATGTTCCACCCAACTTGGCCTCCCAAAGTGCTGGGATTAGAGGCCTGAGCCACCGCGCCCTGCCAGTTTGTTTATTTTTGTTACAAGTATTAATTACATATATATATAAATTACATATGTATATTTTAGAAGTTTGCATTTTTCTTAAAGATTTACATAAGTGGTATTATTGAGGAAATGCTGGTATAAACAGAATTATTCAATAATTCAATTGAAGAGGGCACTTTATGTGTAGGGATGAGATATACTTAGCTCAAAGATATTATAAAGGAAAGAAGTCAAATTATTTTTAAGAAAAACACATGCATATATGTGCATATATAAAATTACTATAAATAAAAGTGTAAGAATTTGGAAAAAGTGAGAAACAATTGAACAATTGATTTATGCATCTAAAGATCCCCTGTATGCTTTTAAACCTCTATAAAGCGAGGTAGCAAGGTGGTAAAGCACGTGCTAAAGGGTAGAATTTATGCCACAATTAGCTTTGGTTGTAATGAATTTCAAGTCTCATATTATATGTGAATCCTAGTGCTTTGAAATTGTTAAACTTATGTTGTTCATTGATTAGAGTTCAAATATTTTAAGTAATTGGACATATTCTCTACAGAAACAGTGGTATCTGCATAATTCTGAATTTATTTACATTTTTATCAATTCTATTTATTAGCAATAATTATAACTCATAAGCTTTATTTTTAAAGGTTTCCTAAGGAACCTCAGATCCCAAACAATAGATGACGTTTGGAAATTTGGCACTGAAATTCTAAAAGGTAGATCCCCAGTGCAGCTAGCACTGCCATAACCTCTTTAGCCTTCTATATGCCACATACTTCCTAGGAATTCAGAATACACAATTACATTTAGGGAATTAATACCTTCCCTGATGAAGCAGGAAAATATTTTTCTAGTGCATAAAGCCAATCAATGAGCGGTAAATACATTATCACCATAATACTGTATAGTTGACAATGTTATACAAATAGAGCAATGAAGGGGGATACGGAATGTTGCAGGTGGGAAGAGTCATAACTTCACAACAAAGGCTGCTGAAGGACTCTTGCAGAGGTTGCACTTGAGAAAAGACCTACTGTTAGTAAAGAAATAAAGCATTCAATGTATCAGGAAGAATATTCCAGACAATAAAAAGTGAATAAAAAGGTATATGTTTAAAACAAGTTTGCATGTTCATAGAACATCAAAGAGTGGCAAGAAGTCAATTTTGGTTGGAAGCACTTGGGGAAGGGGAAGACTGGTGAGGTGATTAGGTATGAGAGCCTTAAGGATGGGAGGAACAGGTGAGTAAGGAACTTGTAGGTTTTTAGGAAGACTGAGTTTGACTTTGAATAATGTAAGAAGAAATAAAAAAGTTATGCAGCCGTAAAAAATGATGAGTTCGTGTCCTTTGTAGGGACATGGATGAAATTGGAAATCATCATTCTCAGTAAACTATCGCAAGAACAAAAAACCAAACACCGCATATTCTCACTCATAGGTGGGAATTGAACAATGAGATCACATGGACACAGGAAGGGGAATATCACACTCTGGGGACTGTGGTGGGGTGGGGGGAGGAGGGAGGGATAGCATTGGGAGATATACCTAATGCTAGATGACGAGTTAGTGGGTGCAGCGCACCAGCATGGCACATGTATACATATGTAACTAACCTGCACAATGTGCACATGTACCCTAAAACTTAAAGTATAATAATAAAAAAAAAAAAGTTAGTATGTTAGTATTCTTTTGCTACCTAACAAATTACTGCACACATAGAGGCTTGAGACACCTATTTATCATTCATTTATTTTTTCACAATTCTGTAGGTCAGAAGTTGAAGCATGGTGTGACTGAGTTTGCTGCTCAGGTTATCACAGGACCAATATCAAGGCTTTGGCCAGGCTCTAGGAATGAATTCATTCATAAGCTTCTTCAGGTTATTGCCCAAATTTAGTCCCTGTGGTTGTAAGACTGAGGTCCCATACTCTTGTTGGATGTAAGTTGGGCTCTGCTTCCAGCTGTTAGAGGCTGCCTGCATTCCTTTCCATGTGGCTTCCTTCATCTTCCAAGCCGAAAATGGATAATATCCCACATATCAAAACCTCTCACTTTTCGAATTTCTTTTAACAGGAAGAACCTGGGCCCTTTTAAGTGCTTACCTAATTAATTCAGGCCCACCCCTGATAATCTAATTTTAAGTGATTTGGGACCTTAATCACATCTGCCAAACTCCTTCAAAGCAACCCCTAGATTAGTTTTTGATTGAGTTACTGGGAGAAGATCTGCATATGGTAAGAGCTAGGAATCTTGGGGGCCATCTTCAAATTCTGCCTACCAAAGATAGAGTGACATTATTTGACTTATATTTTAACTCTGGCTGTTCAATTAAGACTACTCTAAAAGAGGGCTAGTGAAGAAAAAGAAAGAAGAGTAAGCTATTGCCATTGTTTAGGACAGGGGTGATGGTAGTTTGTAACCATAGATTTGGTCACAAATGTCAGATTCTTAATATATTTTTGAAAATATAAAGGATAAAATTATTTGTTTGCATAGATCTGTAGTATAAAAAGAAGACAGTTGTTAATAATGACGCCAAGGGTTTTGACCAAAGAAGGAAGAGGAAGATACATTTCATTGACTGGGATTGGGGTGGAGAAGGGGGCTATGGGAGGTAGACTGGGGCTGGAAGATCAAGAGTTCAGTTATGAATATAATAATTTCATGACTTCTATTAGACATCTAACTGTATATGTCAAATAGATCGGTATATGTATCTGGAGTTTAGGAGAATGATATAGAACCAAAATATAAATTTGGGAGTCTCTAAAGAAGAGTATATTTGAGGCTAGAGAGGATGATCTCACCAACAAGCTTCTCCGTTTGTTTCTTTAGATATATTGCAATCTTCTCTCCTATGCTTTGTGCTCCTTGAGGCGAAAGCCTATGGACCGCATTTGAGGCTTTCAGTTGAATTTGGTTATGGAGAAGAATTGGTAGGACAGAGACACTTGAGAGAAAGTTTAGGGTAATAATTATCTCACCATCTTAGCTCTGTCTCTACCTCACCATGGCTCTGGTTGTGGCTGTATTTCTCTATACAGTATTATTTCACCCATGCAGACATAAATTATCATAATAGCATAGATAGTAGTAAGTTGTGGCAAAATAATTATAAAGTACTAATATTTGTTCCTTTGTTTTTAATATAATTCCTTTGCAATTTTTGATAATAGCTAGATTTATCTACCAGCTTGCAAAATTCCTGAAATTTTAACAGTCAGCTTTTGTTAACCAGCATGAGCTACCTTAAGCACACCACTGACCATTTCCATGGCTCCAGCACTCTGTGGAATCTATTCACACAATATCCTGCATTCAGGCCAGGAAGGCTTTTCTGCTAGTGCTGGTATCTGCATGCTTCATTATCTATTGGTAATCCCCTTAGCCCTGCCTCTAAATAGTCCTCTTCAATGAACACTTGAGCATGCCTGCCAAAATCAAGACTGATCCAGAGGTGGCATATACATAAAAAGGCATCCCGAGTATTAAGCCCTGGGAAATTTCAAAATTAATGGCTGGATGAGATGAGGAGGACCTAGTAAAACAGATTGAAAATAAGTGGCCAGAAAAGTAGAACAAAAACAAAAGTTATATTGTATTCTGGAAAGTAAGGAAAGGACAAAAGAATTATTGGCTTTGTCAAATGCTATTATTGTTTCAAGAAAATGAGGAGTGGAAATTAACCATTAGATTTATTACTGTAGAGGAAATGATGTACTTGATATGCACAATTTTGGTGAATGGTACTGGAACCATGAAGAAAAGAAGTAGCTTCGTAGGTGAATAGAAAAATGAAGTATTAGATTTTTATAAAAATAATTTCAACTTCTATTTTAGATTCAAAGGGTATATATGCAGGTTTGTTACATGGGTATATTGTGTGTGATGTTCAGGTTTAGGCTACAGATGATCCCTTCACCTAAGTAGTCACATAGTACCCAACAGTTAGTTTTTTGACCCTTATCTCCCTCCTTTCCTCCTTCCCCCTCTTGTAGTCCCCAGTGTCTACTGTTCCCAACTTTATGTCCATGAGTACCCAATGTTTAACTCCTACTTATAAGTGAGAACATGTGGTATTTGGTTTTCTGTTCCTGTGTCAATTCACTTAGGATGATGGCCTCCAGCTGCACCCAGGTTGCTGCAAAGGATACAATTTCATTCTTTTTATGGCTGCATAGTATTCCATCATGTATATGTACAATTTCTTCATTCAATCCACCACTGATGGGCATTTATGTCCATGTCTATGCCACTGTGAATATAGCTGTGATGATACAAGTTTATGCATCTTTTTGGTGGAATGATGTATTTTCTCTTGGATATATACCCAGTAATGGGATTGCTGGGTCAAATGGTAGTTCTGTTTTAAGTTTGTTGAAATCTCCAAACCGCTTTCCACAGTGGCTGAACTAATTTATATTCCCACCTCTGTAGCCTCACCAGCCTCTGTCAGTTTTTGAATTTTTGATAATATCCATCTGGCTGGTGTGAGATGGTATCTCATTGTGGTTTTCATTTGCATTTCTCTAATGATTAGTGATGTTGAGAATTTTTTCATACGCTTGTGGGCTGCATGTATGTCTTCTTTTGAGAAATAACTGTTCATGTTTTTTGCCCACTTTTTAATGGAGTTACTTGCCTTTTTTCTTGTTGCATTGTTTAAATTCCTTATAGATTCTGGATATTAGACATTTGTTGGATATATAGCTTGTGAATATTTTATCCATTCTGGAGGCTGTTTACTCTTTTGATCTTTTTTAATTAATTTATTTATTGCTGTGCTGAAGCTCTTTAGTTTAACTATGTCCTACTTGTTAATTTTTGTTTTTGTTGCAATTGTTTTTAAGAACCTGGTCATAACTTCTTTGCCAAGGCCAATGTCCAGAATGGTATTTCCTAGGTTTTCTTCTGGGATTCTTATAGTTCGTTGTCTTATACTTAAATCTTTAATCCACCTTGAGTTAATTTTTGTATATGGTGAAAGTTATGGGTCCAATTTCATTCTTCTGTATATGGCTAGCTAGCTATTCCAGCATCATTTAATGACTAGGGAGTACTTTCTCCTTTGCTTAGGGATAATAGAGGTGGCAAGGCTGAGTGTTAGAAGCAGGGTAAGAAGGGTGTGGTTGTGGTAGACTGTAAATGATCCTATTCATTCATTTCTCCTTCTTGCAGGAGGATATACATCTGTGACCCTTTGATGTTAGGCTTCACCATGTGACTTATATCTCACCATTACCCTGGAGACACACACACACACACACACACACACACACACACACACACATCTTTGTAGGAAGATTTGACATTCCCACCTTGCTTACCTCAGAAGTGATCACATGCATTCTTTGGTAAATGAAATGTGAGCAGAAGTGATGCCTGCCAATTCTTAAAACAACCTTTAATAGTTACTCTTGGCTTGCCAGGTCCCTTTTACTTCTACTACTATACTGCGATTTCTCTGATAGGCTGCTCAGCCAGCCTGTTCTCTAAAACAAGATGATATTCAAGTGAGAGCCACTCATGATGGACATGTAGCATTAACTAGATGTTAATCCTTGTTGTTTAGGCCTCTGAGATTTGGGAATTGTGTTATTGCATTTATAATTGTCCTGAGTGATTCTGTTGACTCACCATTTACCCAAAAAGTGTACTGATGGATAGATACATAAAGGTTCGAAAAGTTTGGGCTGATGGCAATTTGTGAGGTTACTATTAAAAAAAAAATAATGGATATGGCCTACCTCTCCTCACCAATGTTTTTAAATTAACATTAGTTTTAATATTTAACAGTTCAATGAATTGACTTTTAATACTTTCAACACCACACATCTGTTCTTGTAACCCCGCTTCCACATGTACATCTAATCATCTCTTTTAGCGTTCATTCAGTATGATAGCAGTAATTCCAACTACAACTTTCTGACAAGTCTTTTAACCAACAAGCAGGTTATTTTATACAAATTAGCTCTACTATTAAAGTAATTGTAAGATAGTATATTATGCATTATTAGTTAATTATCAAAAGTACAAAAAGGATTCTATTCATAAACATTGAAAGTCACTTAGAATGCTACTGCTGTCAAGGAACAGAAGACTTAGGCAAGAAGAACTTCTT
This sequence comes from Pan paniscus, assembly GCF_029289425.2. NCBI lineage: Eukaryota > Metazoa > Chordata > Mammalia > Primates > Hominidae > Pan > Pan paniscus. Next base: position 100,280,812 of record NC_073253.2, read on the forward strand.
TAGGCTCTCATCATTGCAAGTTGAGGAACAGAGCTTGCTCCAAGTATGTTTAAAAAGTGGGTTATCTATGTCCTCTGCAATTCCTTCTAAGGCATTTACAAATATTAGACCATATATTATTTTACTGAGATAGAATAGTAAATATTGAAATAATCACATTATGATAATTATTGTTACAGCTACGTATACAATTATTATTTAAAAGACCCTTAGATAGACTAGGGTTTACTTAATTTGCTGTAAAATTTGCAAATATATAACTTTTTCCACTAACACAAGGGTAAAACCGTAGTCAATCTCACAGCATATTAAGACAATTTTTCTTCTTGTCCTTCTCTTTTACTTGTATTTTCTTATTTAATTAACTTATAAGCTATTCTATTTTAAAATTATCAGTGCTTTGTTAGAGTTAAAAATAAGGGAAAGTCATAAATATACTTACTACTAGCTTCTTAATAAAGTGATTATCATTAACATGTTTTGAGGTCCATTCTGGGTACTTATCTTTAATTAGTTCTGTTCATTGGTTTTATATCTGTGGTTAGAAGATTCCTTTGAATGGTATTTGTAACTCTTTTGGCGTATTGCATTGTTTTTGAAGCTTAATTCTGTTTTTATGTTGGCGTTACCTCAGGAGGAATAAAGAAATAATATAAATTTTTAAAAATGTAATTCATGAAGAGAATAATTTGTACATTTGGAAAATGTTTCAATATTCCACTCAGGAGGATCACCTGATATTATTTGGTAACATTATAGGTTAATCCATATTTTATGCCCTTTGGATAGAGGTAGTGGTGCCTTGCCCTTGGAAACATTGTTTACTGACCTGCTGTTAGAGAAATCCACTTGGCCTGAATTATGGAGTTAGTCCAGCCCTGAAGATATGAAATCATTCAGGTTTTTAAAAAGGAGTAAGAATAGCATTGCCCCTAAGCCCTCATTTCACACATCATCTCTCAAAATAACTTCAAGTTTACAACCTATGTTAAATCACATTTATCAGCATTCTTAATATTAGATTCAGGGCATGTTTTGTTTTTGTTGTTGCTGCTATTGCTGTTTTGTTTTAATTACTATGATCAGTATTATAGTGCAATTATCATTTTTATTACTCTTCGTATTCAGTCAACTTAAGGAAAGCTAGCGTATGAGTTATTGGCAGCGACTCTTCCTCTTATTACATTAAATTTTTCTAATTTTGCATACAGATTGAGTAGTCATCTGTCCCAATTTTCTATCTCCCAATTTCAGTGCAGCTATGCCCTGCATAATGCTCCAGACCACATTAACAATGGTGATTTCCTAAGATTAGAATGCCACATTTCACTGTACGTTTTCTATGTTTACAAGTGTTTAGATATACACACCCTTACCATTGTGTTACAGTCTCCTACAGCATTCAATACAATAACATGCTGTACAAGTTTGTAGACTAGGAACAATGGGCTATACCATATAGCCTAGGAGGATAGTAGGCTGTGACATCTAGGTTTGTGTGCAAGCACTCTATGATGTTCACACAAAGATGAAATCACCTGACAACACATTTCTTAGAACATATCTTTATTGTTAAGTGACATATGACTGTATTTGTAATATCATGGCTTTGAAAACAGTAAGACCCTTCCTAAAATTAAAAAAAGCATATAGAACAGGAAAATAATACATATTTATGCCAAAGAGTTAAATTGACTCCTCTAACACCTAAGCTATTCCATTTATAAATTGACTTTCTTCTCTAACTTCTTGTTTATACATTCATAGTTCTCTTGGCTATCTGGTCTTTACCGAAGAAGTGAAGTGTCAGCAGGAATACATAGTTTTTATGTACTAGGAACTGTCTCATTATCAGTCATCAGGAGAGCTGCCTCCTGGTAGACAAAACAGTTGAGCAAGATAATAACCCAACTATGTGGCTGCAGGTACACTTTTTTTATATCAGTCCAACTGTGTAGTCAAGTGAGGTCATCAATTGATGCTTATTCAATGTTACGTTATTGTGTGTGTATCAGGGGTTTTGAGCCACTAGAAGATATTTATTTAAGGAAGTGAAGAACAGAAGAAATGAGTGATGGGAAAATTCCTAAATATTTATGGTCCTATTATTCATTAACCTCTCTATGAATATTAGGTTTAATTTTAATTATAATGGAAACAATCAAATCTTTATTTGGCTGTAACCAGTTTTAAGAAGAACTAAAAAAAGAGAGAAAAAAGAGATAAAGGCAATAACGTAGGTAAAATGAAAGCTCTAAGGAAAGGAATGTGATTATTTTCTATAGAAATAGAAAATTGAGTTCAAACTTGTTGAAAAAAATTTAAGTTTTTACTAATCTTCCAAATACCAGAGAACAGGTTTACATTGTAAATATGTAATTGTATAATAGATATTAAGCACATATTGTTTTGAATGAAATATAGTACTTAGGAGATACATTTTTTCCAGAATTTTATAATCTAAATCATAAACACATTTATTTCTCTATTTGAACTCCTGGAATATAATGAGTCAAATGTTATAAAGCTAATAAATCTATTTTATTACATAAAAATTTATTGACAAAATTAAATTCAAAATTTCAATCGGACCATTCTAAACAGAATTTCAACACTAACTTTAGATGAACATATAGTTCAATAATTTTTACATAATTCATCAGTTAATTCAGTCAAATAGTTGGCATTCACATTCTACAGGTCCCTAAATGTAGTCTCTCTTTGAAGGACTGTGGAGGAGGATGAGCTTTTTGATATGCTGCTGGATTCGGTTTGCCAGTATTTTATTGAGGATTTTTGCATCTATGTTCATCAGGGATATTGGTGTAAAATTCTCTTTTTTCATTGTGTCTCTGCCAGGCTTTGGTATCAGGATAACGCTGGCCTCATAAAATGAGTTAGGGAGGATTCCTTCTTCTTCTATTTATTGGAATAGTTTCAGAAAGAATGGTACCAGCTCCTCCTTGTACCTCTGGTAGAATTTGGCTGGGAATCTGTCTGGTCCTGGACTTTTTGCTGTTGGTAGGCTTTTAATTATTGCCTCAATTTCAGAGCCTGTTATTGATCTATTCAGAGATTCAACTTTTTCCTGGTTTAGTCTTGGGAGGGTGTATGTGTCTAGGAATTTACCCTTTTCTTTTAGATTTTCTAGTTTATTTGCATAGAGGTGTTTATAGTATTCTCTGATGGTAGTTTTTATTTCTGTGGGATCAGTGGTGATATCCCCTTTATCATTTTTTATTGCATCTATTTGATTCTTCTCTCTTTTCTTCTTTATTAGTCTTGCTAGCAGTCTATCAATATTGTTGATCTTTTCAAAAAATCAGCTCCTGGATTGATGGATTTTTTGAAGGGTTTTTTGTGTCTCTATCTCCTTCAGTTCTGCTCTGATCTTAGTTATTTCTTGCATTCTGCTAGCTTTTGAATGTGTTTGCTCTTGCTTCTCTAGTTCCTTTAATTGTGATGTTAGGGTGTCAATTTTAGATCTTTCCTGCTTTCTCTTATGGGCATTTAGTGCTATAAATTTCCCTCTACACATGCTTTAAATGTGTCCCAGAGATCAAACTCCTCCAAGCTAAAGGAGGAAGTTTGAACCCATCACAAAAAAAGTTAAAAACCTTGAAAAAAGATTAGACGAATGGCTAACTAGAATAACCAATGTAGAGAAGTCCTTAAATGACTTGATGGAGCTGAAAACCATGGCACAAGAACTATATGACGAATGCACAAGCTTCAGTAACTGATTCAATCAACTGGAAGAAAGGTTATCAGTGATTGAATATCAAATGAATGAAATAACGCAAGAAGAGTAGTTTAGAGGAAAAAGAATAAAAAGAAACAAACAAAGCCTCCAAGAAATATGGGACTATGTGAAAAGACCAAATCTATGCCTGATTGGTGTACCTGAAAGTGAAGGGGAGAATGGAACCATGTTGGAAAACACTGCAGGATATTATCCAGGAGAACTTCCCCAAACTAGCAAGGCGGGCCAACATTCAAATTCAGGAAATACAGGGAACGCCATAAAGATAGTCCTCGAGAAGAGCAACTCCAAGACACATAATTGTCAGATTCACCAAAGTTGAAATGAAGGAGAAAATGTTAAGGGCAGCCAGAGAGAAAGGTCGGGTTACCCACAAAGGGTAGCCCATCAGACTAACACCTGATCTCTCGGCAGAAACTCTACAAGCCAGAAGAGAGTGAGGGCCAATATTCAACAATCTTAAAGAAAATAATTTTCAACCCAGAATTTCATATCCAGCCAAAGTAATTTTCATAAGTGAAGGAGAAACAAAATCCTTTACAGAGACGCAAATGCTGAGAGATTTTGTCACTACCAAGCCTGCCCTACAAGAGCTCCTGAAGGAAGCACTAAACATGGAAAGGAACAACCAGTACCAGCCACTGCAAAAACATGACAAATTGTAAGACCATCAATGCTAGGAAGAAACTGCATCAATGAACGAGCAAAATAACCAGCTAACATCATAATGACAGGATGAAATTCACACATAACAATATTAACCTTAAATGTAAATGGGCTAAATGCTCCAATTAAAAGACACAGACTGGCAAATTGGATAAAGAGTCAAGACCCATCAATGTGCTGTATTCAGGAGACCCATCTCATGTGCAGAGACACACATAGGCTCAAAATTAAGGGATGGAGGAAGATCTACCAAGCAAATGGAAAACAAAAAAAAGGCAGGGGTTGCAATCCTAGTCTCTGATAAAACAGACTTTAAACTAACAAAGATCAAAAGAGACAAAGAAGGCCATTACATAATGGTAAAGGGATCAATTCAACAAGAAGAGCTAACTATCCTAAATATATATGCACCCAATACAGGAGCACCCAGAGTCATAAAGCAAGTCCTTAGAGACCTACAAAGAAACTTAGACTCCCACACAATAATAATGGGAGACTTTAACACCCCACTGTAACATCAGACAGATCCATGAGACAGAAAGTTAACAAGGATATCCAGGAATTGAACTCAGCTCTGCACCAAGCGGACATAATAGACATCTACAGAACTCTCCACCCCAAATCAACAGAATATACATTCTTCTCAGCACCACATCACACTTATTCCAAAATTGACCACATAGTTGGAAGTAAAGCACTCCTCAGCAAATGTAAAAGAACAGAAATTATAACAAACTGTCTCTCAGACCACAGTGCAATGAAACTAGAACTCAGGATTAAGAAACTCACTCAAAACCACTCAACTACATGGAAACTGAACAACCTGCTCCTGAATGACTACTGGGTACATAACGAAATGAAGGCAGAAATAAAGATGTTCTTTGAAACCAACGAGAACAAAGACACAACATACCAGAATCTCTGGGACATATCTATTCTTTTATGGAGGAGTTAAACTTTTGAGAATTTCAAATTTGATGTTTTCTTTGTTATAGGAATACCTCTCTATTGAAATACAAACCTCAATCCAATAATATTAGGTAAGGGCTCCAGAAACCCTGTCTTCTCTCAGCATCTGCAGCTATGGGACCTCAGGATTTACTCAGTCATTCTTCTTTCCCTTAGACAACAGGAAGCCCAGCATCATAGGTCATATTTTATCCCCTTGACTATAATCCCCATAGGATGTATATAGATACTACATCAGTCTCACCTCTCCATTTTCTTAAGTTTCATTGTGTTATGATAAACTTAAAGTCAATAATAAAAACCTCCCTAATCTGTAAACTCTTCTGTGAATACTTCCTTCAGTTTCTTCCTCTAGCATCATTCTCATTTCATAAGCTTTCTATAATCCACCACAACCCTTTGTTGTAGTCTTCTGTAACCCACCCAGTCTCTTCTCTTCCTTTCTTGACTATTTTGTGTACCTGGATCACTCTACCTCTCTCCAATAGTACTGCGTTATCATTCTTGGTGATTTTAATATCCACGCAAATTGTCCTTCCGATATCTTAAACTTTGTTACATGTTCTAATTTCCTCCAATGATCTTGCCCTTTACATCCTCAGTCACTTTATTAGCATACCAATGTTTTTCAATCACATTCTCTATTACTCCATTGACAGAAACTCCTTAACTCAAAGGGAAGTTTAAACCCACTGAAACAAATACCTTTTTGTACATCTCACATCTCCTCCCCATAAACTTTATTCCCCTGTTAACCAATTTTCTTTGTCAATCATTTTGAACATTCTACTGCATACAGCCTTTGCTCTGTTGCTTCTCTATCCCTTTGGTGTATTTGTTTATGCCATTCAATCTAGTTATAGCTCATGACATTCCATTTATGTTTTAGTCAGTTGAACTTTCCCTCAGAATAATGCACAATCATGTTAGCAATGGTACTTTATATTAATAATTGACCACCAAATGAGAATTTTGATACTTAGTTCATTGTATTTTCTATGAAATATAAAATATAATTTTATATTTTCTGTCATTCCTAAAAGCTGCTATCTCCTTCCTCATCCTCAGTATATACTGATACTATTTTATTCTACTTTACCAAAAAAAAATTGGTATGTAAGAGAATTTTCACTTCTTCTAGCTCTTCCTCCTATAATCTACTTAACAATATCCATTGAGAACTGTATACTATGATTTGTGTATGTTACTAAGGAGATACTTTCTACCTATGCTCCTTATTCTTTATCATACACTCAAAGACATTATCAGTATTTTTCTTTTTATTGCATCGACCCATCAGCCAAAACAAGTAATTAGTTCTCACAACACTCAAACTATGTATTAAACCCTTTTACCCTCCAGCTATCATTGTTTTTCTCTTTCATTGGATAGCAAAACTCCTCTAAAAGTTATGTTTATACTCACTGTCTCCAACTTCTCTTCTCCATTCTCCATTGAACCCCTTTCAGTAAAGAGGGTCCTCATGATAGCTTGCCTCAAATATCACAATAGAATTTTATGTAGTTGCTTATTCATAGGACTTTTTCCCCAGACCTATGTATTCATTTTCAACAGAGATTTCTTCTTCTCCTGGTCTCCCTGCACTCTGTTTAACATACCATTCCCACTGGCTATATCAGGATTTTGCTATCTCCTACATATGCCATGATTACTCACCACTTTCAGGCTATGGTCAAGTTAATGAGTAGAACTGAATATTATTTTCCCATCTTCTCTGACTTTTGAAATATCACCAAACAGTCAAGATACTCATTAAACATAACCTTGTCTGTAAAGACTTTTCTGTTTTTTCACCAAAAAATAATCATTTCACTCTTAAAATATTTGTAACATCCTATTGATGTAACAATAAATTTGAATGTACATATTTCCTTTAATAGATAAGAGAGTTTCCTGAGGACAGAGCCACTGTGTTATGAATTTGGAATTTTTTAACTTGCTAGACCAAGATGTAGCTCATTTATGTGCTTAGCATATGTTTTGGATGGAATTTAGAATTGAATGGTGAGATGACAAATTTTCTAGTAGCATTGTTGTTTTGTATAGCTTCCTACAGAGAATCTAGATATATGAAATATGCTCATTAACTTTACTTCTAGACATATATATTAGATCAAAATCCAGATCAAACAGATGAGCAGAAGATGTCTTGTTAGACAAGGTGACATATTCATTATTAGTCTCCAAATTGTTAGTCTAATGGTTTAAAAGGAAATGAGCATGTCTCTTTGTGACTGTGTCATTGACAGGGCCACATCCTCAAGCAGAGTTTGAATCAGTACTTATTTGTTAAAGATAACAGGCAAAGATTTTCTCAACTTTAGTATTAAAAACTTTTTAGTTTAAAAGCTTGTCTCTGCTTAGTTTCTTTAAAATTCATATACACACATACATAGATATGTACACACATGAAAAGAAGGAATATATTGCCACATAAATATGGAAATCATGACATAAGTGTGGCCTATTACAAATTTAAATTTTAATACAACATTAATGATATGAGCATTGTATTAGTCCACTTTCATGGTGCTGATCAAGACATACCTGAGACTGGGCAATTTACAAAGGAAGAGGTTTAATTGGACTTACAGTTCCACATGGCTGGGGAAGCCTCACAATCATGGTGGAAGGGAAGGAGGAGCAAGTCACGTCTTACCCGGATGGCAGCAGGCAAAGAGAGAGAGCTTGTTCAGGGGAGCTCCACTTTTTAAAACCATCAGATCTTGTGAGACTTATTCACTATCATGAGAACAGCATGGGAAAGACTTGCCCCCATGATTCAATTACCTTCCACCTGGCCCCTCCTACAACACGTGAGAATTTAAGAAGAGATTTGGAGGGGGACACAACCAAACCATATCAAGCATATTCTCAGAGCTCCCTTCAGGTCACATAGTTTCAGCAGGTAAGATATCTTTCTTTGTATTAATTGAAGACTTTTTAAATTTCCCACAGTACTCAATTTATTCTTTCTTTCTTTTTATTTTTCTGGTCAAGTAGCCAAAAAGAACACTTCTGAAAAAAATCCAGACTGCTAATGTATAATATTGCAGAGTAAGAATAAAATTGTTCATCTTAATTCTGGCAGATGAAAAGGAACTCAGAGATGACCATTTTTCAAACATAAATGTAAATCTCCATGATCATTAGTCTGAGATAGAATTATTAAGGCTACAAGTAAAGAATACGTCTGACTAATATTTCTGAATATATCTGTTTGTAACTCTAGATTTCCAAATTTATTGGTTATTAAGCTCTTACCATATCACTACATCTAGGGATAGTGTCATTCCTTCCCTGGCTCCCAACTACCTGAAATAAATAAATAAATAAAATAAATAAAAAACTCAACAGTAGCCAGAGGCTTCTGCAATCATACATGTCATTTTCTGACTCTACAAAACATCAAAGAAAAACTTATTATTATGGTTTCATTCCATATAACCTTCTCATATTCCACCCAAATAGTGTAAGCTACCATAAGACAGCACCTTTCTTTGTACAACTGACATGACTGATATTATGTTCCTGCAATCTCTATATCTCTATCTCTATAGGACTTTCATTTCCACACATAAACATTTGATTTCCCCCCACAACCTGATAGCGCCAGCACAAAGCTTCTCAAACATTAACGTGCACAGGACTAACTATGAATATTGTTTGAAATGCACCTTCTGAATTGCTACATCTGGCACATCAGTCCCAAGGTTCTTTATTTCTAACAAGTCACCAAAGGATAGCAATACTATTGGTTAGGAGAGCATACTTTGAATAGCAGGGTCTAGCAGATTCTGTCAGATTCATTTTTAAGAAATTTCTCACCTCATTCTTTGTATGTTAATTTTATCCATCCCACTAGATTGCACGCCTGTTGAGGAGAGTGAGACAGGCATTCATTTTTGTGCACATATGTGTGTGCTTTCCTCTCTGTCCACAAAATTATTAGCAAGTATTTTAATTTTAGTAGTTCCTCACTAAATATCATTCACAACTTGAATGGATATTTCAGTAGTGTGAATAATTGGGGAAGCCTCAAAACAGGCAATAAACCATCTCATATTTTAGGTTTTATGTGGATCTTTGTGATGGGAAGAGTAGCAATTTATGTTTGTAGGGAATAAAAGTTAATGAAAACAATTTAATGTGAATAGGTAAATATAGCGTGTCAGAGAAGAAGACAAACAATGAAAAGCAAAATAGCCAGTGGATGTGGAGACGCATAGCTTTACAATTCGAAGTGACCATATAAAAATGAAATGAACAAGCAAAAACATGACAAAATCATTGGTTTAGGTATGTCTAGACCCTTTGTAAAATTGGGGGAAAATGTTCATAAAAACTACCAGATGTGACTGATTCTGTTCAAGAAAGAATATTGAGTAGCCCTGCTCAGAGAATCATTTATAGGAAAACTGTTTTTAATTTCCTAATAAAATAAACATCAATACCCACAAATACAGTAATTTAAAACAGAAGAGGCAGACAGTGAATTAATGATGTAGAAATTATCCTGAATACAGGCATCTTAAGTATACTAAAGATGTTAACAGCTCTTAATCTGAAATATAGCTGAAGTAAAATGACTTCCTAAAAATATGAAGGACCTGCTAAGATAAGTCATTTATTTTTCATGGACTGTTGGTGCCAAAACATAAATACTGAGATCATCTCAACCTGCCCAGGGCCTTTGTACTCTATGCCTATGTATGAGTTCCTATCAGAGGACTGGGAATTTGCCAAGCCTCATATAAAACTGTAATGACTTTTAAGGCCACTCAGGCCATTCCATCTACTCGAAAATGAAATTAGGCTTCTTTTTATAGGTTTGAAGCCACCTAAATTTGACCTCTATCTTGCACATCTTTATCCATCAAAATCATCAATACTGTGAGTAGGGGTAGAAAGTTTAGAGTCAGTCACCAGAACATATCATTTGGAAGGTCTTTTATCAAGGTTTCTCAGATAAATTGGTTTTGCAAATGCATTTAGAGTGAAATAATTAACTTTGAGGGTCACAAAGAGAATATATATGTAGGCAATACAAGATTTTATTTCCCTGTCATCCTTTTTTTTTTTTTCTTTCTGTTCGCTTACTAGACATGGAGACAGGGTCTTTCGTAAGACAGGTAAAGAGACAGATACTCTGTTAAACTAATTAATCAAAGTCATTCTCTAATAATTTACAATGTTGGCTAGAAAAATACAAATATTTTCTTGGAGGTGTTTTGCACTGAAGATTCTGAAGTCCTTTAATTGTCATCCAGCAGGTCACAGGGACTTAAAGATATGATGTTGCCTTCATCTAAGTCCTGTGAGAGGACAGTGAGGGTAGAAAAAGAAAGTGGGTTTCCTGAAAAATACAGCAGTTTGAGAGAATAGAGAGAGAGAAAAATTAATCTGTGCATAGCCAAGGTAATTTCCATATGTTCTGGATGGGAAAAGTAAAGAAATGCTTTACATATGGGACCCTAGGTGTCCTATGAAGATGTCAACTACTAAGAGGAATTACGCTGCTGGTGTGTACTCAGTGCCTCTTCCCAGACCTGATAGGCATATTTAAAAATTTATATTATATTGGACAATACAGCAGCCCACTTGGCCCTTTTTTCCCAAACTGACAACTAAGAAATATGGATATTCTCAATCTTTGGAAGGTTGTCTTTCTGAATTTTGGGGGATTTTAGGGCAGCATTCAAGTTACAGTTTTGTATTCTTCCCTTCCCTTTTCTCTCTAACTGGTACAGTCCCAGAATAAAGCTTAAGGCAGCACAAATAAGTGACCAAGTAGCAAACCCTAACGGATACTCTGCACTCCTTCCTCCATCCAATAACGCTTTGAATCTCTTTTAGTGTCAGGGAAACTTAGTAAATTATCAAGAAAGACACCTAGCCAGATACTTCCCCATGCCCCTCTAGAGTCAGGGTATGCTTCTATATAAGACAGTCATAAACAAAATTTCGACAAGCAGCTAGGATTGAAAAATAAAAACAATGTATTATTCTGGAGAAAAAACAATATAATCCTAGTTATTCTACTATCATTTTCCCAAATAGCCTGACTTGATTGCTAAATTAAAGAAAACTACTTTGGGTTCTTAATATTTTACTTTTGTTGTATATACTGATTAAGTTGACTAAACATTTTCCCATGAAGTTTGGTATGTGCAGACACAGCCTGAGTTTATATTGCCTTTAGTGACATCATGCCATTTTGAAACTAACTATTCCTTCTGTATATTGCTAGTAATATGTATGCATAAAGAGACATCCAGTCCAAGTCTCTTCTCCAAGCTTTTCAAGTATTTTGCTCTTCTGGAACTCTTTTTGGTCCTTACGTCCAATGCTGCCTTCAAATTAGTTCCCTGCCCTCCCACCAATACAGACACAATTTAGAAAGTGAATCATCCTCCATCTGTGATATCAAATAATACAGTTATCTAAATCTGTCTTTCAAGTAGCAGCAGCAGCCCTAGCAACACAAACTCCAAGAACATATACTGGATTAGAATAGGTAGCAGCAAGCAGAACCCAGAATATACTGAGACTTTTTAAATTACAAAGTTATCTGTAATGGATGACAATTAGCAGATATTTTAATAATGGGAATATCCTGAAGTATAAGCAATGCTGGCAAGAACTCAGTATTTCAGGATGTCTAGCAGAGAAGCAAGAATATTAATCATGATTGATGTTACATTCATTGGCCTTTTACTATGTGCCAAGTACCAAGCTAAATACATTCTATAGATCATCACATTTATTTTTAACTAAAAATCAAAATAAAAACTGATGGTTGGTATTATTATACCAATTTTATATATGTGGAAACTGAGGCTTATGAAAACCAACTAACCCAGATTAAATCTTACTGCTACTGAGTAAAAAATTGAAATAATTTTTAACTCTGACTCCTCGGTCTCTCCTTACACTTAGTAAGTATGGTAAATATCACTTCCTTTCTCAAAATACATCCTCTTTACCACTCTTATGACCTTCGGTGTTTTAGGAGGAATTAAAATCACATCGAACTCCAGGGATGGGCACTGATCTACCTAATTTGATGAGTATACACTCATCTATGTTTGTTTCCTAATCCTGTATATCCTACCTCTCCAAAGTTTAGTGGCTTAAAACAATAACCAGTTTGTTTTCTCTTATGATTCTGTGGGTTGACTGCATTCAGTGGGATTCTGGCATGGCTAGGTATCTCTCTCCCTTTTTCTCTCTTTCCATGTAGCGCCAGGGCCTCGCCTTCACTCCTTGCCTCTCCATGTGATCACTTCTTGTAGCCTCTCCAGCAGGATCAATAGACTTCTAATGGGGTAGTTTGCAGACTGCAAACAGTCAAAAGAGGAAAATGTTAAGCCTTGTGAAGTATGGCTCAAAGGTGACTTGGGGTCATCATTCAAGACTAGCTGTCTCACCAGCCATCTCTTGACTATAGTAATTGGTTGAGGGAAGACATGAAGCTTTAGTTGCCTAAAGAGGAACAAATTCCCCAAATATTTGATAATTTTGCAAAAAAGTTTTCTCTTGCTAGTTATACATAAGATAGAATGTAGCTCTAGTATTGTCCAGTAATCACCCTGTTATCTTGAGAAGAGCCATCTTAGGATAAAAATAACAACATGGAAGGTAGAGAAAAGGCCTGGAAAGCAAACAGGTCCTTGGTGTCAATCTTTTACTAAATATAGGTTTACATCTGAACTTGTCAGTTGCAGGAATTCATACATTTCTTTATTTTTGAAGTCATTTAAAGTGAAGCTTCCTATGGCCTGAAGCAATAGCCATAATAAGACACAATAATTTATACAATGATTTAAAAATATTAAACTCCCAAATTAAAAGCATTTGAGAAAACTTTTTGTACAATATATAACCTAATTCAGGGAAACAAAAATTGTATTTTTTTAAAAAAATACAAATGGTTTATGCAAGGGACAGATCATGTAAAGTTTATTTTATTAAATGAAAATATCTACATAGATAACTTCATTGGGGTTCCTGGGGAAATAAACTTTATTGGAACTGAGACAACTCCAGTGAATGTCCTTTGTAACAAGCCACTTTTTTGGCAATTACCAGACAATCCTGAAAAGTATATGAAATGTATGGCCTTTACATATAAAGCAGACTGATTAAACTGCATTATAATTAAACAATCTAAATCTAAACACCAATACTACATTTGAAATGCAAGGGTGTGATATGATCAGGCAACAGAATCCATGTCAAATCATACCACTATGATTAATCCTATTGGGGTACAGGTAGCTATTCCACCCTATCCTCAGAGGAGAAAACAGGGATTTCCTTCAAGATACATTGAATATAAAAATAACAATAGCCTCCCATCTCCATTGTAAGCATGTACAAACTCTACTTAAAGTGGTTAGAAACTGTAAATTTTAACTCCTCTCATCTACTAGAGATTTTCTCTTTTCTTTTGTCAAAAATCTCTGGAGGAAAACAATGTTGTTTATTTTTGTTTTATTTATAGCTTGTATATATGTGTCTTTTTGAAAACACCCCGTTAAAGGACACATTTCTATTCTTGCTTGAATTTAAATGTAGAATAATACGATATGCATTGCTACCTTAAGATTATAGGCAATAAGGTTCACACTCAAAATATACTTGCAGAATATCCTCAAGCAGATAATTATTTTTTGATCAAACCCTCATTAAGCACTACCATGTTCTAAGCTTGAACCTATGCAAGGATCTAGGAATACAGTGATGAACAAAGTAGACAAGGTTCTTGTCCTCATAATCATACCATCCAGGGAAAAAGACACACATGAAGCAATTAATTATATTAATAAACATAAAATTGCAATCCGTAGTAAGTTACATAAATCTAAATTAAAGGAAGTTATGAGAGTATAACAGGATGATATCATTTAGCTCAAGGAAGATTAGAGAAATATTTTTTGACAATGGGTCATATAAGCTGAAAATGGAAGGATCAGCGTGATTTAACCAGACAAATAATTATGACAAGACTATACTATGTCTAGGGGACAAAAATAATTAAATATAAGAAAGGTTCAAAAGAAATCTGGTATGGCAATGGTTATTTGATGAGAGCAGTGTGACTCAAATTGAGGTTGTAGAAGTAGGCAATAAATAGTTCATACAGGACATTGAAGTTCAACTTCAGAATTATGGAATTTCTTATATATGTAATATAAAATTATTTTTAATTTAAGAAGATATTGTGCTTGCCTCAGCAGCACATATGCTAAAATTTAAATAGAAACTAAATTTGCATTATGTAAAGGTTACCATTTTTGGTTGTGTTATGAAGAATATATTAGATGGGGAGAAACAAGAGGCAGAAGGTCAATTTAGAAGCTCTATAGAGAAAAGATGATGGTGGATGAAGCTTGAATTTTGTGGTAATGGAGATGAAGAGGATGGAAAGAATCAGGAAGCATTTTGGAGGAATTTCAAGAGCAAGGCTTTGATTTGATTAGCTGAGTGGTTGAAAGTTTAGTTTAGTGGGCTATGGCATACAAAAGAAGACTGCTTTGGGGAGTGAAACACAGTAAAAAACCAGTTTGCCGTATAAAAATACAAGATCGGTGAGACTCCTAAGTATCAATATTAAATAGCTACTTGTTTATATGAACTAGGGCTTAGAAGAAAGGTCTGTGATCAAGGTACAATTTTAGTACATGAATAACATTTAGTCACTCAAGTGGGTGTGGCTACCCAAACAAGAACTTAAAGCAGAGGTCAGCAAACTTTTTTTTCTATAAATGTATATACTGTAAATATTTTAAATTATGTGGGGCATACATTGTCTATTGCAACAACCAAATGCTGTCTCTCTAGTGTGAAAGTGGCCAGACACAATACTAAGAAAATGTGGGTAGCTATGTTCCCTCAAAACTTTATTTACAAAAACAGGCCACAGGCCTGTTTTGGCCTGTGGGCTATAGTTTTCTGACTTTTGTTTTAAAACATTGGAATAATCACAGAAATTGTTAGAGAGAGAGAAAAAGGAAAAAAAGAAATACCAATGCCTGGGACCCATGTCCATAGAATGTTAGTTATTTTGTCTGAGTTACCAAGTGGACATTGGTCTGGAATACCAACTGAAGGCCACAATTTCTCAAACTGTCAATGACATTCTTCGTAGAGTTAGAAAACACCATTCTAAAATTCATATAGAACCAAAAAAAAAAAAAAAAAGAGCCTGAATAGCCAAGGAATTCCTAAGCAAAAAGAACAAAGCCAGAGGCATCACATTACCCAACTTCAAAGTATACTAAAAAGCTACAGTAACCAAACTATCATGATACTGGTACAAAAACAGATACATAGACCGATGGAACAGAATAGAGAGTCCAGAAACAATGCTGTACACCTACAACTATCTGGTCTTTGATAAAATTGATGATGATAATCAATGGGGAAAGGATTCCCTATTCAATAAATGGTGCTGTGATAATTGGCTAGCCATATGCAGAAGATTGAAACTGGATGCCTTTCTTATACCCTCTATAAAAATCAACTCAAGATGGATTAAAGACTTACATGAAAAACCTAAAATTATAAAAGCTTTGGAAGATAACCAAGGAAATACCATTCTGGACATAGGCCCTGGCAAAGATTTCATGATGAAGACTCCAATAGCAATTGCAACAAAAATAAAAATCAACAATGGAATGTAATTAAACTAAAGAACTTCTGCACAGCAAAATAAACTATCAATAGAGTAAACAGCCTACATAATGGGAGAAAATATCTGCAAATCATGCATCTGACAAAGGTCTAATATTCAGAATCTATAAGAATTTAAATAATTTAAAAACTAAAAATAAAGAAACCCACTAAAAATGGGCAAAAGAAACAAATAGACTTCTCAAAAGAAATACACATGGCTAACAAGCATATGAAAAAATGCTCAACATTGCTAATTATCAGAGAAATGAAAATCTAAGCCACAATGAGATACCCTCTGAGTCAGAATAGCTATTATTAAAAAGTCAAAAAATAACATGCTGGAGAGGTTGCGGGGAAAAGAGGACACTTACACATTGCTGGTGGGAATGTAAACTAGTTCAACCACTCTGGAAAGCAGTTTGGCAGTTTCTCAAATAACTCAAAGCAGAATTACCATTTGACCCAGCAATCCCATTATTAAATATAAGGTATATAAATCATTCTATTACAAAGACACATGCATGCATATGTTCATTGTAGCACTATTGACAATAGCAAAAACATGGAAAAAACCTAGATGCCCATCAATGGTAGACTCAAGAAATACATATACACTATAGAATACTTAGCCATAAAGAACAAGATTATGTCCCTTGCAGGAAAACTGATGGAGCTGGAGGCCATTATCCTAAGCAAACTAACAACACAGGAACTGATTTAAAAAAAAAAAATTACTGCACGTTCTCATGTATAAGTGGGAACTAAACTTTGAGTACATACGGACACAAAGAAGGGAACAATAGACACCAGGGCCTACATGAAGGTGGAGGGTGTGAGGAGGGTAAGTATCAAAAAACTACCTATCATGTACCAGCCATACTTATTACCTCGGTAATAAAATAATCTGTATGCCAATGACACCCTATGACACCCGACAACATGCACTTTACCTATATAACAAACCTGCACATGTGCCCCTGAAAATAAAAAAAAAATTCATAATTAAAAAAATAAAGCTTCATAGATAATTCTAATGTGCAATCAACTTAGAACCACTGATTTAGAATGAAAACAGCAAAAGCGTAAGAAGAAACTTTGGAGAATTCCAATATTTAAAGATCAGATAGATACTGTTGACGAATTAAAGGAGATACGAAAATGTAGCAAAAGAGGATGAAAGAAAATTAAGACTTTGTTTTAAGTTATAAAAAGAATAAAACGCCTCAAGAAGGAAGGAGGGCAATAATAATAATAGTACTATTAAGACCTAAAACACATTTAATATGTGCTTTATTATATGTATTTTACTTACATTAACTTACATAATGCTTGAGTAACCTTTTAAGCAGGCATTTTTATCTCCATTTTAAAAAATAGTTGGTTAAACTGAAACATGAGCAGATTGAGTAACTTTCCAAAGATCATGAAGCATGAATGACAGAGCTGGAATTTAAATCCAGAAGATCTAGCTTTGGAGCACTGACGCTTGCTCATATGTATTAGGAATTTAAAAAACAAAAAGATTATCCATTGTTTATAGAAAAATGAATGCTGAGAATATTTTCCAAAACATTAGTTTCAGTGATAGGAAAGAGAAAGCCAAGGAAGTGCGGACAAGCTAAGGGAAAATGAGGAGGATGAAGGTATACAAGACCATATTCTGAGAGACAGTAGGTGTGTTTATGAGAATGAAGGATTAGAGTTGAGTAAAATTGCAAAGGTATGAAATAACCACTGCAAATATTGGAGAGTGAGTTTAGTTGAGAAAAGGGATAGTATTGCTCAGCATTATTGAGTGTGCATTTGAGGTGTTTTATCATGAATTCTGAGTCTTATCAGTTAGGCAATGGGAGTTATCTTCATGGAATAGCACAGCTACTCTGCTAAAGGATCAGGAAAGATGTCTTTGCCTTGATCCGGAGCTGGGATTTTGCCAGAATTGTGTTTTGGAAAGACTAGAGTACTTTTGCAAAAACTCAGGTAATGATGTGAGTTGTATCATCAAAAACCTAGGAAAATTAGAAGTTGCAGATTTTTTTGCAAAATTTCAGGTAATGATGTGAGTTATATCATCAAAAACCTATAAAAATTAGAAGTAGCAGATTTCTATCATGTCTTTAAAATCTCCCTCCCACAGTCCTCACTGAATTTTCAATACTTCTTAACCATAGCTTTATCATTCATGAGAATCTCTAAGAATCTGTACCATTAATTGTTTTTACATGCTACATTTTACCAAGAATTAAGAAAGAAATCTTAAAAATAATTTTAATTTTGATAACTAGAGACAACAGATGCTATAGTTTTAATATTTAAATTTCTCAGCGTTAATCTAAAGTAACTTTTACAACATATCATAAAAAATTTCTCACTAAATTTTAAAATCTTATTTTAGTATCCAAGAAAACTTGCAGGTATCAAATTAACTACCAAAACTTCCATATCATTTCATTTCTGAAATGTATTAAGAATAAGAGAACACAAGTATTACACAGATAAAAGGAACATATATTGGCATACTTCCTAATTAATACTATCTTAAATAAAACTAGGAGAAAAATAAGACAAAATAATTCATTCGATAGTTTAATTTGTCTAAGGTGGATTATTTGTTTTTTTAAAAACCCCTTGACATTTTCTTCAATATCAATAATTTGATAATAAATATGAAAAAATCTCCTAGTTTTATTGATTTTTTTCACCAGACAGAAATGGAGCATAGAATGTAATTATAAATGTTAAAATGTTTCTTAATTCCTACTTAAGTCTTTTCATCATTTAAGCTATACTTTCAATATTCTATTTATGGGAATTTGTATAACTTACAACCAGAAAATGATTTATTCTTTTGCTTTCTCCATAGGCTCTCGCAGGAAGTTAGCAATACAGATGTAGAACATTGATTATCCAACGCACAGGGGAAAGGAGAGGAGAAACAAAAAGAAAGAAAAGAGGAGGGGATGAGAAAGGAGAAGAAGAAAAGGGAGAGAAGGGGAAGTGGAAAAGACAGCATAGTAATGCTTAAGAGATATTCTAATAGGAAGGTTATAGTGAAAGATACGACTTTTTAAAATGACTTTCCTCTTCAAAAACTGGCCAAGCTAATGATCTCTTTTCTCTTCTGCCTCCTCCATGCCCATGAATTAAAATGTCATGACCATTACCAAGCAGCCCATCCAGCTGTAAAACTGGATGGAACTGCATGAGTACAAATATGACCAGATTACAAATATTATCCTAAAAAAAGAAGTTTATTAAATGTCCAAAATAGGAGTAGTCATTGGGTTCATAGTTCTGAGTATAGGATAATGACTCTTACGTTAATTAAGTAACTGAACATTTTTATGGGATAGAGTTGCTCTTCCCATTCTCAAACCTCATGGATTTTATATGAGCTGGCAAAGATAACTCAAACTAAAATATAGTGTTGATCTTTAATATGGAGATTATGTGTATGTCTGACAATCTGACACAAAACAAACAATTGCAAATACTTTTGATAAAGAACTGTACCACTCTTGACTTCACATAGATATTGTTATGTCTTAAACATCCATTTCCATAGTCTGGAGAAAAGATGAAAGGAAAAATTTCTTACTGGTTTAAATGGGATCATTACTTCCATTGATTCCATATTTACATTTAAAATAAATTTAAATTGTGATTCTTATTTGTATGTGATACATCCTTTACTTGAGGTGATAGGAGGTAATAAATCTTCTAAGGTTAGCTTCAATTTACTTTCAAGTTTTTTGAGAGTGTTTTAAAATGCTGCTTCACTTGAAAAACCATTTGCTAAATGTCTAACATAGGTATACCAAGGAAAATACTAGACACTAGATAAACAAAATAGTTTAATGGGAGAGAAAAATAAATATTCTAATATTTAAGCATAATGATTCCTGAGATAGGATAAGCCCTGGATGTTATGAGGACACATATGAGTACACTTAATCTAGCTGTCAGGATTATGGAAAGCTTCCGGGAGAAATCTGAAGAACTGAAAGCACTCTAACAAGGCTGGAGCATGAGTTTTCAGTTGGGAGTTGGGGTTTTCAGGTGGGGATCAAGGTGTTGAGGTATCAAGTTTGAAAGTTAGGTGGGGCTGGTCTATGAATGGTTTGTTTGTAACAGTAAGGAGTTTGGAATTCTTCCTGAATACCATTGGAGCCACTGAAAGATTTTTGGCAGGGAAAAGTACTGTCAAAATTTGTATTTTAGATAGATTTATACGTCAGTTCTTTAGACTATATTTTGAAGACCTGAGATTGGAAGGTGGTCAATCATGGAATTATGCAGCTTTGGTATATCAAGATACAAAAATAAAAATCCCAAAAACCAACCAAACCAACCAACAAAACAAAAATAAACAACCCAAAACCCCACAAAACAGTAGAATCAATATAACTCGGTGACCAATTGAAGGTAGAGGGTAAAGGATGTGGAGCCAAGGATCGCACTTGGGTTGATGGTTTGGACAACTGACAGGGGTACCAGTAACCAAATGTGTAATGCATGCATGAGGAGCAGTGCATTTGGCGGAAGGCTTTTGAAAGGTGTGTATTTGTTATTTTGACTCTCTTTTTTTTTGAGACAGAGTCTTGCTCTATCACCCAGGCTGGAGTTCAGTGGCACGATCTCGGCTCACTGCAACCTCCATCTCCCAGGTTAAAGTGATTCTTCTGCCTCAGCCTCCCGAGTAGCTGGGACTACAGACATGCACCACCATGCCAGGCTAATTTTTGTATTTTTAGTAGAGATGGGGTTTCACCATATTGGCCAGGCTGGTCTTGAATTCCTGACCTCGTGATCCACCCGCCTCAGCCTCCCAAAGTGCTGGGATTAGAGGTGTGAGCCACTGTGCCTGGCCTATTTTGACTGTTTCTTATCTGTTCTAAGTATAGTTAATTTAAGTGGAATGTAATGCCTTGACTGGACATGTGGTCTTTGCAAGCTACTCTAACAAAGACTATGATGATGCTTTGGGTCTTCAGGTATTAATGTGAACTCAGGCCCTGAGCTAAATGGTCCTTATAATGTCTGAGTCTGTTCTCCTCTTTCTCCAATGTACAAGCACTTGAGTAAGTGGGTATATGCTCATTTTAAAAAGAATTAGGCAAATCATGATGGCAGATTCTTGCCACAGTGTTGCAGAGTCCTTCTCGCTTAGGACATGACAGTATCTTTGGGCCTGTGGATTGAGCAAAAAAAAATGTGACTTTTTATTGTAGTAATCCCATAAACCTCCTGTTTTCTCTCCCAATATTATCATGTTATTGCTGTCAATGTTAATAGATACCTTTGTTGGCTGCCTCTAGGCATACCATAGTTTATTAACCATCTTCACAAGTTCCACTGGCTGCCACTCCAATTTTGCAGGTCATCATGTTAATTGACTTGAAGACTACTGACTTCTGACTGTTGAGGTTCTGTTACTCCAGGATCAGGTTATTCATCTGTATATTAATGAGCCATCTAAATGACCACTTCCCCTGCCATCAACACTGGCCTGCAAAGGAGATCCATGAGTGAATTTCTTAGTAAACCTGGTGATCATCTCACCTGTGTATTCTTAGAGGTGTCAGTTAAAAATGTGTGTTCTGGACCCTCTGATAGGAATAACCTTTGGGTGGGACCATGAACCTCACATAATACATAAATTTATTCATTCTCACTTTCTGCAGCTTTCTATTCCTACCTTTACCATCTGTCAAAGCAACTCAGACATTTCCATATTGTTAATTAAAGGCCATATCATATTTCTGGTATCTAACAGTCATACCAACAATGACTTTGCCCCATTCACTAAGAAATAATTGCCTGTCCTGAGAAAGTACCCCCTAAGTCAATAATTTCTTGCTTAGCCTATCTTATATTTAGTTTTCTGAATGAAGAATTCTCATAACACATTCCCACAGTACTTCTCTATTCCCCGCTAGTAAATGCCAGATAGTTATTGTAACTCTTTCAATCTATAGACTCTCTGTTTTCTTGTTAGGTCTGGACTTCTCAAGTAGGTTATGTTGAGATATTTACCTAGCCTGAATATCCAGGAACAGTGGTGAGGATCGTTCCTGAGGGGGAAGAGACCTATTGAGTTACATAAATAATAGTTCTGCAGCATCTACTATCTTGGAAAATGTGCTAATTTTTACTGGGGAATGATAGGCCACTTCTGTCATCCTAGAAGTTTTAATGAGAATAGCAGAGCCAACATCCTCATTAATCCAAATTTCTTCATGTCATGCTTTAGGGTTCCAGACTTTTCATCATGCAGAACTTACCTTTGTGAAGGAGAGAAGAAAACACAGAAAGAAGACACTGGAAAAGCAGTACAGTTCTAAGATAGTTTTGTCAAGGTTCAAGTGGAGTCCTCAAACCAAAGTGGACATCAAAAGGGTCACACATCTCTCAAGAAAATACCTGCCTAAATATTCATGCCATCCACAATAATTTCTCAGTAATCGCTATTGAAATCATGACCTCACACAAACATGATGATATATTTAATAGTACAGCATCTGGGGCAACATCTGGGGCAGTGGAGCATCTGTGTCATGGTAAGTTTGACTGAAACGAAGTTTTGCAGCAGCAAAAACAGTATCAACAAACAATCTAAATTTAATTCCATATGTGTGGATCTCAGTAAACCAGGCTGTATTAGAAGCTTTCTCTAGCTATAGAGAGTTACCTGCTCTGTCAAGCAAGACTAAGGCAGCGGTTAAGGCACAAATACACTAACATTTTCAAAACCTGCTTGTTTCACTCAAAAAAGACTCACCTTATAAGGCAAGGGTGCTCAAATATGAGGTTTCTTGCTTTTTCATTTATTTGAGTTAAATTTGATTTACAGAACCAGAATAAAAAACAGGTAATCATATTTATTAGAATGTGGCATTTACATCCACAATGATTCTAATTTTGAAGCTCAGTTTTTATATTTTTCTATAGATACTATATTGGTAGATGTTATTGATGAACTCTCTGTTGCATCTGAAGGTCATCTTAACACCACACTAACAGTTGTGGAATAAAGTGTCCTTGAGTTTGACACTGAATTAAATATTGTATTCTTCAAAACACATTTCTCGCTATGAGAAATCATATGGATTTTTAAATTTCGCTCCAGGTAGGTTTTTTTTTAAATGGCTTATTTCAATATCTTCATGGATATATTGAAGTAAATTTATACTTTTAATAATAATTAACAGCAAAAGAGCAACAATTCCTGAATTTAACATTTCTACTCTTTATCTTCCTCTAGTTGTATTTCTGACTCAAGTAATGAAAAAAAAAATTTACACTGATTATCTCAGACTCTTAGGAAGTGCAGTGAATATCCACCCTCCTTAGTAAGTACACTGAAAAAAAGTTCCTGCCATTTTCTCTACCTCCTAACTTAACACAACTTCCCAGCAAACTTAGTAATAAGGATAGCTGGTAGAAGTTTGACATGTACAGGATAACTTTCAAGGTGGCAGAAAGTGTTAAAAATCATTTACCATCAGGGTCTCAGCTCTTGACTATCATGCCTCTCTCCCTCTCTACCTAACCCTCAAATCTAATCCAAGCCCTGCTTTGTTGCATTGACTTTCTTGGCCATATCAAGAAAAGTATGTATACATGTATACCCATGGTCTTAAATTCAAGATAAGTAAAATTCTGCTTTTAGAATTTCTTCATGATGGTGTAATGGGGACTATAATTACCCTCTCAGTATAACAACCAGAACACCAGAAGAAATATGTGAAACAACTATTTTCTTTCATTGGAAAAAAAGTAGCTCATGACTGAACCCTGAAAGAAGGAAAACAATTGATATGAATCCTATAATAACTCCAGTTAATTGTCTGGAGACTGTTTCTAGGTTTTAATGTAGCGAGGGTAACATAAGCATTGCCTGGTGATCTGAAGTTGAACAGACAGATATTGCGATGCAGAATGGCTAAGAAACTTAGAATCTATGAGGCATAGTGTCTCCTAAAGACATCTCTGAAAATCTGAAGATGATTCTCTTCAAATCTTTGGCTGAAGATTGATCTATGCATGTGTGGAGTAAAACTCCAAAAAGCTGTTAAAGGGCCACAAGAAAGCAGCAGACCAAAGGATTCCCAGAAATCACAAGCCCTAGAAAGAATTTACATTCTCATTCCTAGAAATGAAAGATCTCCGAATATATGGAACAGCAGAAAGAGTCCTCAAGGAGTTCTAGCCTGAGTAGTGGCTGAATTCAAACTAAAGGCTCCTCTTGTTGTAGTTTAATACATTCAAAAATGATACTCAAAATAATCAAGTTGATAGTGTGACTTCACTGTGCAGCAGGATAAAAGTAAACATTTTTCAAAAAAAGACAATAAAATCCAGCATGCAACATGGAAACTTTATAATGCTCAGCATTTAAGAAAATATCCAGGCATTTTATAAAACAGAAAATATAACACATAAGTCCAAGAAAAATTAATCAATAGAAAAATACCCAGAAAAGACAGAGAAAATGGAATAATCACAAGGAGTTTAAATAGCCATTATAAAATGCTTCACATAATTAAAAATGTAGAATAAAACATAAATCATAAAAAGTGAGATACAAAAGATACAAAAAATACCAATACATTTGGTTTATTTAAAAAGCCCAGATTTTGCAAAAATTTTAACCCCACTGTACACATCAAACAAAACATTAAATTAGGTGTGCAGAAAGAACCGAACAAAAGAAAAGAAATGCCTCGGGGGGAGCGGGGAGGGAGAGCATTAGGAGATACATCTAACGCTAAATGACGAGTTAATGGGTGCAGCACACCAGCATGGCACATGTATACATATGTAACTAACCTGCACATTGTGCACATGTACCCTAAAACTTAAAGTATAATAATAATAATAAAATAAAAATAAATAAATAAATAAATAAATAAAAAGAAATGCCTCATAGACAGAATATAAATTCTGTGGAAATCAGGATACTCAAACCAGAAAGATACTTGTACTTACACAAGAAAGGACTTGCCAGAAAAGACAAAAAATCTTTATTATCCCAGGAGTGATATAAGGTCCCTTATTAAGGCAGCCTTATCTAAATCAGATGGTGAATAAAGATCTTCTACCAAAAAGAGGGAGGCTCATTCTGAAAGAAGACTCACGATGGCAAAAAAAGAGAAGGTGTGGAAATAGAGAGCTCAAAAGTCTCAAGTGAGTATACCACACTGGTTCCAAGAATCATGAGTTCCTTCTGAAAGTGATCTTGCTCCAGATCTGACTTCTGACACCATTTATGTCAATAAATAACAAACAGAGAGAGAGGCTGTCTAACAGAAAATAATAGGCCATTGCAATGGGAATACACATACCGTAGTAAACTGTGTGCAGAAGTAAAGGAAGAAAAAGATTTCTAAGGAAAAAATGAGAACAATTACATACTTATTTTGTGATAATTATCCTTGGCTACAAGCATCAATAACAAGGGTGACACCAGTCTGAGTTTGGACAGGTAGTTGCTGGGCAGATGTCCTTATAGAAGTATTTCCTGTGTAAGCTCATAATGGCCTTTGTGCAAGGTTGTGGTTTTGCAGAGTTAGTTGGTTTTTTTTTTTTTTTTTCCAGGCATTTATGCATCAGAACCTGCTTCATGGCCTTTTTGGACTTTACATGTCAGGGTGTTTTACAAAATTACTCTTGTTATTCTGACTACTTTCACAGCAACAAGAAAAACTGATGGACTCATGAACCTAATTCTACCTCAGGTCCCATGAGGAATAAAGAACTCCGTCTCTGATGTAGGAATTCCTATTCTTATGCCAGTATTTATGAAACCGTGGCAGGCTTCTTGGTGTTAAGAATAAAAGAATAGGCCAGGAGTGGTGGTTCATGCCTGTAATCCAGCACATTGGTAGGCTGAGGTGGGCCGATCACTTGAGGCCAGGAGTTTACCAGCCTGGCCAACATCATGAAACCCCATCTTTACTAAAAATACAAAAATTAGCCAGCTGTGGTGGTGCACACCTGTGATCCCAGCTACTCCGGAGGCTGAGGCACAAGAATCGCTTGAACCCAGGAGATGGATGTTGTAGTGAGCCAAGATGGCACCACTGCAGTCCAGCCACAGCAACACAGCAAGACTCCATCTCAAAATGAACAAACAAACAAAACAAAAACAAACAAGAATAAAAGCATAGTATCACTACAGATTGTATAGACATCAAAGTATTACAAAAGGGTATTGTTAAAAAATTTGGGCAACAGGCTCAACAATTCACATAAAATAGAACAATTTATTGAAAGACAGAGACTACAAAACTTATTCAAATAAAACTAGATATATTAAATAATCTTATATCCATTGAAGAAATTGAATTTTTAAGTAATGCCATCTCACAATAAAAAACCTTCAGGCCTAGATGGTTTCACTGGTGAATTAATCTAATATTAAACACATAATAATACGATTTCTACAGAAACTCTTCTGGAAAGTGTAAGAAATCAAAAGACTTTCCTACTCATATTATGAGGCCAACACCAAAACTGAAACCCCACAAAGACGTTAACAGGAAAACAAAATAAAACGCAACAGACAATTTTCCCTCATAATCAGAATTGTAATTATGTTTAACAAAGTTTTACCAAATCAAATGCACTAATATGTAAAACTAGTAAGACTTCATGGCTAGGTTTCTGTCATCCCAGAATGAAAAGTTGCTTAAACATTTGAAAAATAAATACACGCCATTTTAGATGACAAACTAAAAAAAAAAAAAAAAAAAATCACATGACATTATGATCAGATGCAAAAAACTAATACGATAAAATTCAGCATTCCTTCATGATAAAAATTCTCGGATACTTAAGCATGGATACTAACTTATCCTTAAAAGGGATATATGAAAAATTTAGAGCGGGACAATCTACTTGAATGTGAAAGGATGCCTGTTTCCCCACTGAAATTGGAAGCAAGATAAATATATTTTCTCTTGTCACTTTTATTCAACCAATGATCTGGAGGCCTCAGTAAGTGCAATAATGCAAGAGAAAAGGGTAGAAATGTTTTGTTCTAGTTATACGTCTAATCAGCTTTCTTAAATTTAACCATTCCTTCAATACATATAGAGCTATCCATTGCCCCATTATGTCCATTTTTAATGGCTTACAAATCTGTAGTTGAATAGTGATTTATGAAATGTTTCAGTGAGGATAGGTTAGATTATGCTGCAGCAATAACCAAGCTCCAAATTTCATTTACTTCAAAGGACAAGGCTTAATTCTAACTCATCTTATATGTCTATTATGAGTCATTGTTGAAGTCCCTGATGATTATATTTGCTCCAGAAACCAAAGTGATGGAGTAGCTTACATTTCAACTGTCATCCATACTTATGCCAGAAGAATAGAAGGCCTCTGGAGGAAGCATTGGAATTACATTCTATTTGTGATTTGTATATGCCTACAAGTAACATAGAGAACTCTTATTCACAACTCTTGGTTTAGAACTAGTCACAACTCCCCACTCAAACAACAGAAGCCAAGAAGGCAATCCTTGAAGGTGGAATACCTGAAAAATGTATTAAATACTTGATATGGTTTGGCTCTGTGTCCTCAGCCAAATCTCATCTCAAACTGTAATCCCCACTTGTCAAGGGAGGAACTTGGTGAAAAACGATTGGATTATGGGGCAGTTTCCCCTGTGCTTTTCTCTTGACAGTGAGTGAGTTCTCACAAGGATTGATGGTTTTAAATTGTGGTACTTCCTCGCTCTCTCACTCCTCCTGCCACTTTGTGAAGAGGTGCCTTGATTCCTCATCACCTTCCATTATGATTATAAGTTTGTTGAGGCCTCCCCAGCCACTTGGAACTGTGAGTCAATTAAACTACTTTCCTTTATAAATTACCCAGTCTCAGGTAGTACCTTTATAGCAGTGTGAAAAAAGACTAATACAATACTCTAATGGTTACATTATTCAGCTCTTCCAGATAACTAGTTAATAAATTCAGATTGTTGTCTAAAACAATTGTATATATAAAAACATTAATTTTTAATAAATCTATAATCTCAATTGGCAAATACAGAGAGAACAAAGTGTTTTAGGTTACCCTTGTTATTTTAAAATATTACTATTTATTCTAAATTTGTATATAATTCCTAATAATTACATTTAATTTTTAAAAAACGGCTTCATCTTCTGAAGGATATTTTAAATATTCCAAATAAACCTTTTTTAATCTCATGTATTTTCTAAGATGGAAAGCCATAAAGTAAGTTAATTAAATCAATAGTATTGATTTTTTTGTGTTGAAAAAAGTTAATATTCATACATATTCATATGTACTTAGTTTCCTCAATCATAACATTAATTTTTGGTATATACTAAAATTTTGGAAATATACAGTCATTATTCTATCTGTAATAATAATAATTTTCTATTTATATCATGGAAATAAATATACATTAATCAAATTGTTGTTTATCAAATGATTCATGTATGTATATGTCAGATCTCGGATGCTGCTGTGCTAGTCAGCATCATTTATAACTGGCAAATGTAACAAATAACAATCTTCAATGTTAATTTACTTTCAGCCAAGTTCATATGTGAAAAGGATTTGCCTAAGAAAAATACACTATGTCTACCGTGTCACATTCAATTTACTTTGTATTTTCATATTTACGACTCTGTGTACATATGTCATAAATTTTATTTTTTAGGATTAGAAGATTAATACCATTATCAGGTGTTTTGTCTTAATTTCCAAACACTGTATTTGCCCAAATGATGAAACTATATTTATCTCCCCACCCCCAACTGTTAGGAATTAAAGAGAAACTAGTGAAGATAGGATAGGGGAAAAGGAACAGATGAAAAAAGTAAAATAATGAGCAAGCAAAGGGAGAATGTAAGATTGATTCCCCTTGTGTCCTCCTATCAATGATTTGAAAAAAATCTGTTTATAAAAATTAACATAAGCAAAACTTCACAAATTAACATTAAAAAATTAAGCTGGGTAATATGATTAGATTTTAATTTGCTTCTATGCAATATAAAACAATGTTTAAGCTTTCAATTATTTCTGATAGCATGCAAATGTTTTCAGGTCATTAAAGATCGGAAAGATTATTTTTTCCCTGATAATTCATTAACTTATGGAAAAGATGGCATATACTTTTCAATTACTCATATGGTGTTGGCACATGCTATTTGTAGTATGTACTCTGAAATAAAATTAATCTTATATGTAAAAGAATTATAATAATATTTTGAAGATTATATAAAATATTGGATAGAAATAGTTCTTCAATCTCATATTACTTCTTTATTCGCCTCCTTTCAGTAATGTATATAATTTTGCTTATTATTGTAACTTTAAACTCAGGTACTTATTATTTCTGAAAACAAGAGAACATGGTTATTTCTTGATGTTACTTTTTGTCCCACAAAACTATAAGGTTTACTCAAGTCATAAAGCAACAATAAATACAACAAACAAGTTGTTCAGAAATTATACATAAACCTCTGTGTATCTGTATTGAAATCTGAGATGACTATTTTTTATTTTATTTAATTATTTTTAAAATTTGCTCATTTTCAGGGGCCAGTGAATGGGTTTATATTTCTCAATCTTGTATTTTAATATGGTTATAGTCATCTTTGATCCAAATTTTGTACATGATCTAATCATGTAAAGAGTTTATAACACCTACAGAGATTATCAAAGCATAGTCTCTCAATGTTCAAAGTGAACTCAGGCCTAGGTCTAAGAGATAGCCCTTTCTAGTTTTCATCTGCTGGTATCCGTACTTACTCTGTCTCATACCCCATTGTAAGCTATAAGATTACAGAATGTGTCAAATAAATTTCTCATTGTGAAGTTGAAGATTTACAAACATATAGTAAATTCCCTTTCCCTCCTTCTTTCTTCTCCTAATAGTTAATTTTTTTTAAATTTTTCTTTGGTCAATTTTGTCATTACAATCATTATGAATGAATTTTTAAAATTGAGTATGCCCACCTGTGTGCACATGTGTGTGCTAGTGTGTCTGTATTTGTATAATGGAGTCTCAAAAACTGGAAGCAGTTTCAATGGTGTTTCACTTCCTCTGATGTTAGTAAGTGAGGTAATTCACTTGGGGTTGTAAAAATCGCTATGTCAAGCAACAAAATGCTTCATTAAATAGAAAGAGAAGCTCTGAAAAGAAAAAAAAAATCTTTCTTTGAATAGAGGAGTTAAATACATGTAGTCCACCCTTGCTGTCTACAGTACATGATGACACAGTAATCTCTTTTGTTGATTTTCCAGTGAAACTGAAGCAGCTTTTTCACACATGAGGGGTAAGAGAATGGACAGTGTCAAGAGGTGTCTTAGTATTTTCATTCTAGTAAGTTGTGAGCACACAATTAAAGATTTTTACTTTGGAGATAATCTTCACTCATAGCCTTTATCACCATGTTTCCCTGAAGAATGAGATTTTACCCTAAAAGAGGATAATAGAATATCACATGCTATGTTAGAAAACATTTAGAAAAAATAATCATTTCATGCTATTAAAAAATGATCAATACATTTTTATTTTTTGTTCAAAATTTTGGTAATGTATATTCTAGGAAATATACATAAAATGTACTAGAACTAAAAATTAAATGTAATATTTTAGACTCTGAAAAAAATATGTCTATTATAATGTCAAACCAGAATAATACCTGCTTCTTACTCACATTGACCAAGAATCAATGTTATGTGACTTAACAGCAGAAGAAATGCAAATTATTGGGATATTCTTTCATTATGTAGTATAAACATAACTCATAATATATGTGTTTCTCATCAGCTATGCCTTCATTTTTCTTGATGGAAAATCTATGGGAATATAGTAGCACCATCAAATTAGTGAGTAAACAAGACCATTACATCAAAATAGATTGTGCTCATTTATTCTGACAAGTGTAGCAGTTTAAATTATTTATAGTTGCAGACTGAATGGGTTTAGTAAATGCCCTATAGTACATTTTGTAAATTCAGTAGAGTCTTGGTAACTTCTTCATTAATTATGTTTATAAATTACAATCCTTACAAAAGCCCTTGAGCATGTAATTAATAAATTTATTTGAATAATTAGAAACTCAGAAGATTTTATGTTTTACATATAGCTAAATTTAGCAAAAATATACATTCTTTCTATTGATTTGTAAGAATAACAACATATTAGGAAGGGGATTATAAAAACTAAAAAGTGCCTCGGAAGTTCTCTCAATTGTGGTAATATTTATGCCTTCTAAGGCTTTCTTGCCTTCTTTTAGGTAATATGTGGTTGTAAATGCTCTCAAACATAAACATGATAATCAATACTTCTGAGAAGAATTATTTAAGAAGAATTATTTCTAATGATGGCAAGTCTGACAAATTATCTCACATTACTATGTGTCAGTGCAGCAGTAACTAACATTTATTAAGATCTACTCAGCCACATAGGAAGAAGACAGAAGTGCTGACAGAGGCTACACAAGAGTAGAAGCCCCGACAATTTGTTTTTAAAAAACAAAACAAAACAAACAAAAAAACTCTCAATCTCCTGTGTGCTCACACCCAAGTGAAAATACACAAAAGGAACAAAATTTGTGAATACATAATATTATTTAATTCCCCAATATCAGCACTTTTCTCAGTACCTTTCATGCCATATGCAATTAGAAAATTCTCCCAGTAATGCAAGTAAGCCTAAGACAGAAGGCAATAAGCAGTGAGAAATGTAACATGTTTGGATAGCAAATCCACTAAAGATAGTGGCTGAAGTAGGGAGAGTACTAGGATCAGTGCATCCTAGTTTCTGGCTTATCAGAAATAATTTCCAGGTTAATAAAAAATTTCAAGCCATTCTTATTCTTTTGGAATAATTTTGCTACATTGCTCGCAGAGGGCCAGACAATGAAAATAGGAGATAATTCAGAACCAGTTTGGCAAAATGAACAGCTAAGCCACCCACAATTTGATATGGGCTCTGCTCAGTAAATTTCTTTTGAATGCGGGATTTGAAGAAATGTGGAAGAATCAAGTGAAAGGTAAGGCAGAAAGTATTGAAGTAGATTTACTACGTTTGTTCCCAATCACCAAGTCCATGTAAAATGTCTCTCATTTGTATTTCACAAAAATTCCACCACCATCATGTCTTAAATTAAAAAAATGTGAAGGATAAAAATTACTTTAAAATAAGACTATCCTTTTTGTGATGTTCCAAATAGGTCCTGTAAACCATTAGTTAATGCTCTTAAAGACATCTCAAGTAAGGTACCCTTCCAAGTGTAATAAGAGACAGGATTTTAAATGGAAAGAACAAATGATTTGGAGTCAGACAATTGTGAGTTGAAATTCTGGCCCTGCCAATAATTCAAATGGTGTGTTTAGACAAAGTTAATTAAGCTCTCTAAGCTTAATATTCTTCATTTATGAAAAGGGGGTAATTGTGGAGATGAAAAGAGAGAATATAACAGAAAGAATATAGATAAAAGAGTTAATAGAGTGCCTGACTTAAAGGAAAATCTCAAAAAGTTATTTAAGATATATGATTATTCCTTTACAGTGATTGTTTCATTCTATTTCAATCTATTATTTATAGAACTATTTTGTAATATTTTCAGTAGCTCATGCTCTCTCTCTGTCTCTCTCTCTCTCTCTCTGTGTGTGTGTGTGTGTGTGTGTACGTGTGTGTATTCTTTTGTACTGTCTTTGCTGATCTTTGGAGTTAGAGGAAAAACATAAGCTTATAAAAAACAGATCAAGCTTAGGGGAAAATTTAATGGATGAGGAAGTTAAAAAAATAAACAGAGTGTTGAAGAGTTTTGTTGTTTCTCTTTTACAAGCTTAGTACACGTGTTTTAGTAGGTTCAGAGATTGTTTAGGGATCTGTTGAAGTTTTATTTATAATCTGTCACGTTGAGAGATAAGGAAAGCAAGCAAATATAAGCCCATGTGTACCATGCTTATAAAGAGAATAAATTAAAGTATATGAAACATTTAGAATCAACTGTTTTTTTAAAAAAATTCATTTCTGACTACAAAGAAATGAGATTTTTTTAGATTACGACTATTTTCAAAATCATAGATAATTGTTGACTATAATTTTAAAATGTAAAGTTATTCAAGTTCTCTTTGTTATACTCCTTCTTTCCAGGAATAAAGTGAGAAATGTCTATTTGTCCCATATCTAGACTGTACAAGGAGAAAATGTTAAAAACCTTCTATATTCTTTAGCTATGAGAAGTACTGTGTAGACTCATTTGCTACTCTCCAAGAATGTTAATGTGACAAATCTATAAATTCTTATCTCTCTCCATTTCACAATATTGTAATTCTTTGCATTTGACAGTCTTTTGATGAAAAATGGAAATAAAACTTTGTGAAATCAGGAGTCTATCCAATAGTTATTCTTAATGGGAAGGAGGGAATTTTGAAGAGTAAATGATTCCACTCTAGCAGACTCTCTGGATCATAAACCCTTACCTGAAATAACCTCCTCTAGTGATAAAGCACTGATTACATTTGCGCTTGCACATAGGCAGTGGCATGGGATGTACTGCAAGAGTACAGGGAGAGTTACAGATAGGTGTAGTGGAAAGATAAGAGACGAGACACTGACAGAGTGAAAATTTGTGCAGAATGTGGAGTCAGAACACAGAGTATGCTGTGGAAATTGAAGTAAAATAAATCTTTAGACCAGCAGCTAAAATGACACCTAGAGTGTTTCTTTCTTCAATACTCCTGAGCCCCAAAAGAAAACTGGAACTAAAACTATAAAAAGAGAAATACAAAGAATCATTACTAAACTTGGAGTTGTTACCTTGAAAAGGAAAAATGATAACAACTTATAGCATTTCCCCTATATAGAACAAAGTGACAGTGGGGCTGTATGCCCATAACAGAAAGAAAGGGACTATTGATCCAGGCTTGTGAGCCCTCTAAACAAGAGGATTAGATCACCACACAAATGATTGTGAAGACGGTTTGTCTGGAGACCCAACCTGTAGTGTAGATATTGGGTACTGAAACAGTAAGATAAAGAAAATGATGACCGTGGACAGAGAGTGAAAGGGAAGTAAAGAATGCATAATGTTTAGGACAGCCTATTAATGTATTTCTTATGCGAAGCCAAAAGCCTGCTTTCTGTTAAACGAAGTATAGAAAGCATGCACATTGGTAAATTTCCTTACTTCAAGGAACAAACCATTGCATCAGCCTCCTGAGCCCAGTTCATACATATGATTTAACACATAGCAGAAGATTAATTTCTGGGGACATTTCAGAATGAATTTCATTCCTTAGCAGAAAATGAACCTTAAGCCAGAAAGCACTAGAAACCTGATATTGGTGTCTGTCTACAGTCTGTTCATGGATTGGTATTGCATAATGCACATTTTCAGCTAAAGGCTTACTTATTTCCACCTCAACTGTTTACTTCTCAGTCCTGTTTCAGTACAACCACTCTTGTG
Source organism: Pan paniscus (assembly GCF_029289425.2). NCBI lineage: Eukaryota > Metazoa > Chordata > Mammalia > Primates > Hominidae > Pan > Pan paniscus. The sequence goes on from NC_073253.2 coordinate 100,315,375, forward strand.
TTAAGAAAATCTTCATACTGTAAGTCATCACTCACTCTGATCCCTTCCAAGTACACCCATTACATTAAAGTAGGCAAAAATAATACATCATACATGACAAATTCAAATTCAAAGTAGCTGAACGAACTCCTACAATAGTTCAATTAACCTGTGAATGTTTACATCAGTTATGTACTTTTGTTAGGTGAGTGTATTAGTCCGTTTTCATGCTGCTGATAATGACGTACCTGAGACTGGGCAATTTACAACAGAAAGAGGTTTATTGGACTTACAGTTCCACATCACTGTGGGGGCTTCACAATCATGGTGGAAGGCAAGAAGCAGCAAGTCACATCTTACATGGATGGCAGTAGACAAAGAGAGAGCTTGTGCAGGAAAACTTCCCCTTATAATAACCATCAGATTTCATGAGACTTACTCACTATCATGAGAACATCAAAGAAAATACCTGCCCCCGTGATTCACTTACTTCCCACCAGTCCCTCCCACAACACATGGGAATTCAAGACGAGATTTGTGTAGGGAAACAGCCAAACCATATCATTCCACCCTTGGCCCCCGCAAAGTCTCATGTTCTCACATTTCAAAATCAATATGCCTTCTCAACAGTCCCCTAAAGTCTTAACTCATTTCAGCATTAACTCAAAAGTCCACAGTCCAAAATCTCATCTGAGACAAGGCAAGTCCCTTCCACCTATGAGCCTGTAAAATCAAAAGCAAGTTAGATACTTCCTACATACAATGGGGTAGAGGCATTGAATAAATAAAGCCATTCCAAATGGGAGACATTGGCCAAAACAAAGGGGCTAAAGGCCCCATGCAAGTCTGAAATCCAGCAGGGCAGTCAAGTCGTAAAGCTCCAAAATGATTTCCTTTGACTCTGTGTCTTACATTCAAGTTCACGCTGATGCAAGAGGTGGGTTCCCATGGTTTTAGGCAGCTCTGTCCCTGTGGCTTTGCAGGGTACAGCCTCCCTCTTGGCTTCTTTCATGGGCTAGCATTGAGTGTCTGTGACTTTTCCAGGAACAAGGTGCAAGCTGTCATTGGATCTACCATTCTGGGGTCTCTAGGGTGGAGGCTCCCTTCTCACAGCTCCACTAGGTAGTACCCCAGTAGGGACTCTGTGTGGAGGCTCCGACCCCACATTTCCCTTCTGCACTGCCCTAGCAGAGGTTCTCCATTGAGGACACTACCACTGCAGGAAACCTTTGCCTGGGTATCCAGGCATTTCCATACATCCTCTGAAATCTAGGCAGAGATTCCCAAATCTCAAGTCTTGACTTCTTTGCATCTGCAGTTTTAATGCCATGTGGAAGCTGCCAAGGCTTGGGGCTTCCACCCCCTGAAGAAGAGACAGAGCTTCACCTTGGCCCCTTTTAGTCATGACTGGAGTGGCTGAGATGCAGGACACTAAGTCCCTAGACTGCACACAGCAAGGGGACCCTTGGCCTGGCCCACGAAACCATTTTCTTCTAGGCCTCCCGGCCTGTGATGGGAGGGGCTGCTGTGAAGACATCTGACATGCCCTGAAGACATTTTCCCCATTGTGTTGGGATTAACGTTTGGCTCCTCATTACTTTTGCAAAATTTCTGCAGCCGGCTTCAATTTCTCCTCAGAAATTTTTTTTTTTCCTATCATATTGTCAGGCTGCAAATTTTCTTAACTTTCATGCTCTGCTTTCCTTATGAAACTAAGTGCCTTTAACAGCACCCAAGTCACCTCTTGAATGCTTTGCTGCTTAGAAATTTCTTCCACCAGATACCCTAAATCATCTCTCTCTAGCTCAAAGTTCCACAGACCTCTAGGTCAGGGGCAACATGTCACCAGTCTTTTTGCTAAAACATAACAAGAGTCACCTTTGCTCCAGTTCCCAACAAATTCTTCATTTCCATCTGAGACCACCTCAGCTTGAATCTTATTGCCCATATCACTATTAGGCTTTTGGTCAAATCCATTCAACAAGTCTCTAGGAAGTTCCAAACTTTCCCACATTTTCCTGTCTTCTACTGAACCCTCCAAAGTGTTCCAACCTCTGCCTGTTACCCTGTTCCAAAGTCACTTCCACATTTTTGGTTATCTTTTCAGCAATGCTCCACTCTACTGGTACCAATTTACTGTATTAGTTCGTTTTCATGCTGCTAATAGAGACATAACCGAAACTGGGGGATTTACAAAAGAAAGAGATTTATTGGACTTACAGTTCCACATAGCTGGGGAAGATTCACAATCATGGTGGCAGGCAAGGAAGAGCAAGTCACATCTTACATGGCTGGCAGCAGACAAAGAGAGAGCTTGTGCAGTAAAACTCCCCCTTATAATAACCATCAGATCTCATGAGACTTATTCACTATCATGAGAACAGCATGGGAAAGACCTGTCCCATGATTCAGTTACCTCCCACCAGGTGCCTCCTACAACACATGGGAATTCAAGATGAGATTTAGGTGGGGACACAGCCAAACCATGTCAGTGAGGTGTATAAACCATACTGTTTGAGAAAAAGAGTCCTTTAAAACAGATCAATGTACAGTGAGTTTGCAGAAAGACATTGATTATTCTCCTTTACTGCTGAAAAGCCACAATCTTTTCCCATTAATTTTAAGCATTGTGTAATTATATATGCTATTTTCAGTAAAAAAAAATAATTATTTTTAATTTGTTTTGTTAGAGTCCTAGTGGGACAGATTCAGTCTCTTGAAAATTAAATGTTTGTTGTAAGTTAGTAACTTTATTATATAAATTGAATTTAACCAATTATTGCACTTTAGTATGTTTACCATACATGTAAGTCCCTCATCTTTCAAAATCAGCTTTTCCTGGGTTCATGGTATTCTGGAATTCTTAAGCTTTGTAATTTAAGCTTATGTAAAATTTTACCTTTGAAGAAAACACTGACTAACTCATACAAAAATATTATTGCTAGGCATATAGAAATATAAGTTATTTGATCACGATGTGATCATCCGCAGTTGGAAAGCTCCTTACAAATCACTTCAAAATCAAGCTTTTTAAAAAAAATCACTTGGTGAATATGTTATCAGCATTAAGTAATTCAACAATACATTTTAACAAGTCATGGTAGCTTCCTCAGTCATCCTTCTCTAAAGGAGTATGCTTACCAGGGCAAAAGGAAGATTTATGCTCACCAGTATGATAAATACTCTCCTTTAAAATATGTTAAAGACACCATAACAGCATATTGGTTTTTCCATTTATTCAGAATTAATGGTTTACAGAGTGCTCCATTTTGTGACCTCCATCAGTGGTTAGTATTTAACATTACTACTTCCCCTTTTTATCATGTTTTGATAACATGCCGCAGTTTCCTACACTATCTCATGTTTTGCATTAATTATATTTCAGGATGACTGCTTCCCAGAAGCATTTTGGGGAAGAGACAAGGCAACTAATTTCATAAAGAACACAAAATGCATTTTCTGTTGGGGAGCATTCCTGGTAATGTGATGTAATCATCATTATAAGCTGTAATGTATACTCTTACTGAACATTGTTTCTTAAACCTTTTTCTCCTTTCCTTTGCACTACTTTCTCTCACCTCTGCCTTAACTTATTTTACTCCCTCTGTCCTCCTCACTCTTTCCACTCATTTGAAAAGTAAACTTGACAGCATATTTGTACAGCTTTCCATAGCTTGCAACCTATATGTTTTCATTGCCAAATATTTGGAGACCTAAACCATTCTTCATTTCCTTTTATTTTTTTAATGGATGAAGGTGTGCATAAGTGCATGTTGATTATAGTTAGTCATAATTAATGTTCAATATTTAATGCCAAGATAAAGAAACTTTACCAAGTAGGTTACACTATATTAACTCACAGACCACGTGCTATAGAGAATGAAAGTACTCCGTGTTAGGTTACCTTTCTGAGTGTAACAAACTCTTAGTCCTTGGTGGGAAACATGAGGTAATCAAGACTGTATTCTCACTGACAAAGTTGGCATTTGGAACCTAATTAAGAAACAGTCAAACAGTATTAAATTTTATAGAAGTAGCATAAAGTCCTGAAGTTTCAATGAATTATAATATCCCCTTGCCATTTTTGATTCTTACAGTAATCTCCATGGGTGCCTTCTCAGTCAGTCCTTTCTCAGACTCAATGTTGTGAGGCTGACCCAATTTCCTGTTGATAAAAATTATACTGAGGCAGGAGTTTTGTGCCTCACTGATATGGTTTGGGTCTGTGTTCCCACTCAAATCTCATGTCAAATTGTAATCCTCAATGTTGGAGGTGGGGCCTGGTGGGAGGTGATTGGATCATGAGGGCAGATTTCCCCCTTGAGTGCTGTTCTCGTGATAGAGTTCTCACAACACTTGGTTGTTTAAATATGTGGAGCACCTCCCTCCTCTCTCTCTTCCTTCTGCTCTGGTCATGTGAAGACGTGCCTACTTCTTCTTTGCCTTCCACCATAGTTGTAAGTTTCCTAAGACACCCCAGCCTTGCTTCCTGTACAGCCTGCAGAACCGTGAGCCAATTAAACCTCTTTTCTTTATAAATTTCCCAGTGTCAGATATTTCCTTGTAGCAGTGTGAGAATGGACTCATACACTCACCTTTGCTTTTCTCATTGACAAAGTGTGTTTTACAGTTTCTTGTTCAAGTAGATTGTGCTTCCTATTTAAAATCAAGTCCTTGAAGAGCCCTCTTCGGACCCAACTAGAAGTTAGTTTATTAGAAATATCCCTTGTGCTGAATTGACAGAAATTCTAAAAAATGGTTCTTTCTATTTGCTATATTGAATAATCTGACTATAGCTATTAGTTCTCTACTCCAAGAAAAAAAGCACATATGAATGCACATTATATATGTTGTTACAATTTGACAATTTAAGGCTTCTCGATATGAAGCTTGAATTAAGTCTTCCAGCTCCCACATAGTAATAATTAAGTCCTCTGTGGAAAGCAAATACGTAGCTTTGTATAAAAAGATGCTTTTTTCTTTGAAATTCAGCCTAAAGTCTTTAGTGTGAAGAGACTATTCTGATTTGTAACAACTCAGAATACACAATTCAGAATTCCATCTTACAAATTCTATGTACTACAAAACTCATATATGTAGATTTCAGACCTATATATCCAATGGCTCATTAGTCATTTATATCTGGGAGACTCATGATTACTTTGATTAAACAAAATCTGTTGGCATAAAAACATATCTCTCCAAAGCCTGTCTATGTTTCTGCCTATAACACAAGGACTACGAAGTAAAAACCTTTTGCAAATAAGGGTGTATATTTAATGTTAGCTCTGCTAATGAAATGGCCTGGCTGAATATTTGAAAGTCATAGATATAATGAAGATTGTTTTCCCTCTTGTGGTTTCTGGAAACCCAGATTATACATAAACGAATGTAGCAGTGGGCATCAACATTTCATTACTTGGTGACAGGCTACATGGATGTGAGAGATTGTGGTATGGACATTGGAGGTAGCAGCTGTGGTAGCTTTCTGATCCCCAGATCACAGCTACAGAAAAATGCCCCTGCAACCAACAGAGCAATGATCTTACGATTTTAGGCATATTTGGTCCTTTACATGACTTTTCATGACTTATAAGCATTTAACTCTAAAATATATTTCTTTTCATTTGAACCACCTGGAGTGGTTTCTGTTTTCTATTTTCTGAAATAAACCCTGGCTCATAGAGGATTCTACAATGAATTTATGTCTATTTACTTATCTATTGCTAATTCAATGCTCCGTCAGTGTTTCCTGCTTCAGCAAATGGGTGGCAAACCACCCATGTAGCTGCATAAGTTAGCAACCCAGGAATCATGCATTCTTTCCTTTTTATCACCATCTCCATGTGTACTAAACACTACTAAGTTTTTATCGTTGTCTTCTCTGACATTCATGAGAAAACATTAAGCCACGTTATCATATGGTCTACGCCTTTATCATTTTGCATGGGTTAACTCCATTCCTGATCTTTGTTTTCCTTTTTGTTGCCACCAGATGGTTGTCTGAAGTTCCTGAAGCTACAAACTTCTATGGTAGACTCCAGCAAGAAAGAGGAAGAGTGAGAGAGAAAGAGAAAGAAATAGAATACGTCTTAAATTAAAAAGTTCCAAAGTACAATCTCCTTTATTTGACCGCCCTGAATTGAGCCATGTGCCTACTTGTGGAGTTGTACTGTTCAGGAAGGTGAGATATGATAACTAGTTTAAATTCTATGGTCCAGGAAGATGGGATATGATGATTAGTTTAAATTCAACCCTTATTCAAGGACAGGACCCATGGAAGCCAAATCATGAAATCTGGGGTATTTTTCCAAACAGTAAATGGAGCAGAAATGCCCATTGTAGCTTCTTTATTCATTTACCTTCTTGTTTCCCCAGTGATATCTATAAAATGCAAATATGAACATGTCACTCTTCTTCTTAAATCCTGTCAATATCTACACATTTCTTTAAAGATTATGTCCAAATATCTTAGCAAAGCTAGCCCTTGCCTACTTTTTATTTTATATATATCTAATTATCAAGTATCTAATAATGACACTAATTAAAATAACTGCTACTTTATGGTTTTACTACATATGCCAGAGAAAATGCTAAATACTGCATAATAATAATAATCACTTTTACCTTCTTCAGTATGTTCTTATTCTTTATTTGCAAGTGAGGAAACAGGCAGAGATGCATGAGGCAATTTGAGCAAGTAATTATCAATACTTTAACAATTTATAATTTTATAAATTTTCATTTTATAAATGCAAACATGAACATGTTACTCTATCTTGATAAAAATAATTGGTAAATTCAAATTCTTGGGTTTTCCCACTATTCTCTTCTGTTCAACAACTGTTTGTTTCTGCCTAGCAGAGTATCTAGAAATAGAAGAACCTTAGAAATAATCTAGTTTTTTTCTTTATATTTTATGTAAGGAAATAAGTTTATTAATGATAGCCTAATAAGCTAGTCTAAGCAAACATAATTGTCCCTTAAGACTCTGAAGGTGCTAGAGGAGATGGACAGAAGTGCCCATAATTAAAAAATATTTGTAAATTAGGCTAAATAATATATATGTTTATTACAATTTTAATAGAAATAAAAGAGACAACACAAGTATAGTGCTTAGCACTATGCCACTCCTATTATTTAATGTATTACTTTAAACAATTGGTATTACAGTTTGAAAGTGACAAATTCTGCATTAATATAGTCACAGAGCCAAAATACTTATTCTATAGATAAAGACATTCTGATGATATTTGTGATTATTTTTACTGAACGCTGTTCTGGTGCTGCATATAAATACTGCTATGGTGTGAATGTGTCCCTTCCGAGAGTCAGGTGTTGCTAATGTGGTGGTATTAAGAGATGGGGCTTGTGAGAGGTGAATAGGCCATGATGGCTGCTCCTTCATCAGTGGGATTAACATCCCTGTAAAAGAGTACAGCAAGCTTCATGCAGTGTTTGGCTAACCGACTAGCTTGCCCTTCTGCCTTCTGCTATGTGAGGACACAGCCAGAAGGCCCTCACCAAAGGCAAGTGACTTGACCTTGGACATTCAGCCTCCAGAATTATAAGAAAGAAATCTGTTATTTTAAATTACCCAGCTTCAGGTATTCTGTTATAGCAGCACAAAGAGACTAAGACAAATATCTGAAAAATTTAAATATCTACAGAAAGTCATCATGATGTACATGAATTTGTGCAATATATTCTTGTTAGTATTAAAATCTTACTAAATATCAGCCTTTCTTCTGGTAATTACAAAAGAATAAATTCTTTCTGAGTAACTTTTTGAATACAGGTTGGATAAAATTTGGAATTTATCTTAGAATATTTTCTGATAATCTAGTAATGTGAAGCTCTCTAGTTATTTCTTTTCTGCCTCTTTGAAGTTACACTTGAATGCTCTTTTCCTGGAACTGATATTTTTCTTTACCTTTCTAAATAAGATGAAAAGAACAGACAGTGCTTTTCTCAGAGGTGGTTATATTTATGATTTCCAATTTCAGCATCTTAGATATTCCCATAACAGAAGGTACTGTGACACTTGTCCAGTTTTTATTATATCAAACTAAGTTCCCAAACTGATTGTGTTTCCTTATTTGTAAAAGCATTACTCACTTAGGGGAACAAACTTCCTAGGCAATAAGGAAGAAAATATACATTTCATGTTTCATTTCACTTATTCAGTAACATATTAAACCTTGATTACAAACATTCATTTTTTGGACTCATATTGCATCGCTTAATGCCAACTTAGGAAAAAATGGGCAATCTTAATCATACCTTTTGGCATACTAAATAGCACTTGGACAATATATAGCAAAATAGGGTATCAAATTTCAAATTTGTTACAATTATTATAATGGCTTCTTTTAGGGCTAATAATCCATCCTGTCTCTCAGCAAATTAAATAATTAATCAAAGAGACTATCACATATTTAAGTCTCTATACATGTAATACTTACAGAAATATATTTTCTATGTATATGTGTAAAATTACAAGATTTCTAACTGAAACCTAAAATAATTTGAATCATTATAGAATTAAATATACCTTAAAGGAAAAGGGTAATTCAAAAGTGGTGCCCAAATCTATGTCTGATCTTAAAACATAACATTTTCTTCCTATGACACAATATAAGATATAGCAAAAAATATAGTATAAGTCATCCCAAATTATACCAAACCTTCCTTTCAAGGATTGCTTAAATAAGACACCTCCTTCAGAAATAGTTATAAACTTTCCCTCTAGAGCGAAGGACAGACATGTTTCCTGTACACTATAAAAGCTCTGGGATCTCTAAGCTCATGGCTTCCCTCCTGTGATGTTATCCACTAGATGTGCAAGCGTCACATGTCCTTCTCTCCATTACGCTGTGAGAACTGGAGTATGAGACAGTCACACATGAAAATGCTATATATATATATTTTGTTGTTGTTGTTGTTGTTGTTGTTGTTTTTTGAGATGGAGTTTCACTCTTGTTGCCCAGGCTGGAGTGCAGTGGCATGATCTTGGCTCACTGCAACCTCTGCCTTCTAGGTTCAAGCGATTCTCCTGCCTCAGCCTCCCAAGTAGCTGGGATTACAGGCACCCACCACCACACCTGGCTAATTTTTGTATTTTTAGTAGAGATGGGGTTTCACCATCTTGGCCAGGCTGGTCTTGAACACCTGACCTCGTGATCTGCCTGCCTTGGCCTTATTTTTCTATCTATTGTTATTACTGTAGATAATGAAATCCTTTGTTCTCTAATCAAGGTGGGGCTAGTATTCTGCCAGCATCCATGAAACATGGTTGGCCAACTTGTTAGCTTGCAAGTAGGGTAATGATTCAGACCCTTCATAGTTCTTGATAATCTATGTTGATAAGTTTATATACACATACATACACACAAAAAGACACATAGCATGTTTGAAGTGGTTCCAGAGATTATGTGAATATTCAGGGGAGGGCAGGAGTGACAAAGGAGAATGGGATCAAGGGAAATTATAAATGAGGCTGTTCAATAGTGTCTATAATGGCTTATCTTTTTAAAATCTGAATAAAATGGTAAATTACTAATTTGAGTGTTGGACTAATGGTTATTTGTTTTATTGTTTTCTATGCCTTTGCATACATTTTTAACATTTCATAATTAAAATTCTGAAATATGATTAAATCACATATAATTTAATTCTGTTGTTGAGCAGATGGCTCCAGTCACCTAGTGTTGCATTAATTCATTATCTTACTCTGTTTTTAAGATAGACCTTTCAAAGGCTTATCAAACATAAAATGAAACTAGAATTAAAAAAAAAACTCCCTCCTAAAAAAAGGCCATTTTATCTTTAGACAATAGTCATTATTAGAAAGACCCTCTTTATTTTTACCCACAACTCTGTCTTGTAGCTCCCATCCATTTGACATTATTTTATTCCTGGGTTTATGCAGTCAACACCTTATACCTTTTTTTTACACCTGTGGTATTGTGCAGGCAGGCGCATGCGCAGACACACACACACACACACACACACACACACACACACACACACACACAGAGTATCAGAAGTTGGAAAATGTCAGTTCAAGTGCAGAAGTTGCCATTTGTTAATTGTATAATGTAGTCTAAGGATAAGAACTCTGGTGACATGTATTTGCCTCAATTATAATTCTGGTATAATACCTGCCTTTTAGAACTTTTTTTTTGTGGGGGGGTTGGGGGGATTGAGTTCATTTGCATGATGACTCTTTGTAAGTATTAAAGTGCTGTAACAAACAGTACTTTTAAAGACAGTAGCCATGCTCCCTTGCTTTCATCATCTTATTTTACTCCAAACTCCCTTTTCTAGCCATTCAGCATAAGAGCTGCTTTAATATCCTTTCACCATCGTGATCTTTCTCCCCTGAATATGCTGAGCAAAGGGCTGTCCTTAATACTACTTAAAATACAAACTCGAAACAATTCAAGGACAGAAAAAAAGCAACATAGTATGAATAACTAACTTTAAAACTATGATAATCAATCATAAAAGGACAAATGCATTTATAGTTTCTTTTCCAATTACAAAGAAAAAAATATCATTTTAAAGCGTACCAAAGTGGTTTTTGTCTTGAATTAAAGCCAAAAATTCAAAAATTACAGTCAAGGAGACTCAAGGATTTATGAAATCTTATATTTAGGATAAAGACAAAATGCAAAGCATGAACATAAATGTTAAGTCAGGAAAGAGCAGCATAGTTGAGAATCATGGCTTTGTAGTGAAACCCAGGTTCAAATATTGCCTCAGCTCTAGCTAGTCTATACCTTTGTTTTCTCCTCTATAAGAGTATTGTAGGACTTTGTAATGACTACATGAGATATTTTCATAGTACTAAACCCAGTGCTTCCCAAGCAAGCAATTAATAATTGATGACATTATTATAAATTCATTTACATGCATGCCCTCACAAAGACATATCTCAAAGTTATACGGCCTGTGGATATCAATTCCAATTAATTGATTCTGTGTCTTACCATTGAAAATTTATGGAAAATTTATTATTAATTGACCTTTCTTAAAAATTAGTTTCTCAACACTCTCTTTTTTCTTCAGTTTTATTGTAATCAGTTATAAAACTGTGCTTCAAGATTCCTAGGACTGAGATTTCTTTCTATAAGAAATTCTGTCCCTCCCTAACACTTACTCATCAGGTGCCAGATTAACCCTAAGTTTCTACACTATAATATAAATTAGGAGGCAATTTTATATTGAACTAGACTATCTAAATTGTGAGCAAAAATTTCAGGCCACAGTTGTGATATTTATGATATTTTAACTAGTGAAGTTTAAAGACATACCATTTCTCTAAATAACTTTCATGAATACAAAACCCCTTTCCTTTAACCTTTTGCAGTATATTGCATGTACTCTACAGAGAAAGTTCAAAAATGATAGTGCCATCAATAACCATCGGTTTTATAATCCAGTATGTTTGTGAACAACACATTTCTGCGTTACATCTTTGGCTACATGTAATCTAGTTTTCAGATTTCTTAAATTCATCTCATTAAAAATCTTTTCTTTTGCTGTACATTTCCCTCCTCCTCGTCCTCCCTCCCTCCCTCCCCCTCCTCCTCCTCCTCGACAGGTTAAATATTATTGAGGTGTTTTATGAAAATAAGACACATGAGTCCTATATAATGACAGGCATTCCTGCTCCATAAAAATCTAAATTGTCTAATAGGGTTCCAATGACAACCAATGGAACATTATCTTTATAATAAAACCTGATATAATGTTGATGTATATCGGTAAGTTTTTATTGTTGTTGTTGTTGTTGTTTTGAAACAGAGTCTCGTTCTGTCACCCAGGCTGGAGTGCAGTGGTGCGATCTGGGCTTACTGCAACCTCGGCCTCCCAGGTTCCAACCATTCTCCTGCCTCAGGCTCTCGAGTAGCTGGGACTACAGGCGTGCGCCACCACGTCCAGCTAATTTTTTTACTTTTAGTAGAGATGGGGTTTCACCATCTTGGACAAGCTGGTCTCATACTCCTGAACTTGTGATCCACCCACCTCGGCCTCGCAAAGTGCTAGGATTACAGGCGTGAGCCACCGCAGCCGGCTGCACATCAGTAAGTTTTTAAAGTAATTGGGCCTGGATCCTAATCTTGGGTAAGATACTACCTCTTTCAAGGACTCAGATTTCTCCTAGATAAAATAAAATAGTTGAACTAGACTGGTGTATCCCAACTTTAATTTGTGTGTGTGTCACCCTAGTAATAGTTGAGACATCCATAATCATTTGTTAGTTTATTTACTTAATATTTTAGTTAATTTACTGTTTGATTACATATGTGTTTTAATACAAACTATAACATTCTACCATAAATGGAAAGCCAGCACTACTTTTTATTAATAGAAGACAACCATAAAATCATAATTAAAATAGAGCTGGATTGTCTTGCACAGGCAAGACTCATTCTGTTGTTTGATCTCTCTTTGGGGAAAACGGATATTAGTTCTGTTAGAGCAGTGTCAAAGACAACTTGAATTAAATTATCTATTTCCTAAACATAATCCAAATACTACTCAAAAGGGAGTTAGAAGGGAAATATCTTCTTCATTGGCATTTATTTAATACAGTGTCTGTCAGGGGCAAGCATCTCACCTGGTTCAGTGATTTCTCAATGTTTGCTCTCTCTGATGGCCAATGCTCCTAGGATTTGTAATTGCTGGGAAATTTTAGGTGTGCTAATTATAATGATGTTAGTACTGATAATTATTTAGCTAAATGTGTTGAGCTCTTATTATGTGCCAGATAATAGTCAAAGCACTTCATATGTTTTTACCATTTAATCCTCATAAGTTTATAAAATAGGTGCTATTATAATCTATATTATAAACAAAGAAAAGAAGACTAATTGATGTTGCAATTCCATAGGAGGGAAGTTAGTGGGGAGAAATATTGAGAGAGACTATAGTATAAATTAAAATAAAATTTAAAAAATGAGTGGAGTCTGAAAAATATAATTTGCAGAGAAAAATTACATTTTATTATAAATTATTATTAAGTAATTTAGTAATAAATTTATGAGGATGTTCTCAAATGACCTTAGAATTAATTTGTTAAAAAGTGTTTTAGGGACATGTAAAAGGCACCAGGATTGCTATATACCTGATGCCAAGCATAATGTATGATACATAGTAAGAGAGCAGTAGGTAGAAAGGAAAGAGTCAAAAAAACGAAATGAACCTATAACAAAGTGCTAAACAGATAAGGAAAACATAGCATGAACTATACAAGTAATGTTAGAATATTTAGAGCCCAGAAGTAGTTGTAATAACATTTGGACTAAGGTAAGGATGCTAAGGCTTTAGATGATGAGCTTGCCAAGACTCTCTACATCTTTTCCACAAGCATTGGGTCTGCCAAGCCAAGGGGAGTTCTTTTTATCAGTAATACAGGGCAAGAATTCTGGATAGTATTGAAGATCATGCACAAATCGGCAATCTACAAGAAACTTTTACTTTGGATTATATGTCCAGCGTTAACCTTATATTGAACTAAATTATACTTTGGATTTATACATTGTGGGTAAATTGTGAACATGAGCATGAAATGAGGTTGATTTAATTTGCCTGGAATAAGGATGCTGTAACAACAATGGAAATAGGGTTTCTGGATCATAGCCAAACACTAAAATAAATTGATGGAATTTTATTTTTCATTACATTTTGGCTTCATTTGTATTGACATGATTATAGATAAAGATCTCTGTGAATAGACTAACCCCAATTCAGTGCAAGGCTATTTGATCCAAGAGCAAGAAATTATAATAAAGATGAGCTTTGGAATCCCAACACTGCTTTTTATCTGAATACTTTATAAATTTTTAAAAAGTGTTTTAACAATATAAGATGACATGACCTGTAAAGGTTTACATATTGAGTAAGGAAGGGAGACCGTGAGGTTTCTTTATCTCTAAATCATGAAGCATTAGATCCAGGCATAAAATATTCTCTTGATATTCTAATTAACTTAGATTTCTTGCAAAGTTTTACTAATTATTATTGCTTTAAAACTAGCAAAGTGATTTTTCTAGCTATTGCTTGCCCACCATCATATCTAGAATTTAAACAAAAACTTGGGGATAAGAAATTAAATATTTTATAAATAAAAAGGAAGTATGAAATTAAATTATTAAAAGCCTTTACATTATTCAAAAATACCTTAAATTTCTCTTTCCTTTACAGTCTATTATTCTTAAATTTTAGACATAAATCTAATAAGACTTCAATTAGCTCAATTTTTGCATTTTACCATTGCTATTTATTTTTTATTTTAATTTTTATTTTATTATACTTTTAAGTTCTGGGATACATATGCAGAATGTGCATGTTTGTTATATAGAGATATAATGAACCATTTAAAACTATACAACTCAGTGATTTTTTTTTAGAAATGTGTAACAACTTGTAGGAATTTCTAGGTAGATGGTTTATAAAAGGGTGGTTTGTCATATATTTTTACTTATCTGTGGGTTTGAAATTTTTTTATTATTATTATACTTTAAGTTCTGGGATACATGTGCAGAATATACAGGTTTGTTACATGGATATACACGTGCCATGGTGATTTACTATACCCATCAACCCATGATCTACATTAGATATTTCTCCTAGTGCTATCCTTCCCCTAGGCCCCACCCCGTGACAGACCCCAGTGTGTGATGTTCCCCTCCCTGTGTCCATGTGTTCTCATTGTTCAACTCTCACTTATGAGTGAGACCATGCAGTCTTTGGTTTTCTGTTCTTGTGTTAGTTTGCTAAGAATGATGGTTTCCAGCTTCATCCATGTCTCTGCAAAAAACATGAACTCATCCTTTTTGTGGCTGCATAGTATTCCATGGTGTATATGTGCCACATTTTCTTAATCCAGTCTATCATTGATGGACATTTGGATTGTTTGCAAGTCTTTGCTATTGCAAATAGTGCTGCAATAAATATACTTGTGCATGTGTATTTATAGTAGAATGATTTATAATCCTTTGGGTATATACCCAGTAATGGGATTGCTGGGTCAAATGGTATTTCTGGTTCCACATCCTTGAGGGATCACCACACTGTCTTCCACAATGGTTGAACTAATTTACAGTCCCACCAACAGTGTAAAAACCTTCCAATTTCTCCATATCCTCAAGAGCATCTGTTGTTTCCTAACTTTTTAATGATCGCCATTCTAACTGGCGTGAGATGGTATCTCATTGTGGTTTTGATTTGCATTTCTCTAACGAGCAGTGGTGATGAGCTTTTTTTACATATGTTTGTTGGCCGCATAAATGTCTTCTTTTGAGAAGTGTCTGTTCATATCCTTCCTCCGCTTTTTGATGGGGTTGTTTTTTTCCTTGTCAATTTATTTACATTCCTTGTAGACTCTGGATATTAGCCCTTTGTCAGATGATTAGATTGCAAAAATTTTCTCCCCTTTTTTAGGTTGCCTGTTCACTCTGATGATAGTTTCTTTTGCTGTGAAGAAGCTCTTTAGTTTAATTGGATCCTATTTGTCAATTTTGGCTTTTATTGCAATTGCTTTTGGTGTTTTGGTGATGAAATCTTTGCCCACAATTATGTCCTGAATGGTATTGCCTAGGTTTTCTTCTAGGGTTTTTATGGTTTTAGGTCTTATGTTTAAATCTTTAATCCATCTTGAGTTATTTTTTGTACAAGGTGTAAGGAAGGGGTCCAGTTTCAGTTTTCTGCATATGGACAGCCAGTTTTCCCAACACCATTTATTAAATGGGGAATCCTTTCCACATTGCTTGTTTTTGTTAGGTTTGTCGAAGATCAGATGGTTGTAGATGCATAGTGTTATTTCTGAGGCCTCTGTTCTGTTCCATTGGTCTATATATCTGTTTTGGTATCAGTACCATGTTGTTTTGGTTACCGTAGCCTTGTAGTATAGTTTGAAGTCAGGTAGACTGATGTCTCCAGCTTTGTTCTTTTTGCATAGGATTGTCTTGGCAATATGGGCTTTTTTTTTGTTGTTGTTCCATATGAAATTTAAAGTAGTTTTTTCTAATTCTGTGAAGAAAGTCAATGGTAGCTTGATGGGAATAGCATTGAATCTATAAATTACTTTGGGGAGTATGGTAATTTTCACAATATTGATTCTTCCTTTCCATGAGTACGGAATGCTTTCCCATTTGTTTGTGTTCTCTCTTATTTCCTTGAGCAGTGGTTTGTAATTCTCCTTGAAGAGGTCCTTCACATTCTTTGTAAGTTGTATTCCTAGGTATTTTATTCTTTGTAGCAATTGTGAATGGGAGTTCACTCATGAATGAACTCTCTATCTGTTACTGGTGTATAAGAATGCTTGTGATTTTTGCACATTGATTTTGTATCCTGAGACTGCTGAATTTGCTTATCAGCCTAAACAGTTTTGGGGCTGAGACGATGGGGTATTCTAAATACACAATCATGTTATCCGCAAACAGACATAATTTAACTTCCTCTTTTTTATTTGAATACCCTTTATTTCTTTCTCTTACCTAATTGCCCTGGCCAGAACTTCTGATACTATATTGAATAGAAGTGGTGACAGAGGGTATCCTTGTCTCATGCCAGTTTTCAAAGGGAATGCTTCCAGTTTTTGCCCAATCAGTATGATATTGGCTGTGGGCCTGTCATAAATAGCTCTTATTACTTTGAGAAACGTTCCATCAATACCTAGTTTATTGAGTGCTTTTTGAATTTTATCGAAGGCCTTTTCTGCGTCTATTGAGATAATCACGAGGTTTTTGTCATTGGTTCTGTTTATGTGATGAATTATGTTTATTGATTTGCGTATGCTGAACCAGCCTTGCATCCCAGGGATGAAGCCAACTTGATCGTGGTGGAGAAGCTTTTTAATGTGCTGCTGGATTCAGTTTACCAGTATTTTATTGAGGATTTTCACATCAATAGTCACCAGGGATATTGGCCAGAAATTTTCTTTTTTTGTTTTGTATCTGCCAGGTTTTGGTATCAGGATGATGCTGGCTTCATAAAATGAGTTACGGAAGAATCCCTCTTTTTCTGTTGTTTGGAGTAGTTTCAGAAGGAATGGTACCAGCTCCTCTTTGTACCTCTGATAAAATTCAGCTGTGAATCTGTCTGGTTCTCGGCTTTTTTTGGTTGGTAGGCTATTAATTACTGCCTCAATTTCAGGACTTGTTATTGGTCCATTCAGGGATTCGACTTCTTCCTGGTTTAGTCTTGGGAGGTGTATATGTCCAGAAACATATCCATTTCTTTTAGATTTTCTAGTTTATTTGTGTAGAGGTGTTGATAGTATGCTCTGGCGGGAGTCTGTATTTCTGTGGGATCAGTGGTGATATCTCCTTTATCATTTTTTATTGTGTCTTTTTGATTCTTCACTCTTCTCTTGTTTATTAGTTTGGCTAGTGGTCTATTTTGTTAATCTTTTCAAAAAACCATCTCCTGGATTCACTGATTTTTTGAAGAATTTTTTCTCATCTCATTCTATCTCATTCAGTCCAACTCTGATCTTAGCTATTTCTTGTCTTCTGCTAGCCTTTTAATTTGTTTGCTCTTGCTTCTCTAGTTCTTTTAATTGTGATGTTAGGGTGTCAATTTTAGATCTTTCCCTCTTTCTCCTGTGGGAATTTAGTGCTATACATTTCCCTCTAAACACTGCTTTAGCTGTGTCACAGAGATTCTGGTACACTGTGTCTTTGTTCTCATTGCTTTCAAATAACTTATTTATTTCTGCCTTAATTTCATTATTTGCCCAGTAGTTATTCAGGAGCAGACTGTTCAGTTTCCATGAAGTTGTGTGGTTTTGAGTGAGTTTCTTAATCCTGAGTTCTAATTTGATTGCACTGTAGTCTGAGAGACTGTTTGCTATGACTTCCATTCCTTTACATTTGCTGAGGAGTGTTTTACTTCCAATTATGTGTTCAATTTTAGAATAAGTGCTATGTGGTGCTGAGAATAATGTATATTCTGTTGATTTGGGGTGGAGAGTTCTGTGAATGTCTATTAGGTCAACTTGGTCGAGAGCTGAGTTCAAGTCCTGAATATCCTTGTTAATTTTCTGTCTCATTGATCTACCTAATATTGACAGTGGGGTTTTAAAGTCTCCCACTATTATTGTGTGGGAGTTTAGGTCTCTTTGTAGGTCTCTAAGAACTAGCTTTATGAATCTGGATGCTCCTGTATTGGATGCATATATATTTAATATAGTTAGCTCCTCTTGTTGCATTGATCCCTTTACCATTATGTAATGTCCTTCTTTGTCTCTTTTGATCTTTGTTCATTTAATGTCTGTTTTATCAAAGACTAGGATTGCAAACCCTGCTTCTTTTTGCTTTCCATTTGCTTGGTAAATCTTCCTCCATCCCTTTATTTTGAGCCTATGTGTGTCTTTGCAAGTGAGATGGGTCTCCTAAATACAGCACACTGATGGGTCTTGATTCTTTATCCTTGTGGTATAGGCACCTGAGGGAATCTCCTGGTCTGTGGGTAACGAAGACCATGGGAAAAACATAGTATCTGGGCTGGACGGCACCGTCCCTCAAGGCACAGTCCCTCACAGCTTCGCTTGGCTAAGGGAGATAGTTCCCCAACTCTTTGCGCTTCCCGGGTGAGGTGATGCCCCACCCTGCTTCTGCTGACCCTCTGTGGGCTGCAACCACTGTCTAACCAGTCCCAATGAGATGAACTGTGTACCTCAGTTGGAAATGCAGAAATCAGCCTCCTCTCTGTTGGTCTCACTGGGAGCTGCAGACCGAAGCTGTTTCTATTCAGCCATCTTGCCCAGGAATCTCCAATTAACTTCTTAAGCCACAATAAATACAACAAATTAGAGAATGATTTTGCAAGAATCTGGCAAATCAACAGTTGCCAAGTTATGGCAGGTGTAAAATGAGAAGAAACAATAAGAGAGAAATACTGCTTACAGCTGAGGCAAGATATCAGAGCATGACATTCTAGGGTATTTATTGAACAGGTAGTTTTCAGACTTTGCTAACATCAGGGGAGGCTGCAGGTCCCAATTAATCAAAGTAGACGTTTCATGACAGCAAGAGTCAAAGTGTTTTATATTCACTATATATTTTTGACCTAATCATATTAACTAACATTTAGGCAGTTTTCACACTGAGATAGCTGCTGGTGAGATAATATTTTACAAAAACCTGATCGGACTTGGAGCATCCATTTTAAGGGTGGCAGCTGGAACAGACACAGGGTTTTGCCCACAACCAGAACACTACCTCGACAGGATGGAGGCCCATTCCTTTTATAGCCATATCTGGTACAGAAATAATGGATCACATTTATTAAAAAATATATTTTTACCTAATCTGAGTCAGAGTCCACATGCAGATTTCTTTCTTTTCTGTGGTAGCAACATTACACATAATTCAACAGCCACTTTTGGACTGTTGCAATGGGTTTATATTGTCTTGGTAAACTCTTGCTACATAAAGTTGTGATCCTTCTGCCAGTAGCATGAATTGTACATGAATTGCACCCAAGAGTTTGCTTGCAATGCAGAATCTCACATCATAGTTCAAATCTCCTAAATCAGAATCATTTAACAATATTTTAACAAGACCACCAGCTGATTTATATGTGCATTAACATTAGAGACTGTTCCAAAAAGTGACATATGAATGTTGTGGCTGCTTGATGAAAGGCCACTGTTTATTTCAACATTTTCCCAAGAGGAAAATGAGGCTTCTTTGAGAACTTCGGGACTACTGAGAACGGCTTTACACTGTGTGTTTCAGAACAGAAACACATAGTTTTTATAATTCAAGGAGTATCAACTTATGAAAACATAGCCACACAACCAAGGTCACAGAGACTATTTATGTTCAGTCACATGAGTAAGTCTTCACATTACAATCAGCATAGGCTATTTAAAATGTGTATTAAAATCTTGAAATAGTTCTATTTAAAATGCTTAAAATATCTTTTGGTACCTATTGTTGTACTGCACTTTGTTTTCGGATTTGCCAGATATACAAGGTAGTTACTTTATGTTATCTAGTTTCTGAGCACCAAGAAAGAAGATGTTCTATTTGTTTGCTCTTCAAATACCTGGCAAAGTGTGCCTCATCTATGACACCTACTATTTAACTATGTAAGTTCAAGATACATTGAAGAAAATTAAGCAAAGTGAAAGAAGGAGGAAGATATTAAAATTGAGTTACTGGTAAATCTAGCATAGTATTACCAAGGAAGTGAAAACTGAAGTTTTGCGGATCTATACTGATACTTATTTTGACTTTGTAAATACTAGTTGAGCATCCCTAATTTGAAAACCCAAAATCTGAAATGCTTCAAACTCCAAAATTTTTTAGCAACTGTCACGATGCCACAAGTGGAAAATTCTACACCTGGCCTCAGTGACAGGCTGCAGTCAAAACTTTGTTTCGTGCACAAAATTATTAAAATATTGTATAAAGTTTCCTTTAGGCCATGTATATAAGGTATATATAAAATATAAATGAATTTTGTGTTTACATTTGGGTGCCATCTCCAAGCTATCTCCTTATGTGTATTCAAATATTCCAAAATCCTAAAAAATCCATATGCAAAACACTTCTGGTCCCAAGCATTTCAGATAGGGGATACTAAACCTATACTTACAGCTAATGAGTGTTTCAACATTAGGAAAATGTGATGCATGTATTCATTTATCTATATTTTATGTCTTTACCTATAATAATTATTTCAAGATTATAAAAAGCTACTATGAAAGATGAAATCAGAACATTATCAACAATTTTATATCAAATTTTAATATTTTAACTACAGTGGTATAAACTTCTTTACCATTTCCGTGAGGCTCTCATAACATGTACAATCAATTAATCGCAAGTAGTTATTGGGTATTTGCTCTAAGCTGATATTGTGCTGGATCTCAAACAACTAGGTGAAGATTACAAGGCATATATTCTGATTTTTATGTTCTTTCCTGCCACATGCTGTAGAACCTATTTTCACTTCTGATGGCAGGAGGAAATTTATGCACTGATAAAATTATACTAAGAGTATTTCGTGTACTAAATTAGTAGAAAGTTAACATGCAAAGGAACTAAACTTTTCACTGTATCATAGATAACTTAATGGTATTGCAATAAAATCCATCAAAATCTTTATAATGCACAAGAGCAGCAATTAATGTATAAAATAGAGAAAGATATGAAGTATGCTAATTCTGTAGTCAGCAAAGGGTAATTATATGCAAGTATTATAAGATATTGTATACAAGTCTGTGTATTGTGTAATGAAATACATAAGTTGTGTGTATTTCATCACACAAATGGACCTGATCTATTAAAAACTGCACCATGAACATCAGCATATAAGACTCTCAGTATTATACTATACAGACATACGTTGTTGTATCGAGCTTTACTTTATTGCACTTCACAGATATAAAATTTTTTTCCAAGTTGAACTTGTTTGGCAACACTGCATACAGCAAGTCTATTGGGGCCGTTTCTCAACAGCATGTGCTCACTTTGTGTCTCTGTGTCACATTTTGGTACTTCTCACAATATTTTAAACTTTTTCATTATTATTATACCTGTTATTGATGGCAGCGACAGGCCATCTGGAGTGGCCAATGCCATCATGCCAGCTGCAGCTGGGTGGCACAGCTGGGGCTAAACATTCCATGGAGCTGATGGGAGCCAGGGACAAGTGGAAGCCTGCTTCTTCCAAGTTGAGGAGGGAGCTTCTCAGGTGCCACTGCAGCTCCCCAAACCACAGCTGCAGACCCAGGCATCCCTGTGCTTTGGGGGACAGGTACCAGGCAGGAGCCCTGCCCTCCTTCGCATAGCTGCACCCACCCAAACCAGGGCTGCATACCTGGGCCTCCCACTCCATGGACCAGAGAGGAGCTCCACCCCCCTGGGTGCAGCTGTAGTTGCCCAAACCATGGCTGTGGACCCAGCCATCCCTGCACTCTTGGGGGCCTGGAAAAGTGTCCTGCCCTCATAGGCTTGGAAGCACCCTCTCCCAGTACCTGGCTTCTCCCTGCAAATCTGGGAGCAAAGGTGGGGCTGAGCCCAGGTGCTGTCACAGCCAGGCCAGGTGTGCACATGCTGGGGCAATGCTGACATGCCAGCCCCCTGCTGCCTCAGTCCCCTCCAGACTTTGAGCACCAATGAGCATGGGAGGGAAGCCAAGTGGGAGGTGACGACAGCTTGGCACTGGCCTGCAGGTGCCCTTGGCATGGACAGCCTGGACATCATGAACAGCAGTGGGAGGCAAGGAGGTTCCTGGGTGGAAGGGAGTGCGTCCCTGGTGAGGCCTCACCTTCAGGCCAGGGAGGGCCTGAAGGCTGGGGGCTGGAATGCCAGTCTGGCAAATGGAATGGGAGCTTGTGCTGCCTTTTCCAGGCCCACCTGTGGCTGCCCACTGACCAATGGACATGCACTTCCTTCCCTCTGAGGTCCATAAAAGCCCCAGGCTCAGCCAGAGCAGGACAGACATATGGGACAACCAGTTGCAAAGAGGAGCTACCCACTCCAGGGCCTCCTCTCTGCTGAGAGCTATAGAGAGGATGAGATGACCTTCCTACAGAGAGGAGCTTCCCACTCCAGGGTCTCCTCTCTGCTAATAGCTGAACACTTGTCAGGACACCCTGGCTGTGGGAAGGAGCTGCCCCCTGTGGGAGACTGAGCTGTTGTATCACTCAGTAAAGCTCTTCTTTATCTTGCTCACCCTCCACTTGTCTGAATACCTCTTTCTTCCTGGTCACAGTACAAGAACTCGGGACCAGTTGATTGGCAGGGGTAAATGAGCTGTAACACAAATAGTGCTACATGCCCCTTGCTCTCCACGTTGAAGGCAAAGAGAAGGAAAGAAAAGCCATGGCCCTTTGGGGAGTCCAGACCTGGGAACACCCCAAGCCAGGGCTGTGACTCTTTCTTTGTGGCCCTATGGTTCCTGGTGTTTCCAAGCTTCTGGGTGCCACTGCATTCCCTGGTGCCAGTGGGGAAGCTGCTTGTGGCACACATGGTTCCAGCCTTGCAGCGAGCTGGTGCCCATGCCAGCACCTGGAGCTGGCCGCCCCTTGGCAGCAGCCAGTGTGTCTGATGGTGCAGTCACCAGACCCCACACTTATGCCTCTTGCCACTCCACGCCTGGGTTGCAGTTTTCCACAGAGTCATGGGATCCAGGCCAGTAGCATGAGCCAAGTGCAACCTGCCAGGCAGAGTACACAGAATGAGCCCAGCAGACCCAAGCAAAACTCAGGCAAAGGAGTTTCTGGCCACAGGTTTCCAGCCAGAAAAGCGACATTCCAAAGATTCCATAACATTGTGGTTAGCTCTGATCAATTATATTAAATGTTACTATTGTAATTGTTTTGGGGTAGCACAAACTGTGTTAATATAAGACAGTGAAATTAATCTATAAATATGTTTGCTGACTGTTCTACCTACCAGCCCTTCCCATTTCTCTCCATTTCCTTGAGCTTCTCTATTTTCTGAGAAACAATAATATTGAAATTAGGCCACTTAATAACCTTCCAGTGGCCTCTACGTTTTCAGGTGAAAAGAAGTCATACATCTCTCACTGTAAATCAAAAACTAGAAATAATTAGGCTTAGTGAGGAAGGCATGTTGAATGCCTAGATAAGCCAAAAGCTAGGCCTCTTGCACCAAACAGGCAAGTTGTGAATGCAAATAAAGTTTCTAAAGAAAATTAAAATTGCTACTCCAGTAAACACAAATGATAAGAAAGTGAAAGAGCCTTATTGCTGATATGGAGAAAGCTTGAGTGGTCTGGATAGAAGATCAAACCAGACATAACATTCGTCTAAGCCAAAGCTTAATGTTTAGCTCTCTTCAATTCCATAAAGGCTCAGAGAGGTGAGGAAACTGCAGAAGGAAAGTTTGAAGCTAGTGGAGGTTGGTTCATGAGGTTTAAGGAAAGAAGCCGTCTTTATAGCATAAAGGCACAAATTGAAGCAGCAAGTGTTGATGGAGAAGCTGTGGCAAGTTATCCAGAATATATAGCTAAGATCATTGATGAAGGTGGCTACACTAAACAGCGCATCTTCAACGAAGATGAAATAGCCTTCTATTGGAAGAAAATGACAAGTAGGACTTTCATAGCTAGAGAGGAGGTTAATGCCTGTCCTTTGAAGTTTCAAAACTTCAAAGGACAGGCTGACTATCTTGTTAGAGGCTTATGCAGTTGGTGGTTAAGTTGAAGCCAATGCTCACTTACCATTTCAGAAATTGTAGAGCCTTTAAATAGTATACTAAATCTGCTCTGTCTGTCCTTTATTAATGAAACAACAAAGGCTGTATGACACCACATTTGTTTATGGCATGGTTTACTGAATATTTTAAGCACATTGTTGAGACCTACTGCTCAGAAAAAAAGAAAAAAAATCTTTTCAAAATATTACTGCTTATTGACAATGTACCTGGTCACCCAAGAACTCTAATGGGGATGTACAAAGAGTTTAATGTTGTTTTTTTGCCTGCTAACACTAATTCATTCTGCAGTCCATGGATTAAAAAGACATTTTGGCTTTCAGGTTTTATTATTTAAAAACTACCTTTCATGAGGCTATAGCTACCATATATAGTAATTCCTCTAATGGATCTGAGCAAAGTAAATTGAAAACCTTCTGGAAAGAATACATCATTCCAGATACCTTTAAGAACATTTGTGATTCATGAGAGAAAGTTAAAACACCAACATTAATAGGAGTTAGGAAGAAGTTGATTCCAACTCTCATGTGTTACTTTGAGGGCTTCACGACTTCAGTGGAAGGAGTAACTACAGATTGGTGGAAGTAGGAAGAGAACTAGAATTAGAAGTGGAGCCTGAAGATGTGCCTGAATTGCTGCAATCTCATGATAAAACTTGAACAGATGAGCACTTAATTATTAAGGATGAACAAAGAAAGTGGTTTTTGGAGATGAAATCTACTTCTGGTGAAGATGGTTAACGTTGCTGAAATGACAACAAAGGTTTTAGGATATTTCAAAACTTTATTGATAAAGCAGCAGCAGGGTTGGAGAGGATTGACTTTCATTTTGAAAAGAAATTATACTGTGGTAAAATGCTATCAAAGAGTATTAGATGCTACAGAAAAATCTTTTATGAAAGGAAGAATCAATCAATGGTACAAACTCTATTGTTTTATTTTGAGAAATTACCACAGCTACTCCACATCTTCAGCAACCACTACTCTGATCATTCAGCATGCATCAACAGCAAGGCAATACCCTACATTAGCAAGAAAAATTACTAGTCGTGGAAGGCTCAGATTATCATTAGCATTTTTTAGCAATAAAGTATTTATAATAAGGTATGTACATTTTTAAAGACATAATGTTGTTGCACATACAGTTTGCACATGACTTTTATGTGCACTGGAACATGGGAGGGAAGCTGAGTGGGAGCTGAGGGCACCTTGGTGCTGGCCTGCAAGTGCCCCTTGACATGAACGGCCTGGGCATCAAGAACAGCAGTGGGAGGCAGACATGGAATCCAACCTGCAATATCTTTGAGGTATGTCTGTATACTATTTTAAGTTCTTAGGCTCTCAAGTAGATAGCATTTTTGCAATTAAGTTCCACGATTGGTTAAATTGTAATTATTAAATTGCACTTCTCATTAAGAGTGTACTAATTTTCCATGAGATGTAGTTTAGATTTGGTTTCACTTGATAAGATTTAATTCAAAAACACTGATTGGTAATTAAAGACATTGCTCTCTATATGGAGCAGAACACTGTAATGGAGGGCTTTCTATCTTCTTTCACTTTCTTATTTCTTTTCCCTCTCCTTAGAGGGAATTGTTTTATCTATATCTAAAACAGATCCACATAAAATGCTTGTAGATTTTGATGGAAAGTATAATACACAGAAAATAAACATGTTGGGCAACTTTTGTGTGATATCTAAAATACAATGGCAGTCACTTTTCTTCTGGAATTAATAACTGCCTTTTTCTTACTGTATCAGTGTGATTCTGAACATAAAGTGCCTAAGTGTTTGAAAAATATTATTTGGAGGAATAGGGAAGCATTAAAAAGTCCATTCCAGCATTGACTGAATTTAACATTATAATCTTTTCATTCTTGTAAATGATATTTGGGGAAGAAAAGTTTAATATAGTCTGTAACTGTGACTAAAGCAGTTTTAGCCCAGTACCAGAGTCATCCACTGAATCATAGTTTACAGTTTTCAGGAGTGCACTTAAATGCCTAAAGTGGCTCATAGCATGAACAGTCTAAAGAATTATATGAACGACAAATAAATAGCTGTTACTGTTAAATAAAATTGCAATAATATCATTGAAATAAATGTTCCCTAAATGTATTTACCAACTGTAGAAAACTAACATATTTATAAAATTTGATTATAGACAAAAATAGTGTTCGGAGAGCAAACCACACATTTTCACCACATACACTTAATATGGAATACCCAGCATTATACCTTGAAGAGAATGCTAATTATTTTACAATTTTGAGCACCTCCTTCTGGTGTTTTCTCAAAGATCACCTTGGTGAGGTCTTCCCTAATGACTGTATTAAAAATTTCTATGTTCCTCTATGCCAATACTCCTTAACTGTCTTCCCAGTGTACGTTTTCTCCTTAGCATTTGTGTGTGTGTGTTTGTGCATGTACTTCGTTTTTTATCTGTCCTCCACAACTGGAATGTAAGCTGTGTGTCTCTGTTGTTCACTGCTATATTGTTTGGACTAAGAAAAATGCCTGGAATTTGCTAAATGCTCAATAAATAACTCAAGTAAATACATTTTAGACCTATGCTGAAAAGTGAGCTTTAAAATGGATGATCTGTTTCAGAGGGTGATATAATATTCTTCTATATTGTTATTTCGAGAATAGAGTTCATTAAGATATTTTCACATTTAGAAACTTCTCATGACCAAGTATTATCAACACATTCACTGTTGCCATAGCATAAAATTGTTTCTCATCATGAAATATGCTCTGACAAAGCAAACAAACACTACAGGTGTTTGTAATATGCACCATATTCATTAGTAATTTATAGAAATATTATAGTAAGGTTGTAAGATAAAATTAGCAATCGTGTGTGTGTGTGTATACATACACACATACATAATAAATTCATACCCCAAGTTCAGGACTAACAATAAATAAACTGTGTCCTACGCAAGCAAAGACCGTAAGAGAATTATATAACAGGGTTATTAACAGTCAAATTTATTAAGAAGAAGAAACATTTAGATGAAGGAGCTGTAACCCTTGGGTTATATAAAAATAGACACATAATAAAATTACAAACAGAGAAGATTAAGTACAAGTAAATAATTATACATATAGAAATTTTTTCCCAATTGTAGAAAGAACTTCTTAAAAGTAAACAATGTGTGTGTGTGCACATGTGTGCAGGATTGTGAAAAGAGAGAGAATGAGAAAGGGAAAGAGAAAATTCAACACTTAGTCAATTAGTTATACCTTGGTAAATGTTCTCTATTTCAAGTATAAAGAATTAGCTCTAAAAAAATTATCTTCACAGCAAAAATGAAAGGTTTATCTCTAAATTTACAAAAACTAAGCCAGTCTCTGACTTCCTTTTACAACATTAATGTCCCAAAGATAACAAATCCAAATGTACCAAGTTCTGTGTAAAACATTTTGTGACACAGGAGTTTTTCTGTCCAGCTAAATTTAGAAAAGCATTATTATTAAATAAGCAAGGACTCAGACACATATCCTCCATAACCACTTTTTAGAGAAAAAAAAAAGTGGTTTTGAGCTTATATTCCTTCTAAATATACATATGTATCCTAAGTACAGAAAAATTATAGTTTTAAAATATTGCTGGTTGGCAATCAGAGCAGTTAAACAGAGTGTTTAAATCATTGTAAATATCATCCTGAGGCAATACAGATATAGACAGCTGTTATGAAAACTCATGAGTAAAATTTTAAAATTATCTACTTTATACTATTAAGAAACTGGTGTTTAGAAGCTGGCAGGTGGGCAAAAGTAGGTAGAGTTTGCTGAATTCTTAAATCAAGAAAATAAAAATAAATTTGAAAACATTGACAAGTGGAGAATTATTAATACATTTAAAGATAAATAGAATAATCAAAAAATGAAATGCCATGAAGGGGTTGGGGATGGGTGTATGAAAACAAGATAAATAAATAGTGGCCCATATCAATATATAGTCTTTAGCAACCATTTATGCAACTCAATATACCAAGTAAGAAATGTTCAAATGTGTTCATATTCATGTCACAGTCCCCTCAGAGAAGCACTGGCCTAGGTAGCTATGCTATAGAAGAATGACATGCTATAATGTCTCCCTTGCAGCCTCCAGAAGGAATCAACCATGCATGACACTTCGACTTTGAACTTCTGGCTTCCAGAAATAGAAAAATACATTTCTATTGCTTTAAGCCATCAAGTTGGTGATAATTTATTATAACAGCTTCAGAAAATGAATACAAACCTTTTTCATCTTTTTTATAGGGAGGTCACTTTTTTCAATAATAGTAAAATACTTCTCCATAAGTGAAAACTCTAAAATGCTGATTTGATTCCTTTTTCTAAATGTCAATATAAAAAATTGACTATTTTGCTATTGAACAAAAGTGACTTAAGTGAGACCAAAGACAAGCATCCTCAACAATAATGTGAAAGTCAAAACTGCTACATCCATCTGTTGCAGGAAAGAAGAAACTTCTTTGGCTCCATCCTATAAAGTTCATGTCCACATGACGACGGTTGGTGTTGTACAGAGTGACCCACTGGCACACAGGAAAATAACCCCTTCTGTGTGTGTGTGTGTATACATACATATATACACTAAAAAGCTACTTAGTAAATTCAGAAGTTTGTATGTCCAGAGATTATCTGCAGGGCTGTTTCCATCTCATTATATAAGTATATTAGTTGGGAAACATTAACAGAGGGTCCAAGGATCCAAGAATACATTCATTTTTGTGCCATAAAGTGACTTCTTCCTCAAAGTTCATAGCACTTATTTTCATTATAATGTATCTAGAAATCCATCTTAACCTTTCTTGTAGCTTCTTTTATTTCCAAAAATGGTTATACAAATGTTTTGTTTTTATTTAATTTCTTATAAGTATATATTATTTGCTCTCAAACAGTATGGATTCTTGAAGGAAATGACCATATCTTATTTATATTTGCCCAGAGCATGTAAAATAATGTTTTGAATAAATAAAGTGCTGAAATGAGTTAATTTGCTATTATTAATAAGTAATTTTAAGCTTTTATTTACATAGTGAAGAATATTTTTACAGCAGTCATTCTCAGTGTGTTGGTGTCTATTATTTTCACCTACTATTACTGAGCAATACCTTTGGCTCTTTGTAACTTTAAGGGGTAATAATTCAGTTTTGAAAGCCTGAAGTTCAGTAATTGAGAAATAGGAGCCACAAAATAAATTCATCCAGCCTATTTCTAGACATAAAAATGCATTATCCATTCTACTGTGGAAAGTCAGGCTTCCAATTATGCATTGTATCTCATCCCTCTTATGTACTCAAGAACTCCCTCTAGCAATTCTCTTCTCACTTTCCTACATCATGAAGATCTCTAATGAATTCACTTTACAAACCTTTAGAACCATTGAACAAACAAACAACAACACAGATCTACTTTTGCTAATTCTATGCATCCATTCCATCAAGACAGTATACTGGCTCAAACTTCAAAATATACTCTAAATCAGACCATTGCTTAGCACCTACACTATTACCGTTACCATTTCCATGCTGCTCTGAGCACCCATTTTCTTTTTCTGGGATATTTACCTTCAGTGATACTTTCTCAAAATGGTTGCCGAAGACATCCTTTTAAAGTTTACATGAAACCAAGTTACTCTCCCACCATAGATTCCCCTTCCGTCTGGATGAAAGCCAAGTCTTTACAGTAGTTGATGAAGCCCTGTAGTTGGTATTGTTAACTTTTGCTACCAAGGGCTTTCCTGACAATCTGTTTAAGCCTAAGGACACTTTCTGTAAAGTTAATGTTTCCAAATAAATGAAAATGCTAAAATTCTAAAGGAACTCAATTTTATTGACATTGAAGAAATGTATGTTTTAGAAATATATGTACTTTTGTTCATGACTGTATTAAATAAAAGTTAGCACTTGATTTTCCTAGCACTAGATCTAATAACTACTATACTTTTAACATAATCATAACCCTAAACAGTAGTTTTAGATACTTTTATGAACTCTATATGACATAAAATGTCTGTCATTTACTTTCATAACAAAGTTATATATTGTTAATACCACTATATTGAGATTATACATACTAGTTAGACATATGTATTAGTTTCCTGTCATTGCTATTAAAATTACCACAAATTAAGTGGCTTAAAAAAACACAAATGTATTATCTTGCAGTTCTGGAAGTCAGAAGTCCAAAATTATTTTCACTGTGCTAAAATCAAGGTGTCCTCAACAAACTAGATGTTGAAGGAAGATACGTCAAAATAATAAGAACTGTCTATAACAAACCCACAGGAAACATACTGAATGGGTAAAAGCTAGAAGCATTGCCCTTAAGAACAGGAACAAGACAAGATGTCCATTCTCACCACTCCTCTTCAACACATTACTGGAAATCCTAGCCAGAGTAATCAAGCAAGAGAAATAAATAACAGGTATACAAATAGAAAAAGAAGTAAAATTATCTCTCTTTGCTGATGATATGATTCTATACATAGAACATCCTAGACTCCTCCAAACGGCTCCTAGACCTGATAAGTGATTTCAGTAAAATTTCAGAATACAAAATCAATGTACAAAAATCAATAGCATTGCTATACACCAATGAGATTCAGGCTGAGAGTCATATAAAAAGTGAAATCCTATTTACAACAGCCACAAAAAATTGAAATACCCAGGAATACATCTAATCAAGGAAATGAAAAGTCTCTATAAGGAAAATTACAAAACACTGCTGAAAGAAGTCAGACATGACACAAACAAATGGAAAAACATTCCATGCTCATGGATTGGGAGTAGTCATATCATTAAAATGACCATACTGCCCAAAGCAACCTACAGATTTAACACCATTTCTATCAAACTACTGATATTGTTTTTCACAAAATTAGGGAAAAAAACTACTCTACAATTCAGATGGAACCCAAAAAACAAAAGAGCCCAGATAGTCAAAGCAATCTTAAGCAAAAAGAACAAAGCCAGAGGCATCATATACTATAAGACTACAGTAACCAAAACAACATGATACTGGTACAAAAACAGACAGGTAGACTGGTGGAACAAAATAGAGATCTCGGAAACAAAGGTATACACCCACACCATCTGATCTTTGACAAAATTGACAAAAATAAGCAATGGGGTAACAACTCCCTATTCAATAAATAGTGCTAGAATAACTGGCTAGCCATATTCAGAAGAATGAAACTGGACCACTAACTTTCCCTATATGCAAAAATTAACTCAAGATGAATTAAAGATTTAAACGTAAAACCTAAAATTATAAAATCTTAGAAGAAAACCCAGAAAATACCATTCTGGACATTGGCTTTGGCAAAGAATTGACGACTAAGTCCTCGAAAGCAATTAATACCAAAAAAAAATTAACAAATGGGAAATTTGTCAGTTAAACTAAGGAGCTTCTATGCAGCAAAACAAACAAACAAATAAACAAAAAACAAAAAAAGAAACTATCAACAGAGAAAACAGACACTCTGCAGAATGGGAGAAAATATTTGCAAACTATGCATCTGACAAAAGTCTAATATCCAGAATCCATAAGAAATGTAAACAGCTCAACAAGTGAAAAAGAGGGCAAAGGGCATGAACAAACATTTCCCAAGAGAAGTAATATAAGTGGCCAACAAATATATGAAAAAAATATTCAACATCACTAATCAGAGAAATGCAAATCAAAACCATAACGAGATACCATCTCACACTAGTCAGAAGGGATAGTATTAAAAAGTCAAGAAATTTCAGATGCTGGTGAGGCTATGGAAGAAAGAGAAAGTTTATACACTGTTGGTGGGAATGTAAATTAGTTCTGTCACTATGGAAAGCAGTTTGGAGATTTCTCAAAGAACTAAAAGTAGAACTACCATTCAACTCAGCAATCCCATTACTGGGTTATATATCCAAGGAAAATAAATAATTTTACAAAAAAAGACACATGCGAAAAAAGACACATGATAACAGCCCTATTCACAATAGCAAAGACATGAAATCAACCTAGGTGTCCATCAGTGGTGGATGGGATAAAGAAAATGTGGTACATACACATCATGGAATACTATGCAGCCATAAAAAGTAATAAAATCATACCTTTCGGAGCATAATGAATGCAGATAGAGGCCATCATCTTAGATGAATTAACACAGGAATGGAAAGCCAATACTGCATGTTCTCACTTATAAGTGGGAGCTAAACATTGCGTGCATATAAACAGAAAGTTGGGAACAACAAACTCTGGGGACTAACAGAGGGGGTAGAGGGGGAGAAGGGCAACCTACAGATTAAAAAACCTGCACATGTACCACTTCAATCTAAAATAAAAGTTGAAATGATGAAACATAAAAACAAAAAACATATAAATATAAATGAATAAGGTGTCAATAGGGCTTTACTTTCTCAAGGCTCTGGGAAGAATCTATTTTCTTGCCTTTTCCAGCTCCTAAAGGCCACCTACATTCCTTGAAAGGTAGACCCTTCCTCATTTTCAAAGCACAAAGCTTCTGTCTCTGGTTTTGTTCTTTTCATCTTCTTTCTCTAACTTTGATCTTCCTGCCTCCCTCTTATAATGATCCCTGTAAGTACATTGAGCCCACCAGATAACTCAGGATAATCTCCATCTCAAAATCCTTAATAACATATGTAAAGTTCCTCTTATGACATAAAGTAATATAGCTTCAGTTTCTAGGAATAAGGATTTCGGTATCTTTGGAAGCTCATTATTTAGCTTTCCACAGCATGACTGAAAAAAAATCCATAAAATTTCATGAACATCTTGCATTTTATTCTATACCAGAGTTAAAAACTTTTGCCTTATAAGGACTTTTCTACTAATACCACTTTGACCTCAACTTCTCTTGTTGTCTTTTTTTGATAATACTGCCAATATGCACCCAAGTTTTACTATGTTCTCATTTTTTGCATACCATGTATCACCTTCTAGCTTATTATTTGATTCACTTATATATTATCCTTATTAATTATTATGTATCTGCCCAGCCCTCATCCACTTCAACTCCCACTGAAATGGAAGCCCTCCAGTAATACAGGTCTTAGTTTTAATCACTGATTTATCTCCAAGTTCCTCAGAAGGATTCCAGTACTTAATAGATACTCAATAAACACTTCTCAAATCAATACAATGAACAAGGTAATCTGTAGAATAAAACTTAGAGCTGTAATAGGCATTGCTCTGCCCTGAATACTTTATTTGTTACATGAATATGGTATTTTAGTTTTCTTGGGCTGCACAACAAAATACCATAGACAGGTTGGCTTAAACAACAGAGATTTATTTTCTCACAGTTCTAGAGTCTGGAAGTCTGAGATCAGGATGGAAGCATGGTCAGTCCCTGGTAAGGGCCCTCTTCTTGGCCTCCACATGGCTCCAGAGCTCTCTCCTCTTTTCATACACAGCCTCTACATGGGTTTTTTCTCGTTTGCGTATGCAAAGAGAAAGAGAGAGCTCCGGTTTATTTTTCTTATAAATCCATCAATTCTGTTGGATCAGGGTTCTACCATTATGGCCTCATTTAACTTTAATAACTTCATTTAACTTTAATTACTCCAAATGAAGTTGCATAGGTTGTTAGGGCTTTAAGATATGAATTGTGGGATTATATAACCATTCAATCTATAACATATGGAATGTTAAATATGTTTACAGGAAAAATGTATGAGTGCCTCATATTAATTGTACCACCATCTAACAAAATCAAGCTTTACAATGGAAGTTGGATAATTTTATTTTAAATATGAATGTTGCTCAGAAGAGAGTAAAAGGGGGAGGGTAAATCCCAAAACTATTAATAATTACAGACATCTCAGCAAGAATTTTAGCGACCACAACAGCTTATAGGATCCTTATAAGAGAAACTTGTACTTGAATAATCAATTGACATTCTTTGAAGGGTAAATATGCTTGAATAATGAGGAAAATAGAGAATACAATCTTTTTAAATGTTTAAAAATCCTTGAACAAGTTTCTATAGCTACACATAATGAAAAATTTATAGTAACTGTAAAATTGAAGGTGACTAACTTCTCATAGATGGCAGGCTAGCTGAGAGACAAGAAACAAAGTTGAAAAATTATTTGGCAAATCTGATTCAACATTGTAAAGAATTATTTAGATGATGGAGTAAATATCGAACAGGGAAAACAAGAATAAACATGAGAAACATATTTTGAAATATTGAGTTTTATAAGTTTCAATACAAAAATGCAAATAACAAAGTTAATTAAAATAATGTGTATTTTATTTATATAAACCTGAGTCAAAGATTAGAATGCAGTATTTCCAAATCCAGTATAATTGTGAAGTTGGTGTTTAGCACTCTCCACTTTATAGCCTTATTAAATTGCAGCAAGAAGAGATGTAAAATAAAATGAAAACATACATTTTTATATAATAACATATTCTGAATAGACATGTCAAATGGGCTAGTGTAAAATTTGGGATGTAGAAAATGCATGCATTTATAAAAGTGTGGGAAGTGCATGCATTTATAAAAGTGTATACTGGCTCATTTTGCGCTGCTTGGCTGTGAGAAAATTAGTGTGTTAGAACTATTTTTGTTGCAAGTGATAGAAACAAATCAAATCAGTTTAAGTAACAATTTAGGCCAGGCATGGAGGCTCATGCCTCTAATCGCAGCACTTTGGGATGCTAACGCAGGCGGATCACCTGAGGTCAGGAGTCGAGACCATCTTGGCCAACATGGTGAAATCCTATCTCTACTAAAAATACAAAAAAATTAGCTGGGCGTGTTGGTCCCAGCTACTTAGGAGGCTGAGGCTGGAGAATAGCTTGAACCCAGGAAGTGGAGGTTGCAGTGAACTGAGATCCTGCCACTGTACTCCAGCCTGGGTGACAGAGTGAGACTGCGTCTCAAAAGAAATTAAATAAAATAAAATTCAAAAGCAAATGTATTACCTTATGTAACTAGGAATCCAGGAGATTCCTCTTTCTTTGTTGATTAGACAGTGCACTTTCATGTGGCAGGAAATATACTTTCATCAGCCTACTAGAAAAGGCCAGTAAAATGCTGCATGGTAACTCATGATAGACATGCACTGGATCATGGGGACATCACTGATCCACTGAACCACTCACCTAGCCAAGGGGATGGTTACTATACTTATGTGGACCCAAGGCTTCTACCCATATACCTGACTTTGTGGAGAGAGACCAAACCCACTCAAACTATATCTAATTATTCCCTCTGGGAAAAAGGTATCCTTTATTACCAAAATAAAGGGTGGATAACGTTTGAGATTTTTTTTAATGAAGCAATAAAACAAACAGCTAATCACAGGAATTAATTTTCAATAAGGTAAAAGTAGAATGACATTATAAGACCTGCTCATTGTTTTGTGATCGGCAGGCAGTTTTGAAGTAGGAGCGTGCCTTGAACACTTTAATGGGTACCTTCCAGAAGGGAAATATGGTTTAAAGCTTCTAATCTAAGAGAAAGGGGCCTTAGAGACAGATGATTTTAGGTACTGTTTCCTCTGCAACCCTGAATAACCTAGAATGGCAGGAAATGCCTTCTTTGTAGATGTGTCGCACGACTTTCTTTCCAGCGATCAGCTTATATATCACCCTTAAAAAAGTGATAATTTTTGACAACCCTAAACCCTTCCTGTTTTTGTTTAATATATTTTGTACTATTTCTTTTAACAATCTCTCTCCCTCTCTCTCTCTCTCCCTCTCTCTCTCTCTCTCTCTCTCTATATATATATATATATGAGTCTTTGATTATAGACTGCCTTCATAAAAAAATAAACTAAACAACATGCCTGAAGAATGGTAGAGGAAGACAACTGGATGATATTGATCAGACAGCCCAACCGTTAAAGTGCAGAGTACCTCAAAACTTCAAAATTGGTCTTCATTGAGAGCAGCTCTTTCTTGTATATTGAGTACACTTTTGATTTCGTGTGAGGGTTACAGCTTGGCCAGTCTTTAAAGGCAGCACAGATTTATTTTTTATAGGTACCTGGTGTTGCAGCTATACTTCAGAGTAACTTAGAGGTACATTTCTTAATAGTGATTCCTGTGTGCACATCAGCTGAGCTGATATCACAACTCTTTTCCTTGTTGGGGAGGAATTCTCAGAAGCCCAAGTACATAATTCTTATAGTGCTCTCCTTATAATAAAGGTTTACTTAAGTTTTGTTTACCACATGAATGATGTACTGGAAATAACACTCTGTTGACTTGGGACATACTTATATTCTTGACAGTTTCTGGAAACAGTCACTATGTGAGGTAGACACCCCTCGTATTGATCTAGATATTCTATAAGTCAAGGATACATCTTCACAAACTTACTCTTTTTTTTTTTTTTTTTTTGAGACGGAGTCTCGCTCTGTCACCCAGGCTGGAGTGCAGTGGCATGATCTCGGCTCACTGCAAGCTCCGCCTCCCGGGTTCACGCCATTCTCCTGCCTCAGCCTCCCGAGTAGCTGGGACTACAGGTGCCCGCCACCACGCCCGGCTAGTTTTTTGTAGAGACGGGGTTTCACCATGTTAGCCAAGATAGTCTGGATCTCCTCAGCTCGTGATCTGCCCTCCTTGGCCTCCCAAAGTGCTGGGATTACAGGCGTGAGCCACCGTGCCTGGCCACAAACTTACTTTTTATATAAATATCAGTTTATCTAGACTTATTTAAAGTTAACAGTAAAGCAATTTACTTAGGACTGTATGGATTAGTATTTCAAGTGAAGTCAATTTTGGAAAGTATATTAAAATGAAAACCAGGTCCAAAAGCTAGGTACACAATTTCTCTAAAAGATAATGCAGAGAACATTTTACAGACCCACCTGCAGAACAGAGAGAGAAAGAGAAGGAGGAAATGGAAAGAAAGAGAGCGAGAAAGAGACACATACACACACACATTCTATGGTCCCACTAAAGACCTATTGAATTAGACTACCTGGGAATGATATATGAAATACCTAATTTATAAAACTTTCAAGTTATTATAATGTAGCCAGGTAGCCAGTTTGGTTGTTATCCATGAATCCATGTTCATGTATTAGTGATAAAGATATACATCCATTAAAGTTGACATTGAACATGACAATGAAATAATGTAAAGATCAAAAGAAATTACCCAGGATTAAAAGTGCTCTCAAACCTGTCATCCTCTTATCCCTCCCACAGAGCACATTAAGGCTTGCCTGGCAGTATCACCCCTCCAAACATCCAGCTTGATTGAGATTACAGCTGTTTATGGTAATACAGATAGGAGGTAAATTGTCATGGTTATCAGTGATAAATAACTATTG
Organism: Pan paniscus; assembly: GCF_029289425.2. Classification (NCBI taxonomy): domain Eukaryota; kingdom Metazoa; phylum Chordata; class Mammalia; order Primates; family Hominidae; genus Pan; species Pan paniscus. Next base: position 100,352,876 of record NC_073253.2, read on the forward strand.
ATTTAAGGTTGTTGCAGTAGTTGACAAAAGTGACTTTATTTCATTTGGATGGAGAAAATTTTATGGAAGTAGAATAATTCAAACACAAGTAAAGCAGATTTATGTCATTAACTTATTTATTATTTGTATTTATATGTGAATTATCACTTCAATCCATTATGTTTGTTATTATAAAATACTACCAAGAAATAAGTTTACTATTCTTGAGCTCTAAGCTTCCTGAAGGGCAGCATTTCACTGATTACTAAAAGTGTCTGCCCAGCTTTCTAGCACCTGTACCTATACCTACTTAACTTTGGTCACTAACCACCAACCCACAGCTGGAGTTTCTAGGACTTGGCTAAAAACAGCTACAACAAAAACATGAAGAATAATGCCAAAAACAATTTTTATTTATGAAATAAATGGTATTTGATGGTAGAGATTTGAATTTTGAAGTCCACAAAATTTTCAGAATATATTCAAATTGTTGAAAATCTACTTTACAGTAATCATCTTGCATGAAATAGCCCTATGCTAGGTGACAATTTTCACTATGGAATTATAATAATATTTATCATAAAATATTGACATTTATGATAAATATAAGTTGGAGACCTGCTTTATATCAACTCCTCTCTAAGAAGGGACATTAAACTAGAGCTCTCATACACAGGAGAGAATTAGAAAATATTTTACATAGATGAAAAAGGAGGAGTGTATCAGTCAGAATTGCTATTAGGTACGAGTACTAAAATACTTAAATACTTATACTATAAATGCAAGTCTATCTTTTTCTTAGATACTAGTTTGTAAGTTGGAATTAGTTGGCATATGTTCTTCATATAGATTGATCCAAAAACTGCGTGAAACTTACATATGTTAGATTCTGTCTTTTCCTCATGGTGATCACTATCATTTTCCATACCTCAAGCATAACAGCGGGCTGAGGGAAGGAAAGTCATAGTACCTTTGTCTCTTTTATGTGTACATGGCTCCAGCAGACTTGTACTTCCATGCTTTTGATTAGTATTCTGTCACATGTTAACTCATAACCACAAAGATGGCTACGAAAACAAACATTCAACTTTTCTAGTTCATGGGGTGGAAACAACAAGGAAACCTATAATCTAGGTCATGAAATATACAACCTTCAAGTAGGTGTATATGGCATAAAAGATACTAATTCAGTTCCTGCTGTTCCCAAAAGACTACGAAGAATGATAGTGTGAGGGAGGAAATTATGCAATCTGATAACAGGGCCCAATATGATAAAAGTACTTTAGATATATTTGGATATACAAGGAGAAAATGATAACTTTAACCCAGTGGCTTTCTTCCTTGGACCTTGGAAGACTCAGGCTTAGAAGAATTTGAACATAGATTTGCTTTATGTCCCAGGTAATGCAATAGATGTTGCATAACACCAATGGCAGGAGGCAGGTAGAAAGAAAAAAAAATGAGGACCCTCAGTGTCTTACTCAGGATACCATGAATGTTCTGCATGATCCAGTGTAAGGACACAGACATACTGAGCATGCTAGTGAAACTAAATGCCTACAGGAAAAAGCAAATGCCACAGTCAGGAACATTGAGACCAGGTACACATGGTCTCACATTGTACAGAACACATGGTCTAGTAATGAGACCAGTTACAGCTGAGCAAACACCAGTAGCTGAGATGAGCTAAAATGCAAGAGTGTAGAATGATATGGTTCCCTCTCCCATCTCTTCTTAAAGATAAAGTAAGCTTGTCCCTTTTCCCCATATTCAGGTACCACTTTAGTGAAAAAGAAGAGAAGGTTAAAGATCTGCTATATTAAACCATCCAAAGAAACCTAAACCAACTCTGATAGGAAGTTGAGATGTGAATTGACAAAAGCTTTAGATTGAGAGGAAGCTTTTTACATCTTAAGGAAAGGGTAAAATTAATTGGAAAAAAGTTTGTGTATTAGCCACCTCAGATGCTAAGAACTTAAGAAAAAAAAATCACATCAGTTAGAGACAAAGAAACTATGTTTTCCCTACCCATCTAAGTATAGGGTAAATAAATCTGTGACTCTGCCACTCCTCAAATATCTTATTTTCTTTTGTTTATTCAAGTCCTCTCTTTTCATTCAGATCAGCATAATGATATGTCCTATTAACTCCAACAATTTTATACTATATTGCATTTTTGCCCAACATCCCTGTCACCCACTTCATAGTAAAGTTGCTCGAAAGTATCTCTGTACCTTATGGATCCACCACTTCACTTCCCATTTGCTCTTCAAACCACTCCACCAATCTAGCCTATCTTCCTCTCCAGCACTTCCCCATAATTGCTCTTATTAAGGTCACAAAAACCTCATAACCCCAAATCCATAGGAGCCTTCACTTCAATCAGTTTAGTTGATTGAGAGAGAGAATTTGACCCAGTTGGCCACTCATTTGTTCTTGAAATTTTCTCTTCACTGAGTTTCCTTTACAATGTACTTCCTCACATGACTGATTGTTGTAAGCGCATTCCCAAAACCTAACCACTGTATGTGGAATAGCTTAGGGAGCCTTGCTACTTTCTCCTTTCTGTATTCTCCTTCACCCATTCTAGTGGTATTAAGTCTCGACGCTAGAGTGATGAATCCAAAATGCTGTCTACACTTCTACAAATTCCTATTTGGTTGAATGACTATTGGATGTGCCCTTCTCCACATTTCTAAGCAAGTGCTCTTAGTTCTAACCCCAGACTATATACTCTACTGCTCTAGGTCTTGCCATATCCACTGAACCATGTTCTGTCAGACAATATTTATCTTTTTCCTGAAATTCTCAAATTGCCACCTAACTCCTCTGCCTTTTTGCACTATTATTCATCAGTAATTAATTTCCCAAATAGCAGCAGAATAGATATATAAATATATATATGCACACACATATATAAGGAAATCTGATCATATCATCTATCTCCTCAAAATTCTTTGGTGGTTTCCTTTTATAAGCCTACACAGCCCTGATTCTGTTGTAGGACTTTCTCCTTAGTTCAGCTAAAAACCGGGTTCTCATCACACGACCAGGAAAGATTAGGCTCATAGACACTTTGAAGGGCGAGGGGGATGGAATTTATTGGGCAAAAAATGAAAAAGGAAAAACAGCACAGCAAAATGAGATGGGGTCCTGCTAACAGGCTCTCTACCTCACAGATTGAATCCCAGGATCCCACACAGGAACAGGAGGGGCCAGGCTCCTTCCCCAGGCAAAGGGCACCAACTTCAGTGGCTCTCCTCTGTTCTCCCAATGCGCAGGTCAGAGGTTCTCCAGGCCAGTAGGAGGTTCTTTGGGGATCCCTTTATACTTGGCTGTCTCAATTCCACCTTCCCCTAAGAAGGTCTGTCATAAACTACTTCTCTTTGCCTAACCCAGAATGTCAATGCACTAGAAAAAAAAGATAAACTAGTATTTTTCAACAATAACATATATTTAAAGTTCTATTAATCAAGAACTATAAGACAAAAATGATCTATTGTTGGTTTTAGAAGACATTTTTACCTCAACATGTTTCCTACTTACCATTTTAAAAATCAAGAATAAGAAAAAAAATTTAAAAAGATGACACGAGCCTGACATATAAAAATAGTAAAACAAACAAGGGTAAAACATAATTTTAATTCCAGGCTAGGTAACAGGTTAAAAAAAATTTTTTTAAGCTACAATGATAAATTATAATAAAAACATGACAACATAATTTTGTAATTTAACCCCATTTTATAAATGAAATTTATTATTGAATGTTTACTAAGGGCTACTTGAATTATGCTAAGGGCCAAGTTATTTTTGTATGTGTCATCCAATTTAATCTTCACAACAATACTATTAAAATGTGCACTCTATTCATCATCATTTTACAAGTTAGGTAACTGAAGTAGAGGGTTCAATAAACTTCCCAAGTTTTTCTGCCAGTAAGTGGTAGAGTGGGGTTTCAAACCAACACAGATTAGATCCTGGAAATACACTTAATTATTTTTCAAATTTATTATATATATTGATTTCAGGATTATATTTTCTGTTAATTTGCAGTCTTTGTTTTATATAGTATTAGATTATTTTTATAATTTAAATACATATCTTCCCTTTTTAAAAACTGTTGTATGCCACATTTTTAACTTTCTTATATCATATTATCTAGTAATTTATACAGTAAAGAAAACTCTCAGAATTGCTTAAGCAAGAGAGGCATTCATAAAATAAGTTGAAGTAAGTAGTCTAGGACTTATGAGAAGTTTCATGTTTATTCAGAGACTTAAACTCCTTTCCTCTTTCTGATCCAACATCCTGGAGCACAGGGGTCAACTCACTATGAAAAATAGCTACCCGATCATGGGTTCTAAATTTCAGGGAGGAGAATGGGTGGAGGGCAAAATATAGTTCTCACTGAAAAATTTTTCACATACTATCATCTCATTGCCCACAAATCAGGCTGGGAAATCTAGATATTTAAATAAGTAGTTTGTCACCAAAATATAATACAACTTATATAGTCCAAAAGGTTCTGTAAGTAGGAAGAGCGAATAAATAATCAGGAGAAAATTAATTGCAGAGACACTGTCAATGCATCAAGTTCTATGGTCATTTAAAAATTCTCCTGCTTATCAGCTGAGTTAATATTTATTTTTGGAGAAAGTAGTTGGTTTTCTAATGTAATAAAAATAATGTTGAATATCAGTTATACAATCTTAATTCCTTGAAATATAATACACAATCTACCTGTTAATACATAACTTTTATGTTCCAATAGTCTTAAGGGCATTATTAGAGAAATATTATTCTACAAAGTAAAATATCTTCAATGAGGCAGTAGATTCTCTAAAATGTAATTTTGACTCTTTGGAAACTATATAGCTTGCTTTTTTCCCCTCTTTTTCTCTCTTATGAATGATCCTTAAGGAAGAACTATAGCCATAATTTCAACTAAAGACATATTAATACTTCATGACAGTTTAATCATTAATTATACCCAACACCTCCTTGAAACACACAAAACAATTCTACTTTTATAAATGAGAGACTGAGGCAAAGTAAGGGCCCATTCTTTGTTGGAGAATTTACTCCATTATTATTAATCCCGACAATGTTCTTGTTAGTAGATGAACTGCATAAGAGACTTTCTTATTACCCTAAGTTCCATTAAAGTATTTTAATGCTTCATTAAAGCTGACGGATGGTACACACCTTTGATTATTCAGGTGCTGATTAGTTGTAAAAAACACTTACACCACCAAAGTGTCAGCTAAATAGAGTTCACATCTTATGATATGTTAAGGCTGTGCCTGCAAGGAATAGATAAAGGCAGTCTTAGGAGCTCTCCTGGGCATTACTTAAGAATCATTTTTATCATCATATTTTGTTTTAGTATTTCCATTAATGTGTGCAAATTTAAACGAGGGAAACTATAAAAAGGCAGTTCTTTAAACTTGTAAAATGTGTGAAAAATAAAAAATGAAAAACAATGAAACAAAGAATTATTTTTTTTTATTGCAAGCATTTTAAAATACACAGTTGGCAAGTCTCTACTTAAAGCAACTATTTTATTATTAAGAAGTAATGTTCTTTCTTCTTTTTACGTTTAATGGCAACATGACCAAAATAAAATAGAGGTGAGAAAAAAACATGATTACAAAATTGAGTTTATAACATCAAAACTTATTTCTAACATTAGAATTTTCCCTATTCTGATGATTTGGGACTCCATAGCAACTAGCAATCAATGAATGATATACAATTAAAAATCAGTATCTAGGCCGGGCGCGGTGGCTCATGCCTGTAATACCAGCACTTTAGGAGACCCAGGCGGGCAGATCACCAGGTCAGGAGATTGAGACCATCCAGGCCAACATGGTGAAACCCTGTCTCTACTGAAAATACAAAAAATAGCTGGGTGTGGTGGTCAGTGCCTGTAATCCCAGCTACTTGGGAGGCTGAGGCATGAGAATGGCTTGAATCCAGGAGGTGGAGGTTGCAGTGAGCCAAGATTGTGCCACTGCACTCCAGCCAGGCTACAGAGGGAGACTCCATCTCAAAAAAAAAAAAAAAAAAAGAAAGAAAGAAAAAAAGAAAAAAAAAGAAAAGAAATCAGTATCTATCTGTAGCTCCAATGTGCAATGGTTTCTTTACTGTTTTCTCTTGAAATAAACATATGGTTTCTTTTCCTTTGTTGCACTTTATTTGTTCAGCAATTCAAATATTGATTGTTTTTTCTTCAATACTTATTGTATAACTTTTAATGATCACATTATAGGTATTACGTATTTTAAACAGATTCATGCATTTGGAAAAGGGTATATTCACACAATACTCTATGTCAGAATGGCTCTAACATGCCTCACAGTCATCCAGGATTCTAAGAATTTCCTCTCTTTTTGATCTCAAGGAAAGCTTGATCTCTCTGCAGTATTCCTAAAGTTTGCTTCTTCGGGTGGTTTATGAAATTTGCTCATTTAGAGCATCTTTGTATATGTTAATGCATTGGGAGCTGACTTAAATAAGTTGTACATGACAATTTCCATGAATGGTTGCAGCTCAAATAGTCCTTCATTGCTTTGGAACTCATCAAAGAAGAGATGTCACCAAGTCATACATTTCTCTGGAGGATTTAATTAATGCCCTTTTATTATTCTATAAGCATAATATCCTGTAAAACCTTTAAGATGTAATTTGGAGAGAGCAGTTTTTTTTTTTTAATTTCAGCTTTTATTTTACATATACAGAGTACATGTATAGGATTGTTACACGGGTAAATTGGACCCATTTAGTTAGAATAGTATCCAAGAAGTAGTTTTTCAACCCACAGATCGTTGCTCCCCTTCCCCTACTTAGTAGTCCTCAGTGTCTAATGTGTTACCATATTAATGTTCATCAGGAAGGATTAGTACATAAAAGTGTGAGCTCTAGATCCAGATTGCCTGTGTCTGAAACTCAGCTACAGGCAAATTCGTTGTGTAAAATTTCATAAATTATGAAATGAGGATAAATACAATGCCAGTTTTCATAGCACTTTTGTGGAGATTAAATTAGATAATACATATAAAATACTTAGCAGACTACCTGGTCCTTAATAAATAATCAGCAATTATTAACTATTATTGCTATTATTGTTATTACCATCCAGTATTTGCCTAAAACAAACAGTAGAACAATGTGGTATTTTAAAAAATGCATTTTGTTATCTGTTAGTCAGGGAAATGATCTTTGTTGACTATGCATTAAATAAAAATATATTTAGAAGTTAAATAAGATTTTGGCTCATATACATTCTTAATATATTTGATAATTTATTTTTTGGACCAAAATGAGGTGTAATCACTGTTCAAGAAAAAGCATATGGAAATATTTTGCTGGAAGATTAAGGATCACAAAAAAGATTAGTAAATTAGCATTACTATAAGAAACTTCATTGTTTAAAAAAATCTATCTTACAGGAGAGTTATTTATGCGTCATATATTCATCATGCAGTTTTATTATTATAGAAATTTAAAATTATACAATGAGAGGATTTATGTTCATTAATAATAAATGACCTATTTCAAAAGCAATTGTATTTTTAATCTGACCCCCTCTCTGTATTTCACCTTTTTGTATTGAGTCATATGTTTCTCTGCTGCTAAAAAATATATTTAGCTTCATTGTTCAGTAGCTACTTTTCAAGACTATTGAAACCCATCAATGTATGTAAGAATGTTCTCCACTGCTTCTGTATTTTCTTTCCTATAATATTTATGGTCAAGCACTGCTTGATGGGAACCTAGTAGTCATTTTCAATTGGATAAAATTTACGAAACTTAGTTTGCTAATCATGTCGGTAACTATGACGTTGTTATCTTTCTATACTCTTTTTACATTGCAGGAACTGAAAGCCAGAAAAGCATATTTCCCAGACTTTTTCACAGCATATTAGGATTCTTCACTTCCAGGTTAGATTTCACCAATGACAGCTCTTTATATGAGATTTGGTCAGCTAGAGAGATTCAGCAGTAATTGCATTTTCAGCAGTAGCAGCCAAATGCTGGATTTTAGCAGGTGATCAGCATGAGATTTGCCAAGAAGATTCTGGCTGTTCTCTGACAGATCAACCACTTTGATGATGCAAACAGCTGACAATATAAACATCGGTTCCTGTGATTCTGGCACTGCCTGATTTCTTGAATATTCAGTGGTGTGTTCTAGGATAGTTACTTTCCTAATCCTGCCAATAAGTTTTAAAACTTTATTTTTCTAAATAAAAAATTCTTCCTCTTTGAAGTACCTAGAATGGCTCCCTTTTTGAAAAACAACTGAATTCACACTGGAAAACCACAATGTACAATGCTGAGCATAGGGAAAAATATATGGAGATAAAATACTATAGTGTGTTTGAGACATCTGAAATTTAAATAATGTAATTGACATTTTTAAAGTCAAATAATACTCTAAAAAGCATTTCCCCCCACCAAGAAAAGATTTTTTATTGATATTTCTATCCACTATTTTATGATATCAAAAAATTGATACCTAAGATGAGATTAGAAATTACATTCTTCTATAGCCAATAATAATTTATATCATATTTTCATCATTGCCACACTATTCAAAATAGGAGAGACATAGAATGAACCTAGGTGCCCATCAATGATGGAATGGATAAAGAAAAGTGGTACACATATACCATGGAATACTACATAGCCATAAAAAATTGACCCATGTCCTTTGTAGCAACATGGGGGGAGTTGGAGGCCAGAATCCTAAGAAAATTAACACAGGAACAAAAAACCAAATATGACATGTTCTCACTTGTAAGTAAGAGCTAAACATTGAGCTCACATGGACATAAACATGAGAATAATAAACACTGTGAACTATTAAATGGAGGAGGGAGAGAGGGAGCCATGAGTTGAAAAGCTACCTATTAGATACTATGCTCATAACCCGGGTAAAATATATCCAGGTAGCAAACCTGCACATATACCACCTGTTATCTAAAATAAATTGCAATTTTAAAAAATGAACATAAAGGCATACCAATAGAAACTAACTAAAATGAAATATGAAGGGTAACAAATAAATAAATTTTAAAAAGGATAGTATCCAGCCTTCTTCCATTAGTCTAAATGCTCAAGTGACCAAAACACTAGTGGAACATAGATAATAATGTGAAGAATATATTTTCCCTCAACTAGTGGCAGTATAATTCATCTAAGGAGAAATAAATTGTATATATAAATTATATGTACAATATGTCTCATATGACTCATAGTGAGGTTTTGGTCAATGATGGATTGCATATAAGATGGTGGTCCTATAAATTTATAATATTGCATTTTCACTATACCCTTTCTATGTTTAGATACACTAATACTTACAACTGTGTTACAATTTCTTAAAGTATTCAGTATAGTAACATGCTATGCAGCTTTGTAACCTAGGAGCAATAGGCTGTACCATATGGCCTAGGTGTGTAGTAGGCTATACCACCTAGGGTTTTGTGACTACACTCTGTGTTGCTGGCACAATGTCAAAATCAGCTAACAATGCTTTCCTCAGAAAATGTATTCTTGCCATTAATTGATGCTTGACTGTATATTGAATATGGAAGCCCTAAGTTTTCAGAGTCAGACCATAACCAACAAAATGATGGCCTTTTAGAGAAAGAAAGAAAGATGGAGATAACAAAGCAGAAAAAGAGAGGAAGATACCAGCTGTGTACAAAATGAATTATCCTTGGGACCCATACAAATTCATGTTATTTTATACCTGAATACTTTGTGTGATTGAATTGCATTTGTGTGCATGAGTGTGTGTGTTTGTGTGTGTGTCCAATAAAAGGAGTAAATTTGGCTTCTGTACTGATGCAGGCAAACAATTGCTGGTGTGTGAGAACACAGATGCCAGGAGCGGATGAATACATGTCCCTGGGAATTTGCAAACATTAAGGAGAATGCTTTGGAGTTCTTCAGGTCAAGAAGTTAAAGTTTCAGGTCAATTTTACCTAGATTTTTGAGGTGAACATCTCATAAATTTCTTGGCTACACCTCTTCATGCTAATCTTGAAACTTGTCAAGTGCCAGTAACAATACATTTCTTTCCTACTCTGCACTCTGTTACTTAGAATAAAGGTTATCACCATTATTCTTATAAATTATTATAGATGTTTAAGCAGTAAAATGAATGCTGGTGTATGAGTTTGTTTTCATACTGCTATAAAGAACTGCCTGAGAGTGGATAATTTATAAAGGAAGGAGGTTTAATTAACTCACAGTTCAGCATGGTTCGGGAGGCCTCAGAAAACTTACAATCATGGCAGAAGGTGAAGAGGAAACAAGCACCTTCGTCACAAGGTGGCTAGAAGGAGAAGTGCAAGCATGGGAAATGCCAGATGCTTATAAAACCATCAGATCTTGTGAGAACTCACTTACTATCAGGAGAACAGAATGAAGGAATCACCACCATGATCCAATTACCTCCACCTGGTCCCACCCTTGACATTTAAGGATTATGGGGATTACAATTCAAGATGAGGTTTTAGATGGGGCCACAGCCAAACCATATCAGCTGGTATTGTACTTTTCAGTTTGTAAGTCAAACACCTATTTTTTTCTGAGTCATTTGACAATTTTGTAATTAAATTAAATCTAATTATTTTAATTGCAAAATGATGACACAGTCTCTTAGTTGTTAAACTACATGCCTCAGTTTTAAAAAATAAATAGTAGAATATTTTAAAATGCTCTCTTACTATAGTTCTCTAAGTGACTCATTTTTCTGGGCTATGAAAAGGTATAAACTGAAAGATTTTTTTATTCTAAAAATATATATATTGTGGGTGTAAATACATAATTTGTATTTTCGCTCTGCTGTCAAAAAATGACTCTGTTGATGGCAGTCATTTAGGTTACTGACAACTAAGTTGATGTTTTTGCTTTATTATATTTCATGGGCAATTATTATTAAAATTATTTCCTAAAATAGGTTTCCAATATAATTCCACTCTTTTGTTTCGTGCAATAAAAATTCCATATCAAAATTTGACACAAACATATTTCTCTTCTCAAAAGACTGAAAAATAAAATCCCAGGACCTCATACCAAATATGCAGCAATATTTTTAAAATTTGTAAGTCACAAGTTTAATACTTTTTGTTCTTATTTTTCTTTAGACTTCTAGAGTAAATATGCCTGCCAGAAAGTTTTTATTAATGGACTTCCAACTGCTACTTTTCTGCTTGTCCTTTTCCCAAATGCGCATATTATATTCAGAAGATTTGTAGTTTTGCAAATACTGTTTAAACATATATCATCAAAGGCAATTCAGTATTAAGACACTTGGTTTTGATAAACTTTTTAAAGCTTTCTATTATTATATAATTTTAGATTTAAAGAAGTGTTGCAAAAATTGTAAAGAGAGTTAAGGTAGCGTAACTCTACCCAGTCACTAATGTTAATAACTTAACATAGCCATTGTATAATGACCATAACCCAGAAATTTGCTTCTCTTGGTGATATGGAAACACGGTTAGTCTAAATTTAAGTGGGTAATACATCTTGAATATTATCATGTATAATACCAGAGAAATAATGCAGTTTAAATCACGTTGTTACTTTGGTTGTGGTTTTCTTTTAAAATTTGGTTTACAACTAATTTATTTAGATCATAGGACCTGATGGGGGACAGAATAATAATATTTTGTGCTTAAGATTAAATATCTATTTCAAATACTATAGTAATTTTAACATTCTACTAAAATATTTTCCATAGTATGAATGAAGGACTAATTTAGATTTTCTTCTCTTTTGATCACTTGACTTCTGTGGAATAGATATCTTTTGAGGATTTTACCTAATGAAGTCTTAAAAATAGATGACCACAATCAGTATCTTTACAGCAATGAGGCTGGGTGCAGTGGCTCACGCCTGTAATCCCAGCACTTTGGGAGGCCAATGCAGGTGGATCATGATGTCAGGAGTTTGAGACCAGCCTGACCAACATGGTGAAACCCCATCTCTACCAAAAATACAAAAATTAGCCAGGCATGGTGGCGGGCACCTGTAATCCCAGCTACTCAGGAGGCTGAGGCAGGAGAATCACTTGAACCTGGAGGCAGAGGTTGAGTGAGCCGAGATTGCATCACTGCACTCCAGCCTGGGTGACAGAGCGAGACTCCATCTCAAAATAAAAAAATAAAATAAAATAAAATAAAATAAAGCAATGAAAAAGCTGTTGTTCTGTATGGAACTGTTTTCCTCTACTATGTAAAATTCATCAGTTCATCACTGAATATAAATCCTGAGTACTCTTGCCCAGTTCTATCTATCTATCTATCTATCTATCTATCTATCTATCTATCTATCTATCATCTATCTATAATATATATTAAATATATACATATATAGTTTGTTCTATTGATATTGATATGTTTTGGCTGTATCTCCACCCAGATCTCATCTTGAATTCCCACATATTGTGGGAGGCACCCAGTGGGAGTTAACTGAATCATGGGGGCAAGTTTTCCCATGCTGTTCTTGTGATAGTGAGTAAGTCTCAAGAGATCTGATGTTTTTATAAGGGGGAGTTTCCCTGCACAAGCTCTCTATTTGCCTGCTGCCCTCTGTGTAATATGTGATTTGCTCCTCCTTGCTTTCCACCATGATTGTGAGGCCTCCCCAGCCATGCAGAACTGTTGGTCAATTAAACCCTTTTTCTTGTATAAATTACCCAGTCTCAGTCAGGTCTTTATCAGCACCATGGAAACAAACTAATATGTCTATGAACGAGTATTTTAGGTAATTGGGATAAAGAATAAATCTACTATAATTTTAGTATGAATTTGTTTCATCAATTGTCTAAATACTGTGAAGTAACTGTTGCAAACATTTATTTACCTGAAAATTTTTTACTCTACTGGTTATCTCTCACTCACCTCTCTAGATCTATCTCCAAGATCCTCTAGCTGCTTTGTGACTATGTGAGCAGCCCTTGGGGTCTGTTGCACAATGGCTTCTGGGCGATGGGGACTAGCTAATGGGGAGCATAGGCAAGAAATGAGAATTAGATAGAAAGACAAGGTCAAAGTAATTATTTATTTGGCTCATTCTGTGAAGAATTACTACAAACTGGCAGCCTTTATCTTAGGGTGACCCTGACTCAGCTTTCTCTCCCTGGGCGCAAAAAATTATTCCCCCTCCCATAACTTCATTCAGGCTTGAGATATCAAATTTCCCATTCTGAGTAGTCCTATGACATTGTACTATCCACACACAGTGTGTGTGTCTGCAGGGGTTGGGGAGAGGGAAAGGAAGAAATCTAGGGAGAAACATGCAAAAAAGAGACCATGGAACATGGAGAAATCAGAAGTCAGAATTCTAGGCTTCGTGGCCTCAGATAACAGAGATAAGGTAGACTCACAAAGCAAGAAAATTTGCTCAGCACAAGTGGCTCTGGTACAACCTGGGCAAATGAGAAATTCATACTTTTTCTTTTTTACTTTTCTAGCTCAAGTTGTTTATCTTACTAATATGTGTCAATCTCATCACTTTTTATTCAAAATTTAAGAATATATTTCTGCAGTTTGACCTATAACAAAATTATCTTAATAATATATTTGTTTTAAAGATACTGTTGATAAATTTTAATCCCCACTTCAATAACATGTTGACCTTTCAACAGTAATTTTCTGAAGACATAAACCCATGGTCTATGGAAATTTCAGGCCTTGGGTCTGAATTAAATAAAATGGTGCATAGTGTAGAGTGCTGTAGCCAAACTGTAATGGCTCAGTGGCCTTGGAGGAACCCAGTGGTTGCCCTGGATGGACCCAGTTCTCTCCATTTTTTTGCTTGTAGTTCTCAAGGATAACCGTAGAATGTGCCAGAATGTAACATCCTGAGACAGGGAAGAGAGGAGTTGAAACAGCTCAGGTTCTGTTCCTCTTTTCCCTAGAAATGTGATGTTTTCCAATGCTTTAGCCAGAGAGGAATGGAAATCCTGAGGTATATAACCTGGGGTGGGCCGTCTTTCGAGGCTCCTCGGCTCAGTTCAGACTCCCTATAACATTCAAGCTATAACCATTATGGTTCCATTACAGAAAACATGAAGGGTAAAATATTCAGAAAACCTGTTCTCATATCTCGTTTCTTTATTGTTTTCAGTTTCACGTGCCAGTGGCTGGTCTATTTCTTGCATGAAAGTGGGGAAAAGATTCCATCCTCAGTTATTTTTAAAAAATGACTGAGGTTTTTGCTAGTCTATTGTTTATTTTGCCTATTAGAGGACATGGAGCTTCATAACAGGTCATTCTGTTTCCAAGGGCCTGCCCAAGTTTGTGTGCTGCTAATTTGAATTTCATGGTTCTTGACTCAAGGAGAAGAGAGGTATCGGTGGAAAATAATCTATCCTTTATTGTGTGTTTACCACATGCTCTGCACTGTGCTAGAAGTACTGTCTAAATGCATATCTGTGTATGTAAAGGCACACATATACTTTCTTGCCTCTCCTTTCTCCTTCTCTCATTCACAGACACACATGTACATTTTACTCTTTACCACAAATCTGTGCATAATTCAAAAGCATGGTGATTTATCTAAAGTTGCCTAACAAGTAAACATAAAGCAAAGATTTGAACTCAAGTTCTTCCACAACACACTAGAAAAATAAGGATACAAATCACATACTCTTAATCTACTACAAGGTGATTTTAATTTTAATAATCCGCTTTTGTAATACGTTTATCAGTTCATATAATTTTCTTATTCTAGATTTGGCTCATCTGTATTTACATAGGTGCTTTCATTACATTCTTCATTTAAAAATTAAATAAAATAGATCCATACGCATGTATTTGGAAAAAGCTGAGAAGGAAAAAAAAGGGATTTATGAATAGAATCCAGCAGAACATTAGCATGAATCAATTAGAAAGGCAAAATGTCCAAGTGTCTGGGTCCACTAGAAGAAAAGAAAGAGTAGATCAGGAACCAACTCAATGTGAAAATGTGAGCCTGCTGGTCTAACTGGCAGGAACGCCCATGTCTCTGTAGGTGGTTCTTACAGCTTAAGAACACACACACATATATTCCAAGTAATGAATGTTTTGTCATACATTTACTCCCCTTTACAATTTCAATATTTTAAATTTATAAATTTCAGAAATGTTCTCCTTAACATAAATCAACGTTTTGACTAGAAAAAATCTGCAAAATGCTTTTCTCACCACATTGAAGATGATTTCATTTTTAAATAAATGACATGCCATCAATAAGGAGGACTGAGCTGACAAAGACAAGCCTCACTCCCAGTACAAAAACATATGTGTAACTGCTTTATTGCACAATTCATCAAAACGAATTGATTTTAATTTTTTTTCTGCAATCACTGACTTCTTTCATGTTTTTCTAAATCTCCCTTTTCCTCAACCAAATTGTGGGCAGCTTCCATTACTTTATGTTCATGTTCAAATACATAAGAAGCCTATTCAAGTTTAAAATTCTACTCTATGTTCAATTAACATTAGTTATTCTTCCCATCAACACCAGCCAGGCTTTAGCAGGAAGGACTTGGGGAGGACAAGTAAACTATGTTCTTTTGCTGAGATGACTCTTCCATCTGCTCCTTTTCTTCCTCTTTCTTGCGTTTCCTCTCTGGCATATTCATGCGGGAAGGAGGAATAGATGTGAGAGGCAGGTACTTTTTACATATGTATTTGTCCACTGTTGTAGACCCCTGTCTGCTGCCGTTTCTCCTTTAAGACAGGCTTGCCTTTATGTAAGACAGGGAACGGAAGCTGTTTATCAAATGGATGACATGTGTAAACATTTCATGGGTCATGAAGGCTAAAAACCCTCTGCACAATTTTCTGATGTGAGAAATGTAATCCAGCATGGCCTCTTTAATTCCACAACTGTCTACACTACATCTTTGTTCAGCAGCCAGCCTCCTTAGTGGTGCAGCATAAGTTATTTCAAAGTAGACTTCCTTTACAGCATCCACTTGACCGCTGGGAGATTTCCTCATCCTTAGCATTGTAAACAATTGTTTTGATGGCTACTGCACGGCTTTCTTGTATCTATACTGTTCTTTTCAATAATACTCTTTACCAGGTTCAAATAGTAAGCCTAGAGGATAGGTAGTCAGTGTAGTGTATTAGTAGACATCCAATCAGTGAAAGAAATGTTAGTCTACATAATTGTTCCAGTCCTTTTATAAAATACGGGATAATTATTACCTATTTGTTCCCAATTGTAAGTCCTAGTAGCAATTTTCATATAATGAAGATAATTCCATTTAACATGACATATAATATAAAACAATATAAAATAGCATTTTAAAGAAAAAAGAAACCCATTGATGCCAGAAACCAAGAGAAAAGAAAACACTAGAATTATATATAGATGTTAAACCCTTTTGGTTAATAGCAATATGACTGAAAACTTGCAGACTAAAGGTTTTACGTGCTACCTGGAGGGGAAGATATAGCATTCACTCTAGTAGAAGAAG
Source organism: Pan paniscus (assembly GCF_029289425.2). Taxonomy (NCBI): domain Eukaryota; kingdom Metazoa; phylum Chordata; class Mammalia; order Primates; family Hominidae; genus Pan; species Pan paniscus. Next base: position 100,369,347 of record NC_073253.2, read on the forward strand.
GCAGTCAAAACAAAGGCCTGTTTTACTCAAAGACTAGAAAACTGAAACCACTAGATTCCTATTTAAAGCATGATAGGAGAGTTAATCAGTGGAAATAGAAACTTGGAGCCTGTACAACTCGTGGTTGTGAGGCTTGGAATTGCATTTCTACTTGGTGGTAGGTTTTCAACCCCAAAATTAAAGAATAGCCTACAGCATGTCCAAACTCACTTGCTACCTTGGAATCATGTAAGCCTGAGCTGCAAGTTGTGAAGGAATGTTTCTGGAGCCAAAGCATATGGAACTCTCTATAGAGGGAAACAACAACCACCAAAGACTACTGCCACTTAAAACTTAGCTCAAAAATAAAAATCCCACTTAATAAAGAAATAAACTATCATGACTAAAGTCATTTGCCAAAAACAGGAGAACTAGCACAAGTCAGTAATCATTTGCTGAAAAATAATACTGGTTAATTTCAGAGAATTTAGAAATTAGAGTCAACAAAATATATAATATAAAAATTAATATAAAAAACAAAAAAGATCTGATAAAATACGTAATGGTTCTGGTATTGTTCAGAAAGTGATAAGCATATAGAGTAACTTTCATTTTATCATAGTTGAGCATGCACATTAGTAATTTAAAAGAGACAACTAAAAATTAAAATATAATGTATTTAAAAAGTAAAATAATAAAGAAAACTTGATGTATTCAGAGGAAGGGAAGAGAGAAAAAAAATACAAACCAAAACGGTACACAAAGGAAACAAAATGACATGAAAAAAGCCCAAATAAATCTGAAAGTACAATACATATGTAACTTCAACTTGCCTGTAAAAGAACAGTGTCACAGATTGGATTTATAAACATGCTGCATGATATTTATTAGATACATGCAGTTAACCTAATGATATAGTGAGTATGTGAGTAAAGGAATGGAAACAATGCTTTAAGACATTATATTAACATAATATTTTATGTGTATACAATTAATGCCAACATTATACCTTAGCAATATTAATATTTCTTTAAAAATAAGAATATAATTGACTATAACTGAGTGAAAAGGGTACAGAGAATCAGAAAGAGGTAATTAAATCCTTATGCACCAAGTGAGGGGGAAAGCAAAGATGGTGAAATAAAATGCTCCACTGATCGTCTCTCCTAAAAGGACGACAATTTAACAACTATCTACACAAAAAAGGACATTCATAAGAACCAAAAATCAGGTGACCACTAACAGTACCTGGTTTTCACTTCATGTCACTGAAAGGCACACTGAAGAGATAGGAAAAACAGTCTTGAATCATCGATGCCACCCCCTCATAGAGACACTGAACTCAGTTCCGCACTGTTATAGCAGAAAACAAAACCAGCTGATGCCCTCCTGTGTATAAAGCATTAAAACCAACCCTAGACAGAAGGGAACTGCCAATTCCAGTGGTCCTAATCAGTTTCTGCAAGCCTAGCCACCGTGGGCTAAAGTGCTGTGGAGCCATAAATAAACTTAAAAGACAATCTAGGCCACAAGAACTGCAACTCCTAGGAGAGTCCTAGGGCTGAAGTGGGCCCAGAGCCAGTAGACTGGGGAAACATGTGACCTAGTGAGACACCAGCCATGGTGGCTAAGGAGGGCTGGCATTATCCACCTCCTAAATCCAGGCTGCATAGCTAACAAGTCCAAAAGGCTGCACAGCTTACAGGTCCTCCATTTGAGGAGAGGAGAGAGAAGAGTGGGGAGACTTTCTCTTGCATCTTGGGTACCAGCTTGGCCACAGCAGGGTACAGCACCAGTCAGAGTTTTGAGGCCCATTTTTCAGGCTTTAGCTCTGAAATATTTCTAGCAACACCCTACACCACAGGGAAACTTGTTGCCTTGAAGGGAAGGACCAAGTTCTGATAGAATTTATCATTTTGTAACTGAAGAACCCTTGGCTCCTGAATAATAACCAGCAAAACCCAAGTCCTATGTCAATGGCCTTAGATGAGACATCTTAGAGATGACTCTTCAAGTGACACCCAGCACATTCTCAGCTGTGATGGGGCAAGACTCTTTTAACTTGAGAAAAGTAGAGGGAAAAGTAAAGGGGACTTTGTCTTACATCTTAGATACCAACTTGGCCACAGGTGGGTAGAGCACCAAACAGGCTCTTGGGGCCCCTGACTCCAGGACTTGTCTCAGATGGCATTTCTGGACCTGTGCTAGGCCAGAGGAGAGTCCACTACCTAGGAGGGTGAGACCCAGGCTAGGAAGCATTCACCACAAACTGACTGAAGAGCCCTTTGGCATTAAGGGAACATCAGCAGTAGTCTTGAAGTACTCCTGGCTGGGGTGATATTGGCCACAGGTTGAGGCTCCTCTGCCTTTGGAAAGAGGAGGAAAGAGTGAAAGGACTGTTTTGTGGTTTGATTACCAGCTGAGCCACAATACAATAAAACACCAGGTAGACTTCTAAGGTTTTTGATTCTAGTCCCTGATTCCTAGATGGCACATCTGGACCTACCCAAGACCTAGGGTAACTCATTGCCCTGAAGGGAAGAACACAGGCCTAGCTGACTTTACCACAGGCTGATTGCAGAGCTCCAGGGCCAGCAGCCCCTGGAAGTAGCCAGGAAGTAATTAGAGCAGGCCTTGGGCGAGACCCAGTGCTGTGTTGGCTTCAGGTCGAACCCAGTGCAATCATAGGGCTGGTGGCCATAGGGGTGCTTGTGTCACTCCACCCCCCCCAACTTTAAGTAGCTCAGAACAGAGAGAGAAACTACGTATGTTTGAGAGAAAGTAGAGAAGAGAACATAGTCTCTGCCTAGTAATCCAAAGAATTTTCCTGGATCTTGCCTAAACTAACAAGGTGGAATCTCTATGAGTCTGCAAGAACCACAGCATTACCAGGCTTGGGGTACCCCCCTAAAGGATATACAGCTTAGATCATAACACCCAAGTGTTTCAAATATCTGAAAAGTCTTTCCAAGAAAGATGGCTACAAATAAGCCCAGACAGTAAAGACTACAATAAATACCTAACTCTTCAATTCCTAGACACCAAAGAATATCTACCACCATGAACACCATCCAGGAAAATATAACCTCACCAAATGAACTAAATAAGGCACCAGGGACCTATCCTGAACAAAAAGAGACATGTGACTTTTCATACAGAATTCAAAAGAGCTGTTGAGGAAAATCAAATTCAAGATAACACAGAATCTGTCAGACAAATATAACAAAGATATTGAAATAATTAAAAAGAATCAAGCAGAAATTTTGGAGGTGGGATCTGCAATTGTCATACAGAAGAATGCATCAGAGTCTTTTAATAGAAGAATTGATCAACCAGAAGAATTTGTGAGCTTAAAAACAGACTATTAGAAAATACACACCCAGGAGAAACAAAATGAAAATGAATACAACACAATAAAATATGCCTAGAGAATACAGAAAACAGCCACATGAAGGCAGAGCTAAGTAATTGGACTTAAAGAGGAGGAAGAGAAATAGATAGGGGTAGAAAATTTATTGATAGGGATAATAATAAAACTTCCTAAATCTAGAGAAAGATATCAATATCCAAGTATAAGAAGGTTATAGAACACCAAGAGATTTAAACCAAAGAAGACTACCTCAAGGCATTTAATAATCAAACTTCCAAACATCAAAAATAAAGAAAGGATCCTAAAAGCAGCAAAAGAAAATAAACAAATAACATACAATGACACTCCAATATGTTTGACAGCAGCCTATTCAGTAGAAACATTACAGGTCAGAAGAGAGTGGTATGACATATATAAAGTGCTGAAGGAAATAAATGTTTACTCTAAAATAGTAGATCCAGCAAAAGTATCCTTCAAACATAAAGGTCAAATAAAGACTTTCACAGAAACAAAAGCTGAGAGATTTCATCAACACCAGACTGTCCTGCAGAAAATGCTAGAGAGTACTTCAAAGTATGCTAATGAGCAATAAGAAATCATCTGAAGGTACAAAACTCATTGACAATAAAAAATACACAGAAAAGCGTGGTAACTTGTGGTGTATACACTCTCTTATCTTAAGTAGAATGACTAAACAATGAAACAATAAAAAATAATAGCTACAATAAATTTTCAAGACATACACAATACAATTAGATATAAATAAAAACAACAAAAAGGTAAAAAGCTGATGGACAAAGTTAAGGTAGATAGTTGTTATTAGTTTTCTTTTTGTTCATTTGTTGCATGTTTGTTTTTCTTTGTGCTTGTTGGCTTGTTTATGCTTGTTTTATTTTTGCTTATTTGTTGGCTTGTTTAGGCAAACAATATTAAGTTGTTAAGTTGGTATCACTCTAAAATAATGGTTTATAAGATAGTGTTTTCAAGCCTCACAGTAACCTCAAATCAAAAAACCTTTTCTAAAATCATCTTCTCTAAAAGAAAGACAGGAAAGAAAGAACAAAGGAAGAAAAGATAACAAAATAAGTATAAAATAAGTAACAAAATGGCAGGAGTAAGTCCTTACTCATCAATGGCAACATTGAATGTAAATAGACTAAACTCTGCAATCAAAAGACATAGACTAGCTCAATGAATGAAAAAGCAAAACCCAATGATCTGTTGTTTACAAGAAACACACTTCACCTATAAAGACACTCAAAGACTAAAAATAAAGGGATAGCAAAAGATATTCCATGCAAATAGGAACCAAAAAAGAGCAGGAGTAGCTATACTGATATCAGAAAAAGTAGATTTCAAGACAAAAACTATAAGAAGAAAGTTGTCAGTTCAGCAAGAGGATATAACAATTTGAAATATATATGCACCCACCACTAGAGCAACCAGATTTATAAAGCAAATATTACCAGAGATAAAGAGAGAGATAGTCACCAAAGCAATACTAGTTGGAGACTTTAGCACCCCACTGTCAGCTTTGAACAGATCTTTCAGAAAGAAAATCAACAAAGAAACAACAGACTTAATCTGCACTATAGATCAAATGGACCTAACAGAAGTTTACAGAACATTTCATTCAAGGATGCCAAATATACATTCTTCTCATCAGCACATGGATCATTTTCAAGGACAGACCAGATGTTAGGTAACAAAACAAGTCTGAAAACATTCCAAAATTTTTTTTAATCATTTCAAGCATCTTCTCTGACTACAGTAAAATAAAACTAGAAATCAATAAAAAGAAAAATTTTGGAAGCTACATAAACACATGGATATTAAACAATATATACTCTTGAATGACAAGTGATTTAATGAAATTCAGAAGGAAATTTAAAAATTACTTCAAACAAATGATAATGGAAACACAACATACCAAAACCTATGGGATACAGAGAAAGAAGTGCTAAAGGGAATATTATAGCTATAAGTGCCTACATCAAAAAAGAGAAAAAAAAATTTCACATAAACAACCTAATGATGCATCTTAAAGTATTAGAAAAGCCAGACCATATCAGACCAAAATTAGTAGAAGAAAAGAAATAATAAATATTATAGCAGAAATAAATAAAATCAAAGTTTATAAAGCAATACAGAAAATCAGGGAAACAATAAGTTGATTTTTTTAAGTTAAAACTAGACTGAAAACCTCTAGCCAGACCAACTAAGAAAAAAAGGGAGAAGATCTAAATAAATAAAATCAGAGATGAAAAAAAGGCATTACAGCTGATACCAGAGAAAGTCCAAGGGTCATTAATGTCTACTATTAGTAACTATATGTCAATAAATTAGAAAATCTAGAGGAAATGGGCAAATTCCTAGGCACATAAAACCTACCAAGACTGAGCCACAAAGAAATCCGGTGTCTGAACAGGCCAATGACAAGTAATGAGATTAAAGCCATAAAAAATAATCTCCAGTAAAATAAAAGTCTGGGACCCGATTGTGGGATGCTAAGTTTTACCAAACATTTAAAGAAAAATTAATACCAATCCTACTCAAACAGTTCTAAAAAATTGAGAAGGAGATAATACTTCCAAAATCATTCTATGAAGCCAGAATTACCCTGATACTAAAACCAGGCAAAGACACTTCAAAGAAACAAAACTACAAGCCAATATCTCTAATGAATATTGATGCAAAAATTCTCAACAAAATACCAGCAAACAAAATTCAACAATACAATTAAAAGATCATTCATCATAACAAGTGGGATTTATCCTTGGGATGCAAGGATGGTTCAACATATGGAAACCATCATATCAACAGAATGAAAGGGACAAACAACCATATGATAATTTTACTTAATGCTGAAAGAGCATCTGATAAAATTTAACATCCCTTCAGGATAAAAGCCTTAAAAAAACTGGGTATATAAGCAGCATACCTCCACAAAATAAAAGCCATGTATGACTCACCCACAGCTAGTATCATACTGAGTGGGGAAACACTGAAAACCTTTGCTCTAAGATGTGGAACATGAAAACGATGCCCTTTTTACCGCTGATATTTAAAATAGTACTGGAAGTCTTACCTAGAGCAATCAGACAAGAGAAAGATATAAAGGACATCCAAATTGAAAAAGAAGAAGTCCAGTTACCTTTGGTTGCTGATGATATTATATTTTGAAAAACCTAAAAACTCCAAAAGAAAACTAGTAGAATGGACAATTGACAAAAAAATTCAGTAACGTTTTAGGTTATGAAACCAACATACAAACATCAGTAACATTTCTATATGCCAACAATGAACAATATGAAAACAAAATAAAAAAGTAATCCTATTTACAACAGCCACACATATAATTAAATATCTGAGAATTAACCTAACCAAAGAAGTGAAAGATTTCTTTAATGAAAACTATAAAACACTGATGAAAGGAATTGAATAAGACACCAAAAATAAGAAAGATATTCCATGTTCACAGATCACAAGAATCCATATTTTAAAAATGTCCATAATACCCAAAGTCATCTACAGACTCAATGCAATTCCTATCAAAATACCAATGACATTCTTCACAGAAATAAAAAAAGTACTAAAAGTCAAATGAAACCACAAAAGACCCATAATAGCTGAAGCTATCCTAAGCAAAAAGAACAAAACTGGAGGAATCATATTACCTGACTTTAAATTACTACAGAACTATTTTATTCAAAACAGCATAGTACTGGCACAAAAACAGACACATAGACCAATGGAACACAATAGAGAACCCAGAAACAAATCCTCACCCCTACCGTGAACTCATTTTTGATAAAGGTGCTAAGAAGATACATTGCAGAAAAAACTTAAAAAAATCGTACTGGGAAACGTGCTATCTATATGCAGATGAAAAAAATTAGACCTCTATCTCTCACCATATACAAAAATTAAATCAAAATGGATTAAAGCCTTAAATTTAAGACCTCAAACTATAAAATTACTACAAAGAAGCACTGGGAAAACTCTCCAAGATATTGATCTAGAGAAAAATTTTCTGAGTAGTATTTCACAAGAACAGGCAACCAAAGCAAAGATGGAGAAATGGGATCACATCAAGTTAAAAAGCTTCGAACAGCAAAGGAAATAATCAACAAATTGAAGAGACAATCCACGGAATGGGAGAAAATATTTGCAAAGTACTCATTTGACAAGGGAGTAATAATGATAATATAAAAGGAGCTTAAATAACTCTACAGAAAAAAATATTATCTGATTTATAAATGGGCAAAAGATTTGAATAGACATTCGAAAGAAGACATAGAAATGGCAGACATACAAAAAGGTGCTCAGCATCATTGTTCATCAGAGAAATGCAAATCAAAACCTACCATGAGACATCACCTCACCCCAGCTAAAATGGGTCATACCCCAAAGACAGGCAATAACAAATGCTGGTGAGGATTTGGAGAAAAAGGAATCCTCATATACTGCTGGTGGGAATGTAAATTAGCATAACCACTATGGAGAACAGTTCGGAGGTTCCTCAAAAACCTAAAAATTGAGCTACCATGTGATCCAGCAATCCCACTGCTCGGTATATAACCAAAAGAAAGGAAATCAGTATATCAAAGAGATACCTGTACTCCCATGTTTGTTGCAGCACTGTTTATAATAGTCAAAACTTGGAAGCAACCTAAGTATCCATCGACAGATGAGTGGATAAAGAAAAGTGGTACATATTCACAATAGAATACTATTCAGCCATAAGAAAGAATGAGATTCAGTCACTTGCAACAACATGGATGAAACTGGAGGTAGTGATTTTAAGTGAAACAAGCTAGGCATAACATCATACATTCTCACTTACTTGTGAGATCTAAAAATTAAAATAATTGAAATCATGGACATTGTATAAGAATGATTTTCAGAAGCTGAGAAGGGCAGTAGGGGGCTGGTGGGGAGATGGGGATGGTTAATGGGTACAATAAAATAGAAAGAATGAATAAGATCTAGTATTTGATAGCACAACAAGGTTACCATAGTCAATAATAATTTAACTGTACATTTAAAAATAACTAGAAGAGTATGATTGGATTGTAACACAAAGGATAAATGCTTGAGGGGGATGGATAGCCCATTTTCATGACATTATTATTATGCATTACATGTCTATATCAAAATATTTCATGTACCCCATAAATATACACATCTACTGTGTACCCACAAAAATTAAAAATAAAAAGTTTTAAAAAGAATATGCAGGAAACAATAGAGAGTCAATGTATATATAGTGCAAATTAATAAAATTGCTCATTGAAATAAACAAGTTTAGGTAGGGTCAGAGTAGAAGACCTCACACTTCTAATAGTAATAATAACATTAATGTTGTCTTATGTTGGGAGCTTTCATCATAGGATTAATGACATACTAACTGATCTGATTTGGAGTTAGGGCAATATAAGTGCATATGGGCCTTGTTAACCATGCTGTTTTATTTCAGGATGTTAAGGCAGCTAGTTGTCCAAATTTCAGTAAGTGGGTATCTTTTTCTCTTTTATCTTCTCTCTTGAGCCCTTTATTTCTCCAAATGACAATACTTTAAACTACTTACCAGAAAGCACTACTGGGTGCCCCTGTCCTAGGGGTCCTATGGAATAGGCTTGCAAAATAATAGGCTATATGTAGGCATGCAATTATTTCTATGACCCCTTCTCACCTGGTTTCCAATTCCATAAATGATTATCATCTTCCTTTGTAAGAGGTAATCCCAGGATTCCACTGTCTCACTAGAGATTAAACTTTTTTTTTTTCTTTTTGCCTAGGCTTTAGGTTCCTAGCCACTGTATTCTGATTTTTATTTTGGGAGAATGGTGAGGGAGGAGAGGAGGCCAACTATACTCTATATAAATTTGAAAATAAGCTTTTGTGGCAGGGCGTGGTGGTTCACGCCTGTAATCCCAGCATTTTGGGAGGCCGAGGTGGGAGAATCACGAGGTCAGGAATTCGATACCAGCCTGGCCAACATGGTGAAACTCCATCTCTACTAAAAATACAAAATTAGCCAGGCATGGCATCACACGCCTGTAATCCCAGCTACTCAAGAGGCTGAGGCAGGAGAATCACTTGAACCCGGGGGGCAGAGGTTGCAGTGAGCTGAGATCATGCCACTGCACTCCAGCCTGGGCAACAGAGTGAGACTCTGTCTCAGAAGAAAAAAAGAAAGAAAGAGAAAGAAAGAGAGAGAGAGAGAGAAAGGGAAAGAAAGAAAGAAAGAAAATAAGTTCATGTTTTCCATTCTAGAACCCACCAGCAAAATCCAAGACTCAGAATTCTATGGAAGTAATTAGCAAGTTTTTTATGAGAGTTCTTCATTGACACTTGACACTCTTGTTCGAAAAATTAGCTACACTGTATCTATTTTCTATTCAATTTCTGATTTTCAAAAAGATGTTGAAATTTTTTTTATAATGTAACTTCTTCCATTTTCTTTATCCAAGGATGTAGTTTATTTTTATTATAATTGATATACCCATAGTAGTTTATATAGTTTGGGTATGTGTCCCTGACCAAATCTCATGTTAAATTGTAATCCCCAGTGTTGGAAGTGGGCCTGGTAGGAGGTGATTAGCTCATGGGGGTGGGTTTCTTATGAATGGTTTAGCATCATCCCCTTGGGACTGTCTTCCCCATTGTTCGCAAGTTCTTGCAAGATCTTGCTGTTTAAAAGTGTGCGGCAGCCCATCCAAGCCAGGGGCCATGTTATTTCCTCTGCGCCTGATGGCAGCCGCTGGAGTCAGAGCCTGGCATCTCCACCACTTCCGCCTTCTGCTATGCAGGTCCCAACCCTCTCTCTGTTCTCATTGCACTCAGATGGGCCGGCCCAGAGCTCTGTATGGCCATGAGAAATTTCTTGCACTCCTATAATAAGCCGGCATTGTGATGAAATACTTTCTCCCTGTCATTTGAGTGAATCTTCTCAACAACACTAGGAGATAATGATGATTGAGTTGAACAATTAAGAGTTCTGGAGCCAAAGCTCTTAATGGCAGGAAAATCATCACTTTTTAAAGTAATTCTCTTTGGAGATGGTGGAGTTGGAAAGAGTTATCTTATGCACAGATATGTAATTAATAAGTTTGATACCCAGCTCTTTCATACAATAGGCGTGGAATTTTTAAGTAAAGATTTGGAAGTGGATGGACATTTTGGTACCAAGTAGAATTGGGACACAGCAGGTCAGGAGCGATTCTGAAGCCTGAGGATGCCATTTTACAGAGGTTCTGACTGCTGCCTGCTTACTTTTAGTGTTGACAATTCCAAAGCTTCCAGAACTTAAGTAACCGGAAGAAAGAATTCTTATATTTCGCTGATGTGAAAGAACCCAAAAGCTTTCCTTTTGTAATTTTGGGTAACAAGACTGACAGTGAACAGCAGGTGTCTGCAGAAGAAGCCCAAGCCTGGTGCAGGGACGGCAGCGATTATCCTTAATTTGAAACAAGTGCAAAAGATGCCACAAATGTGGCAGTAGCATTTGAAAAAGGGGTTCGAAGAGTTCTTACTACCAGGGATAGGTCAGATCACTTGACTCAGAGAGTGATGGTCTGACTTCATCGAAACCATTGGTCAATCTTCATTGAAAGCCCAAGCCTAGCTCATCTTAATGTTGATTGTTAAAGACATTGTTGATGCATTCTAAACAACTCACAGGTACACACAAAATCAACATGGGGATGGAGAAGAGAATTAGCATTTGCAGCAGTGTATCATCTACTAATAAAATTAAACTAATGTATAGTGCTGCTTTTCAATAGTTGGTAGGAGAAGGAACACATCCACTCATGGAGGAGTCTATTTACTGAATAATGGCACCTTACATTTATAAATTGCAACAGTTGTTTAACAACATTTCTTTAGTTTAAACATGTAAGTCACATAGCTAATAAATAAGATGATCAAGACTTTAATTACAATTCAAACAAGAAACTTGACTATTCTAGAAATTATGCTTGGATTTTTTCCTGGGAAAACAGAGAACTACTTTTTATATGTGTATCTTTTTATGCAATTAGCATTGTATTCTTAGTTCAGGGAAAATATATCCAAAAGCAATAGTATTAGATATTAAATATTAAAATCTAATGTATTTGAAAAAAAAAGTGTGGGACACCTCCTCCCTCTCTTGTTCCTGCTTTCACTATGTGATGTACCTCCTCTCCCTTTACATTCTGCCATGAGTGTAAGCTTCCTGAGGCCTCCCCAGAAGCAGATACACCTACGTTTTCTGTACAGCCTGCAGAACTGTAAGCCAAATAAACTTCTGTTCTTTATAAATTGCCCAGTCTTAGTATTTCTTTATAGCATTGCAAGAATGGTCTAATACAATAGGTATTATGTAAAATTCTAAGTTGATCATTATATTCAACATAATGTTTTCCTCTGTTTTACAGTTGATATATCAACTGATATATATAATAGAGAGAAGTTTTTCCAGATCTTTATTTCCTGAAGGTCTGTCTTTGCTCACCTGTTTTCTCTTTTGCCAAAAGAAGGAAGTGTGAATCTGATAATTCAAAGTTCAAGAACATTAATTTGGACATGTGACTAGTTGGCTAGGGTGCTATTATTACTAAGCATAAATCTATATAGTATTTCTTAATTTACATTCCTCTCTGACATGCAGGATGACTAAATTAAGGCAGAACTGGTTCTTCAAGGTAGATCAGATACATTATCCTTTTTTAAATCCTATTCTTTATTTTGTTGCCACATTGTATTTTTAGAGAAAATAGACTGTAATCTATTAGAACCCTTTGTTTCTTTTCCTTTCTTTAGGTGGCTGCTGAGAATGTAGTTATAAATGTACTTTGAATACAGGCCTTAAAAATCTGGGAAGTCTTGCCTAAGTTTTCGGTCTTAATCACTGATGTTGATCCTACTATATGACATTTGGTTATGGGCATTAGGCTCATTTTTAATAAGGCATTAATTGATTTCCCATTTCACAGGAACTCCAAGGAGAGGAGAGATAACTTGCAGGACAAGACTGAGATGTTATTAAGTATACTATCAAAACACCATTTATACTTTTTGAATAGTCTGGAAAAATAAAAGTTAGAACTTTTTAACACTTTACCAAGATATTGTTTTGACCTTCCCTTGGTGTGCTATCTTAACCAAGACTAAAGACTGTTTAGAAGTAACAGATTCAGCCTTGTAACCTGAAGATAATTAGATCAGACAAGTTTTACAACGAGCAAAAACCAAGAACAGACAGAAAAGAGACTCAGAGAATCCTGACAAAAAGGGCTAACCATAGCTTACTACTTTCCAAGACTTGGACTCTTGCCATCATGTGCACTTCATTGCTATGTCAAGAAGCAAGTCCTGACAGAATTGCACAATAAGATCTGAGCAGTATTCTTACTGACTGCAAAAAACTGGAGATTCTTTATAGGGTTAGAAAATACTTTTGGATTTTTATTAGTTTCCTATTGATGCTGTAACAAATTACCACAAACTTGGTGGTTTTAAAAAATACAAGTTTATTACCTTATACTTTCGAAGGTCAGAAGTTTTCAAATCAAGGTGCCAAGAGGTCTGAGTTTCTTTTGGAAACTCTAAGAGAAAGTGAATTTTTCTGTCTTTTCTGGTTTCCAGAGGCTGTCTGCATTACTTGGCAAGTGGTCACTTCCTTGCATATCTATAATCTTTGCATCCATTGTTACTTCTCCTTCTCTTTGACCTTCTTGCTGGCATCTTATATGAACTTTCATGATTACATTAGTCCTATCTGAATAAGCCAAGTCAATAACCACATCTCGGGATGCTTAACTTAATCCCCTAGACCAAGGCCTTTTTGCTGTGTGAGTTAACGTATTTACAGATTTATGGAATTAGGAGGGGTGCAATTTTAGAAGGATATTATTCTATGCAATGTTGTATAGAATTTTGTAACAGTAGCTGGTCAGTATACTTACTGCCCCAGTAAGACTAGAAGTTGTACTTTTGATTTAAAAATTACTTGACATTGTATTTAGCAACAGTGTTTTCCAAAATTTGTAAATCAATAAATCAGATTTCTAAAATAATATATATTTAATGACACTTAAGTTAGACAACCAATAACTGCTACAGCTTTAAATATTGCATTCATACCTTCACATCTGGTGATATAAACTTCAAGATTTGTCTCTGAATCAGAATATTCGGCAAAATAAAACAATTTACTACAAGTGTTTGTCCCTTTCATGTGCATAATTTTATGCTTCCCCTTCAGCTCCTCAACCTTTAACACTTAGGCTTGACTACCAATCCCAATATTGTACATCTTTGTTTTCTCCCAGATCTTGCATATTCACATAAAAAAAGTAAAAGTTATAGTTTTCACAGGAGGGAGTTTCAGCAGGTGAAATATATTTTTTGTGAAAATGAATATTATACATTTTAGTATATATATGAATGAATAGTATACATATAGCTATGTAAAAACTAGTTAACATAGTAGAAAAAACTATAATAATTTATTAGCACAAGTATGAGATCATGTATTAGTGCTCATTTTGCTTGGAGTTTAACTTTTGTCAAATTGCTTAAATGCCTCAAGCCTACATTTATTTGAATTATAGATATGTGCTACCTAAGAATATTTGTGTAATGTTCAAGTAAGAGCATGTGTGTGAGCTTAGAACAGTAATTAATATTTGATAAGCCTCAATAAATTGTAATCACTATTATAGAAAATCACAAATTTCTTCCCTGTATCTACTGAAAGTCCTGTACCTCAAAACTAAGTAATAGTAACATATTACAGAAAATGTCAAGTTCTCCAATCACTTTATAAATTGTATACTTCCCAAAACTTCTTTAGTACAAAATGGCAAATAGTCTAACTTGCTATTAAAACTCTTTTTCAATTTGTTCAGTTTTGACTTGCTGTGTTAGCAACACAGTTATATAAACCAGTGTTAATACCCAATAGGCTTAAATGACTTGGTAACAGGAGTAGATTAGTCACTCCCCAAAGTTATCAATTAATATTATGCTTTACATCTAATTTAGTTAAATTTCTTCAAAAATCAATAGTGCAGAAAGAAATTCTACCTTTAAAGTCGTTAAATTATTTGAGATTTGTTATCTTTTGTGAACAGTCATTTTAATTTTATAGAGATGAAAAGTGTCCTCACTTGAAATTAATGAACAGGGGCTATTGTAGTGTACATTTTTTGAGGTTTGTCTTTCTGGATTCAAGAAATAATAGGGGGAGAGGACGGGTAGAATGCATAAACATTTGTATTCTAGATGTTATAACTAGCAATAATTAAAGGACTAAATTCAAGAACTACAGAAAAGAGTTGCTACCAACTTAGATATCAGATCCTGAGAGGTATACATTATGTCATTAACTATAGTCACCACATTATGCAGTAGATTTCAAACACTTCTTTCTCCAGTCGAAATGAATCTTTGTACCCTTTGATCTCCCCATTACCTCCCCTGCCTCTGACAACTACCATTTTACCTCTTAAAAATTCCACAATATACACGTATATCAAAACATCACATCATACCCCATAAGTACACTTACTTGTTTAGTAAAAATAAAAATATACATTTTAAAAACATCATCAGAGGTGAAGTGTGCCTTCTCAGTATTTTCATTTTGTCCACTACAAACAAGCCCAGCTATAGTAAACGTAGCTTGTTTCTTAACTTAGCTATTAAATTTGTTGCTTTAATATTTGTTGGTATGATGAATAAAAAAAGAGTAGATACATCAATAGGACCTGATACTGATCTATCAAAATTTTAACTTAATTGGTCATTTCTTGATGAACTTTAACTCAACCCCTAACATATTTAATTTCATCAAATTTCCATTCCAAGCTTTATTTCTATTACTAAAAAAATTTTAAATTAACTCTACATAAATGTTTTCAATTATGTTCTTCTTTTGATGGTTTTGACTTCTTTAAAAATGTTAAGTCACTAAAGCCAAATTATTTAAAGTCTTTTCATAATTTGTTGACTGAAAGTGATTAATACATTTTGAATATTCTTATTTTAGTGCTCAGAAATATTTACATTATTTAAAATTAGGCTATCTAATATTGTAATATTCAATAAAAATAGAACTTAGTTCTCCTGACAGAAGAGTGTCACCCTTCAAGTGATCTACAAAAAAAAAATTTGCACAGTTTTATATTAGTGTTAAAATCTTTTAGAAAGCCAGAGGCAGACATTTAATTCCTTTAAGATGTGTTTATGCTCATATACACCTCGAAGGAACATGATGTAAATGAAGTTACTTATATTTAAGAGGGTGCACAAGGTTATAAAAGTTGCTGAGCAAAATGAGAGTTAGTGCTGACTAGGAATTATGAATTGTGTGGCAAAGCTAAGATAGCAGTGGAGTTTAAAACTAAAAATTAATAATGTATGATTGTTATCTTCTCCAGCCTTGCTAAGAATCCTAAGGTTATAGTTAATATTTTGGCTAGTTAAGTTACTTCAAGGTTGAGTTTTGCCATATCAGACATTGACTATGAGTCAACAAAGTTTGTCGTTGAAATATTAAGTTATTATAAATATGACAGACTATGGAATGTAAACAAAGAAAAACATCAGTAAAGATTGGTTGATACTGATAGACAGATTAGAAGTGAGGAGCCCAAGAAAATGAATAAGATTTAATGAGGTTAGTAACTAGAGTAGAGTAGAAATGAAAGAGTGAGAATAGGATGCATAATTGTACTTAGATCATAAAATTTTTGAATTTAAGACACCACAGATAGAACAGTTGCCAATAATGATAAAATTCAGATACGGTTGTGGGAAATGAAGGATCAGATCAAATCACTCAAGAGGCTACGATATAGGGATATTTGTCTGCATGGAGATTTGGATTCACCCAGGTTGATACCAACTATTGGTCTAGTAAAGCAGAACTTATTTTTAGGTGATGAGCTCATTAAATGAGAAAATCTAACCAGAATATTACCAAAGAAAAAACAAGAGAGATAGATGCCATGAGTCTTAAGTGCAAATAATTGGAGCTATTGCAGCTTAAGGTGGATATGTTGTTTGTTTTGAAAGGGTTGTGTTGGCTTTGGTAAGAGCAAATAAAGTGGCTACTACAGCACTGTGAAGATACTGAGGAGCTTGTTGACTTCATTTGGGAAGCAATCGCTGTCAAATAATCTTTAGAGAGTTAATTTATAAAGTGTTGAGTCTAAACAGATAAAGAGGAGAGATGCTTTGTTCATGGGGTATCTTAAAATGAAGTACAAGCCTAAGCTCCATCTGTATATCAGAAGTAATCTTTTCTTTTTGACTCCAGACTAGAACATCAACTTGTGTGTATTGTGAAATGAAGTCAATAGCCAAAAGGCAGGATTAGTTGGTGCTCCCAAAATTTGGAGGCAGTAATAAAAGTATAGGTATACACTAGAACTTTCCTAATTTCAGTGGATTAAAACATGTAAATCTCTCTATATATTTATACAATTTGTCTTATCTGCAGACTTTTGTATATCTATGTAGATACATTTTATAGGTGTATATATATATAATAATTATTTATGTATAGCCACTGTTTCTGTTCATATCACTATCACACTGGATTTATCTGAACTTTGGCATGTGGAATTTGTGAAGCTTATTATTAATCTTTTAAATGGTTCATGCATGAAGCACAGCATAACATGTACTAGGCAGAGGATTATTTTCAAATCTGAAAATTACACCACTGATATTTTAGGCATAGATTACTTTTTCTTTCTTCTAAATCATGGAATTCACTTTATGTTTCCCTATGTTTCCATAGCTACTTCACTTAATTCAGTGGTATTAAATTTATTTCAAACACATGAAGGCCTTATACGATCTGTCAAGGAAAAATAAACTTTTCAATATTAATATATATATATATATATATAGGAGTTAACCTTTTATGTGAATTCTTTGATAGTAGGATTTCAATAGTAGTAGATACAGTGAAATCAATAAAGGTCAGAAAAAAGATTTCTTTAGCAAATATTACTAGGAAATGGTAAAAATGTATATCATAAAGCAGAATTTAAACTTGATGTTCTGAACTCCTGCTCTATGAGGTTATTTCATTATTGATATAATAAATCTTTCATTGAAGAGGTAAAAAAACTTGGAAATAGCTCCAAAATCTATTTTCCAATGATAGTAAAAATAATGGCTAAAGTGTGATATTATAATCTTAGGCATATGTGTAAAATAGCAATAAGCTAATATTCTTGAATTATCTTGAAGAATATTTAAGCCCCATTTAGAATAGTATCATAGGCAATAAATGGCAGGTTGGAATTTTGCAAATCTATTAGAATATATATAAGGAAAGCACAATTTAAAGGAAAAAAAAAAACTCCTCAAATCAACTATCTCTACATGTGGAGAATCTATCAGCTGCTGTGTCCTTCTACTGAAAATTAAAGAAGAGTTAGAATTAAGAAAATTCTCAAAGCAGAATGAAAGGAACAATGAGAAAGCCTGTAAAAGTGACTAAAAATACACTTTAGTTCTAAAAATGGAAAATATTAAATATATCAGTTATTTGGCTATTTGTACTTTATAATCATTACTTAATATATTCAAATCCAAATGATAATTCAGAGATTTTTTAAAAATATATTTATCAGTGATATAAAAGGAAAATTATAAATAAATAAAAAGGAAAGCACAAAAATAACAAGGAAATGAAAATAATTGAATATAATCCTTCAGAAAAATCAAAAGTAGAAATGTAGAGTATATTTTTGAAAAGCATTAGTATATAAGAAGATTAGAAAAATCAACCAGTGATGAGATACACAATTTGGAAACTGAAAAAAGCTGAGAAAATGGTGGTTAAATTTAATTTTTTCATCAACTTAATCATGTATCTTTACATTTCATTTCAATATGTAATTAAAACTGGTCATGTAAATTTGCCATTTCGTAAGCTATTCACTAAAAAATGTTCCTAAAGCTCTCCAGGAAGAACAAGAAAAAAGCTTAGAAAAGTTGAAAATTAGATTCAAGAACCATTTATTTCTTCCTAGGTAACAGTGGCTGAAATTGAGAGAAAGAAAAATGGCCTGAGTTACTGTTCTTTACTTATGGACAAGGATGCATTGCAATAACTTTCTTCTGAGGAAATTAAAATTACATGCTATGGTAGTATATTCATAGTCAGAATATGTCTTAATTTTTTTGTCACGTGTTACATTTTGATAAGTTAGTTTGCCAAAGAAAATGTATTTTGTCAACCCAAAGTATATTAACTTGTGTGTGTATAGGTATATGTGAGTGTGTGTTTATGTAGCAATCTCTTCCCACATCTGTTTAATTAATTAGGCATTTTTTTGTCCTTACTTTGTACTTTGTTTATGCTACCGGAGGCTCACAGGGAGTTAAAAGAAAACCCTAATTTCCTAGCTAACATATTTTATAATACATGAGTGATGAATTAATACCAAAAGTTTATTTGAAGCAAATATTGTATTTGGAGGCAAAATGTTTGAAGGTTTTATTACAGTGGTCTAACAAATATTGAGTCTTTAATGGGAGAATTGCTCACTGGAGTAAATTAAAACTGGAAGTTGAAGCTGCAAATATTCACAGAGGGAATCGGTGTATAATTTTAAATTGCCAATAGCCTGGTTTAACATTTTAGCACTCAATCATCTTGGCAGAATCAGACTTCTTGACACAGGTGCACAGCAGGAGCCTTGTAAGAACCTTATTGAAGAGGACTGGTCAGGATTTTACAGTTTCATCTTCTGTTTGTTACCAACATGTCATTTTATGTCTCAGTGAGCTTTGCTAATAATAATATAAATGAGATGTTTCAAAATACTTTGGCGTTTTTAATCACAGATTTTAATAAAACCATAAAAGTCATAATAATTTTATAGCCTCAAGGTAGAACAATTAAAAATAATATGCCTTATTAAGAAAGTAAGAAACTTCTTTGATGAAGCTAGAGGTTAAATTTGGAGGAGTTTAGATATTCAGTAAACTATAACACTAACATTTAATCAAATTAGTTGGTAATTTTGAAGACTGAAGCTTAGATTATAAAAGTTTCCTAGTCAGTATGTTTTCCTATTTCACGTTATGTCATATTAGAGTAATTATTTGCATACTCAAGTAATTATTTGCATTCTCATACAAATGTTATAGAGATAAGTATGTTGGCTCTAGAACTAAACTGCTTGGTCTTGAATCCTCCTATTTTCAATTACTGTCATTACTGCCCATAGAACCATTGGTAAGTTAAATAACCTCTCCGTACTTCATATTTCTCATCCATGAAATGGGAATAAAAACACACCTCAAAGGAATTCAATAAATTACTCCGCATAAGCCTGGAACAATAAGCACTAGCTATAATTGTTATTGTTTGTTATTATTGTTACTTCATATTCAAGAAAATAAAAGGAAACTATGGTTATAAAATGTTGGCTATCACAAACTGTTGCAAGTAGCTTTAACCTGTTTTTAAGAGTCCCGATAATACATTTATTGATTGGCATGATTTTCTTTTTTCAAAGGGAAGAAAATGAAACAAACAAAAACAAAATTTAAAAAATAAAAGAAACAAGCAAAATGGATATTATATTTAAACAGTGCAATTCAGTTTACAATCAGTTCTCTGTTCTAATTTGCTGTTTCCCAGACAGCACATTATAAGAAAATCTTCATTTTTAATGATAGAGCTCAAGAAGCATCCATGTCTAAATAAGCACTACATTTTAAAAATGTATTTTCCATATAAATGGAGGCTTATAAATCTCTTCTCAGATTTCCATACCCAAGATGAAATAGATGTACAGCTTATGACATGCATACTGCAAGAATTAACTGAAGTTAAAACAGCACTATATCTATGAAATTCTTTAAATTTTGAAAAACCATCATTTCTCTCATTGTTCCTTCTGTATATTTCCTAGTAAACTCTACTCTGCTTCCTTCTGATAAAGTTGAAAGTTATAGAGGTCAAGCTCAGTGATTTTGACATCACCTGTACTCTCAGAAACCAGAGATGCAATCTCAGACGAGGTGAGTCAAGCTCACATATTTTTTCAAGACAAAAAAGATGGAATTGCATTTAGTATGAGTTTTCTGTAGTTTGAGAACTATACAGTTGACTGAATTGAGCAAAAATATTCATCCTCTGCACTTGTCTTGTATGGAATAATGCTTACAAGCTGTTTCTGTATTGGTTCTTTCCATAGTTGTTCAAATACTTGCCCCTATTTAAATTTTTTTCTCATTTAAAATTTTTATATCACAGAATGTCACACTATATTTTCTACATTGGTAATTGGTTACATAACCTATAAACACACTTGTTGACTAACCAAATGTACTATTATCGGAATCCTCCAATACTGAATAATAAAAATTCACAAACCAAATTTTTCCTAGATACAGCAAATTCTACCATAAATAATGTTTCTTCTCAATATATAAGTCAACAAAATCACGCTTCTAATTCTGAAGCGAAAAATTCATACATATATGCATATGTACTCTGGCATTTCTCTTTTACCTGGATGACAAATTAAACAAAGAAGCAGATTTTTTAAATAATGTTCCAAAGTCCAGATAGTAATGGCAACCAATTTCTAACAGACCTTGTTGTTTTCATCACTATAAAGCAGAGACATTTGTTTCAGGGTGTCTAAAGCATTTTGCCTACTCAGTGCAATATTCTTTATGGCTCATACAATATTGAGAGTTTCCACAAATGAAAGTCAACTTCATTATTATAGAAAACTTTATGTGGTTTTATGTGTGTGTGTGTGTGTGTGTGTGTGTGTGTGTGTGTGTGTGTGTGTGTGTTATGAGAAAGGACAGCTTTACTACATAAACGGTTTTACAAAGCCGAATTTTACCTTTTAACACTGCCCTAATCTTGGTGATATCTTGTTTTCTTAGGGATACTTTGAATGGCATTTTCCCAGAAAATACAAGGTCTCACACTGATTTTAAGAAAATTGATCCAATTTAGGAAAGCGATTATACTTTATTAAACTAAGTTTTTTTATTACACTATATTAATTAATTCTGATTGTGGAATACAGATATAGAAATAAAGCAGAATTTCTGGCTTCATTTAAGATGTAGAAATCTGCAAGATAACATTGCTCCTATACTAACAATAAAAATAGCCAGTGTTCTACAAAATAAGTTTCCTTGAACCCATCAGAGAGCAGAGGACATACAGCAACTAAGCGACATAAATTCTATCCAGTGACAAAACAGAATGCATATTCATTTCTCTTTGCTAAAATACAGGAGAAAGAGGTTACCATAGAAGTGAATGAATTAATGTTGAGACAAAAATTTATTGAATTCCTAGAGTGAGTATGGATTATTGTGTCAGATTAGAATAACTCAGAGCTCTAGACACAGAAGAGTTCACTCCCAATAATAAGCTGTCTCCATGGATCTCTGCCAGGTGCTAATAAAAACACTGTAAGCAGGAAAAGAGACTGGAAACAGCCCCTATTAATGGCAGGAGCAGATATGTAAGAGGTGACCAGCTGCTCCTCAAATAGTGACACAAAATACTGCCCACTTCCTTAAATCCTACTCTCTTACAAAGTAAAAACCCCAAACTGCCTCAATAGGGGTATCATAACCTCTTACCACACACCAATCTGCTGGGGGAAGGCAGAAACAAAACCGTCTGTCTCTAAAGGAGGAATAGAAAACATCCCTCTCAACTCCCAAGAACCAGCAATGATCCACTGCTTCTGGGGAAGGAGCTGAACAAATGCTCTCTGCCCACAGAAGTGAGCAGGAAAATGTCTTGAACCCAGAATCTGCATTCATAAATGGCAAAGATCTACCACTGGCGGTGGGCAGGAAACTAAACTGTTGCCTGTCCAAGATCCACTACAGATACAAGGCAGATATTGGCTTCCATGGGTGGGAGGAGAGACAGGAAGGTGGCAAAAGTGCAATTTTCAGTTTCAGAGGCTTACAGGCCCTCTTGGAGGTGCAGGTATGTAGGGTCTGCAGAAATTTGAAGTAGAATAGGAGCACAAAGAATGCTCAGGGAAGAGAAGCCCATTGCTGGAAGAATCTGAGATCTATGGTACACAGAGGATAACAACAAAGATAGGTCAACCACAGTATTAGACTTCTATGCTGCATAACAAACAGCCACAAACACAGCACATGACACACATTTATTATCTCATACTTTCTGTGGGTCAAGCCTCTGGAAATGACTTAGCTGGGTTATCTACGAAGCTAAAATGAAGGTGTCAACCCAGGATGAGTACTCATCCGGAAGCTCAGCTGATGTTCTCCTAGAAAGTTAACACTATATGAACTATATGAAAGTTAAGACTATATGAAAGTCAGATTATATGAACCAGTAATCTCCCCCTTAGGTGTTTTCTTAAGAGAAAAAAAGAAACATATGTCAACACTATATTTCTATATGTTAATGTTGATGGGAGCTTTATTCAAGTAGCCAAACCCTAGAAAAACCTAACTATCCACAAAGAAATATTGAATATTTATACAATGAACTGTTACTCAACAATAAAAATAAATGAGTATAGATAAATGAAACATTATGCTGACTCTCAAAAACATTATGCAGGATGAGTGTGGTGGCTCACGCATGCAATCCTAGTAATTTGGGAGGCTGAGGTAGGAGGATTGCTTGATACCGGTAGTTCAACACCAGCCTGGCTGACATAGCAAGACCTCATCTCTACAAAAAATTAAGAACTTAGCAAGGTGCGGTGTCACTCACCTGAAGTCTGAGCTACTTAAGAGGCTGAGGTAGGAAGAACACTTGAGCCCAGGAGTTCAAGGCTGCAGTGAGCTATGATTGCACCACAGCACTCCAGCCTGGGCAACAGAATGAGACCTTGTATTAGGATTCTCTAAAGAAACAGAACTAATAAGATAGATATATATAAAGGGGAGTTTAATAAGTATTAACTCACATGATCACAAGGTCCCACAATAGGCCTTCTGCAAGTGGAGAAGCAAGGAGAGCCAGTCTGAGTCCCAAAACTGAAGGAGGGGGTCCAATGTTTGAGGGCAGGAAGCATCCAGCATGGAGAAAGATGTAGGCTGGGAGGCTTTTTTCTGCCTGCTTTACATTCTAGCCACTCTGGCAGCTGATTAGATGGTGCCCACCCAGATTAAGGGTGGCTGTGCCTTTCCCAGCCCACTGACTCAAATGTTAATCTCTTTTGGCAACACCCTCACAGACACGTCCAGGATCAATACTTTGCATCTTCAATCCAATCAAGTTGACACTCAATATTAACCATCACAAGTCCATCCGTTGTCAACTTGAAACCATACACATCTCTTGAGATCACAGATAATATTCAAATAAAGACAATAATAAGGTCATAATTATGCCTAACATAATACAAAATACGGGGTGGCTGAGGAAAAAGCCTGAGTGGCGTCCACAGAACGGGTCATCCTATCTGCTTGATTATTAAAATCTTCCTCTGCTGAGGTCACCCGTTGGTGAACACTCACACGGGATGCAAATATCTTCACAGTTTTTGACCACTCAGCGGGGTCTGTCCACATACCTCTTCCCCAAATTTCTTTGTCACCAATTTTCCAACCAAGCTTCTTCCAAGTCCCTGACCATCCAGCCAAACCATTGGCTACAGCCCATGAATCAGTATATAATCACATATCTGGTCATTTCTCCTTCTATGCAAAGTATGCAATCAGGTGCATTGCTTGAAATTCTGCCCACTGGGAAGATTTCCCCTCACCGCTGTCCTTCAGGGATGTCCTAGAAAGGGGCTGTAGTGCTGCAGCTGTCCACTTTCAGGTAGGGCCTACAGAACCATCTGTGAACCAGGCCCTAGTCTTATCTTTCTTTGTCAACTGATCATAGGGAACTCCCCATGAGGCCATCAGTGCAGGCTGGAGGAGAGAAGGTAGGGTAGCAGGAGTGGAGACCATGGAAATTTGAGCCACTTCCTCATGTAACTTACTTCTGCCTTCAGGACCTCCTTTAGCCTGATCACGTATATACCACTTCCATTTAATGACAGAATGCTGCTGTGTATGACCCACTTTATGGCTAGATGGGTCAGAAAGCACCCAGTTTATAATAAGTAGTTCAGGTCGCATGGTGACTTGATTACCCATAGTCAAACATTCAGTTTCCATCAAAGCCCAGTAACATGCCAAGAGCTGTCTCTCAAAAGGAGAGTAGTTATCTGCAGAAGATGGCAGGGCCTTGCTTCAGAATCCTAGAGGCCTCTGCTTGATTTACCTATGGGAGCTTGCCAAAGGCTCCAAACAGCATCCCTATCTGCCACTGACACCTCAAGCACCATCGGATCTGCTGAGTCATATAGCCCAAGGGGCAGAGCAGCTTGCACAGCAGACTGGACCTGTTGGAGAGCCTTCTGTTCTGGACCCCACTCAAAAATGGCAGCCTTTCAGGTCACTCAATAAATGGGCTGGAGTAACACACACAGATGAGGAATGTGTTGCCTCCAAAATCCAAATAGTCCCACTAGGCATTGAGCTTCTTTCTTGGTTGTAGGAGGGGACAAATTCAGCAACTTATCCTTCACCTTAGAAGGAATGTCTCGACAGGCCCCACGCCGTTGGACTCCTAGAAATTTTAATGAGGTAGAAGTCAGGTTATTTCCCATTCTCAGGCTTGCAAATGTTTCATCAATAAGTCCAGTGTGTTTGCTACTTCTTGCTCACTGGATCCAGTCAGCATAATGTCATCAATATAATGGACCAGTGTGATGTCTTTCAGAAGTGATAAGTGATCAAGATCTCTCCAAATAAGATTATGACATGAGGCCAGAGAACTGATATACCTCTGAGGTAGGATAGTAAAGCTATATTGCTGCCTTTGCCATCTGAAGGTAAATTGCTTCTGGTGGGCCTAATGGACAGGAATGGAGAAAAAGACATTTGCCAAGCCAATGGCTGCATACCAGGTACCAGGAGATGTGTTAATTTGCTCAAGCAAGGAAACTACATCTGGTACAGTAGCTGCAATTGCCATCAGCACTTGGTTAAGCTTATGATAATCCACTGTTGTTCTCCAAGATCCATTTGTCTTCTGCACAGGCCAAATGTGAGAGTTGAATGGGGATGTGGTGGGAATCCCCACCCCGGGTCTTTCAAGTCCTTGATGGTGGTACTAATCTTGCAATCCCTCCAGGGATGTGATATTGTTTTTGATTTACTATTTTTCTAGGTAGAGGCAGCTCTAAGGGCTTCCATTGGCCTTTCCCACCATAGTAGCCCCATTCTACCAGTCAGGGAGCCAATGTGGGGTCTCTGCCAGCTGCTGTTTGTCTATGCCAATTATGGATTCTGGCACTGGAGAAATAACCACAAGATGAGTCTTGGGACCTACTGGACCCAGTGTAAGTCAGACCTGAGCTAATATGTTATTAATTACCTGACCTCCATAATCCCCTACTTTAACTGGAGGACCACATTTACATTTTGGGTCTCCTGGAATCAACATCAGCTCAGAACCGGTGTTCAGTAGTCTCTAAAATGTCTGATCATTTCTCTTTCCCCAGTGCAGAGTTACCCTGGTAAAAGGCCAGAGGTCTCCTTGGGGAAGGATGGGAGAAAGATTCACTGTATAAATTGTCAGTAATGTAGTGAGTTCCTTCCTCAAGGGAACCCGGCCTCCCCTTTGTTCAAGGGGATTTTATTAAGTATTAACTCATGGTAATGTAGTGAGTTCCATCCACAAGGGAACCTGGCCTCCCCTTTATTCAAGGGGATTTTATTAAGTATTGACTCACATGATCACAAGGTCCCCAATAGGCTATCTGCTAGCTGAGGAAAAAGGAGAGCCAGTTCGTGTCCCAAAACTGAAGAACTAGGGGTCCAGTGTTCAAGGGCAGGTAGCATCCAGCATGGAGAAAGATGTAGGCTGAGAGTCTAGTCCAGTCTAGTCTTTTCACATTTATCTGCCTGCTCTATATTCTAGCCGTGCTGGCAGCTGATTAGGTTGTGCCCACCAGATTAAGGATGGGTCTGCCTTCCCCAGCCCACTGACTCAAATGCTAATCCCCTTTGGCAACATACTCACAGACATACTCAGGATCAATACTTTGCATCCTCAATCCAATAAAGTTGACATTCAGTATTAACTATCACAGACCTTGTCTCTAAAATACTACTACCACTGCTGCTGCTACTACTACTACTACTACTACTAAATTATATGAATTAAAAGAAGCCAGATGCAAAAGGCTATATCCTGTATGATTTAATGCATAGGGTATTCTGAAAAAGGATAAACAATAGGGTCAGAAATCAGGTAAGTATTGAGAGTAACAGTGTTTAGGAGAAGAAAGTAATCACACAAAGGAAACTTGGAATGATGAAAATATTCTATATCTCTATCATGTTGCAAACACTAATCAAAACTCATGGATCTGTATACCTAAAAAGAATGAATTATATTCTTTTAAATTTATACTTTAACTTGCATTAAACAAAGTGAAAGAAAACAAGTTGAAAAATTATGACATTTTCTGCATTTCTAATGTCATCTTTTTCTACCATTTCTGAAATTAATACTTGTGTCATTACTGTGTTGTTAATAGTTCCTGTATATTGGTTATCTATTGTTGTATAACAAATTATCACAAATTTAGCAGCTTAAAAAAACATACATTAGTTATTTCACATTTTCTGTGGTTCACTTTCTGTCTGAGCACAGCTCAACTGGGTCCTCTGCTTCAGGGTCTCTCATAAGAACGGAATTCAGGAATCAGAGCTAAAGACCCTACTGTGGCAGGATCCACTTCCAAGTTTGTGTTGTTATTGGCAGGATTGAATTCCTGGAGGACTGTTAGCCTGGGGCCCTCAGCTTCTTGCTGGCTGTTGGCTGCAGGAAGCCCTTAGTTCCTTGCCATGTGGTCTTCCCATTATGGTGGCTTTCTTTATGTAAAGTAATGATAGACATAATGTCCTATCACCTTTGCAGTGTTGCATTGGCTAGAAAGATGTCACAAGTCCCACCCACACTTAAGGGTTGGGGATTACATAAATGCATAAGGGCTAGGAGGTAGACACCCACAGGGCTATGTTAGAAGTGACCTGCCATACAACATTAATATCAATGAAAGAAATATATTTCTATTTATAGTATTTAGACATTTAGTGGCTAAACTACTTGGTGATAATTGGCATATTAGATAAAAATTAAACTTTATATATTACATATTTTGTTTCATATTTTAATTTCTCAGAAATGAATTCTAGGAAATCAATTGTTCACCTATGCATTTCATTATAGTCATTGTAATATTGATTTTCTTTCAACAAATGTATTCTTTTCTATGGCTCTGCTTCTGGGTTTTTAACATAATTCGGTTCTGGCTGGATATACTATATGTTTAATTGGTCTTAATTTCCCCCCATTATTATGTGCTACATTATCGAAAATATTTTATGTCTTAGAAAGCTTTGTCTTTGAAGTCAATGATAGGTTATTATATTTGTGTGTTTGCTTGCAGCTGGAATTTAACATGATTTTAATTATTATTTGGTTAAATAAATTATCAAGAATTTCACTAGCTGATTATATTAGCTAGTTTCAATATGTGTGACTATACAACACTAATTCAAATGTGGCCAAAATATTTTATGATAAACACTGAAAGGGCTCTAACCAACATTGTTTATTAATAGTTATGTTTTTTATTTTGATTTACACTTTCTAGAAGATACATATAAAATATTCCAATTCTATATATACCTATTTCAGAGAACCTACTATAATTTCCATATTGAATTGTTTTATATTCAATTTTTAAATTTAACACTTCAATGTTTTAACATTAATCTTTTTATATTTGATGTTTAGTTTTATATCATTTGCTATTTATCTCATTCATATGTATTTTTACTTGTAGGAATTTAATGATCTCTGATCAGTAGTTCTTAATATAGAATTTATTCCACAAGAAACATCAGATTATAAGACCATTTTTCTCCAATTAAAAAAAAAGTTTGATGTCTTACAGTATTTCTAGTAGGCTTTAGGCTTAAAAAAAAAAGGAAAAACAAAAAAAAACCTATTCCACTAATAAACATTTTATCTTGTAAAATTGTGATTCTATTGTATTATTTTGAAAACAAGGTTTTATTACAATAAGAATTATCAGTTTGCTCCCTATCAACTTCTTTGTCAGCATAAAAGAAAGAGAGATTCTAGCATTGAAAAGGACATAGCACTCTGTCTGATGCACACTGAGTCATTATTTCACCCTTTGGATTCTAATTTATTCTTTTTAACTAGATACAATTCAAATTGTATAATAGGATTTTTACATTTGGGAAGGTATTTCAGGATAAAACCGAATAACATTGTTAGTTTCCTTTTATATAGATATTTTGTTCATTTTATATTTTTATTCATTTAAATATATTTGCTAATTTTGTTAATTATTCAATAAATAAATTTTTCTTTTTTTGTGATAGTTCTGGTCTGTTGCCAAGGCTGGAGTGCAGTAGCACAATCATAGTTTATTGCAGCCTTGAACTCCTGGGCTCAATTGATCCTTCAAGTAGACTATAGGGCACACCACCACAACTAGTGTGATGGTTAATATTGAGTATAAACCTGATTGAATTGAAGGATGCAAAGTATTGTTTCTGAGTGTGTCTGTGAGGATGTTGCCAAAGAAGATTAATATTTGAGTCAGTAGACTGGGAAAGGCAGACCCATCCTCAATCTGGGTGGGCACCATCTAATCAGCTGCCAGTATGGCTAGGATAAAAGCAGGCAGATGAATGTAGGCTGGCTTAGTCTTCCAGCCTACAACTTTCTCCTGTGCTGGATGTTTCCTGCCTTCAAACATCGGACTCCAATTTCTTCAGCTTTGGGACTCTTGGACCTTTGACCACAGACTGAAGGCTGAACTGTTGGCTTCCCTACTTTTGAGGTTTGGGGACTCGGACTGGATTCCTTGCTCCTCAGCTTGCAGACAACGTACTGTGGGACCTCATCTTGGATTGTGTGAGTCAATACTCCTTAATAAACTCCCCTTTATATATATGTCTATCCTAATTAGTTCTGTCCCTCTAGAGAACCCTGATGAATACACCTAGCTAGTGTTTTATTTTTTATATTTTGGAGGAACAGGATCTTGCTACATTGCCCAGGCTGATCTCAAAGTCCAGGCCTCAAGCAATTGTCCTACCTTGGCCTCCCAGAAGGCTGGAATCATAGGAATGAGCCACTGTGCCCAGTCTCAATTAAATGACTATTTACTAAATGTGTACTACATGCCAGTATTATAATCTCTGAGAATATAATAGTGAATTAAACAAAAACTTGTTCAAATGGAGTTTATTTTT
Source organism: Pan paniscus (assembly GCF_029289425.2). Lineage (NCBI taxonomy): Eukaryota > Metazoa > Chordata > Mammalia > Primates > Hominidae > Pan > Pan paniscus. Next base: position 100,399,057 of record NC_073253.2, read on the forward strand.
AGTGATTAGGACATATACACAGTAAGAAAATAAATTTATCTTATTAATGATAATATGCTTTAAAGATAAAATAGAGAAAGCACACAGGAAGTAGAGATTTGAGGGGGAGGGCAGTAAAAATACTTTCAATTTTCCTCAAAATTATTTTTAACATTGTTACAGATTTTTAGGATCTCCTAGGAAGTCCAGAGATTATTGCATACAAGCTCTTCATTTTACAGATAAGGATATTGCCACCCAAGGTAGGGGGCAAGTGAATCAGCCAAGGTCTTATTAGATAACAGATTCACAAATATGACCTAGAAACCAGTTCATGTATTTCCATATGCCACTGTCCATTTTACTTTGCTAACTTTTTCCATGCCAACTTTGCTCCCAAGAGTTATACTTGAGGCAAAAGTCAGGACTTTTTTCCTCTCCTCCTGACTCCATTTCCATATCAGGATGAGTATTGCCCACGCTGTCGTGTATTTTTAATACTTTTTACACAGTATTATATGAACATATTCATATAGTATTATATGGACATAAATACTATATAAACAAATTCATATAGTATTTCACAGAGTTATTTTAATTCTATTCAATTCTTTCTTGCTGTTTATTCATATGAATTGTCATGACTATAGAACACTGGAGAGTAAAACCTATACATTAATGTATATGTATGTATATGTATGTATGTCTCCCACATCAAGTAACTTAGTGTAGTAGATACAGTTGACACCTAAAAGACATTTGCTGCATTTGATGAAGCACCTTCTCAGCTAAGACTATTGCAAGATATGCCTGAAATATGAAATAATTTACACATATATTTTGACTGTGGATCTCCTTCAGTGTTTTCAATTGGGCCCCAGGAAGAACATATTTATAAACCTGGGAAGATTTTAGGGAAAGATGAGAAGGTTGAAATTGGCTCATTTCTTCAGATTCTTAAAATATCAAAATCAACCTGAGTCTGGAAATGAGGCTTGAGATCTCCATTGGCTTCAAGGGCATACACATCTGAGCTGTAAGGCTGTCGTGTGGGCTCAAATTTACCTTGCTTGTTATTTTTCAGTACAAATTGGGCCTCCTAGCCACCAGGAAAAACATTTGAAAAAAATCTTTAGGGTTATTTAAGAATGTGATTAGTCAATTGGAAGTTTTTTATTGTGTACTCAGTAACCATCTGCAGTCAATAAAAAGCTACCAGTTGGCCTAAATATGCAGAAGCACATCGGTCACTTGTGTTTTGGGGTTGATTTGGTCCTTCGCCAGTGTGCACCTGTTTATCCATGCCCAAACAGTGTTGTGTAGGCTGAGAGAAGCAATAAGTGCAACACTGCCAGTGAGATATCTATTACACCTGCAAGTAAGCATATTCAGATTTATATCTATACTTGCTTTAGAACGATGTCTCTACTAGTCAATGAAGGCAATAAGTTTACATCCACAAGTCCAACTTTCTTAAAAAAATGGAAAAGTAGAAAAACACAGATGAATATAGTCTCATGTGCCTTTATTTCATGAAAATATAAGTTTAAATCAGGATTGCAGAACAACTTCATAAATTGTTTCAGGAATTACAGTGATTCAATAGAAATGAAATCACAGCTGGCATTGATGTAAGACTGCTGTGAAGAATCACTTTGCTTAAAGGTGATGCTATCAGTTGGTCAAGGGTTGCTTAAGAGCAGGAGAAAGGGCTAGGGAATAAAGGTAATGAATAGCGGAAATGAATAAAATAGAGAGAAAACTATTGGTACAGTATGAAAAATATAAAATCCATTAAAGTAACGACAGTTCAATTTGCTAAAATTTCTCAAGGTATCTTGTAAAATAGCTCTGCATGATTTCTCTTATTTTCAGACATGATGCTCTATATAAATGGGTTCAAGTTTTGTTGCTGGTATGGTAAAGTGAAGAGAAGCTTCAAATTACAATCAGAAAACCTAAAGTCAGCAACTAGGAGTTGCCACTACTGTGCGAATTTGAGAAATATCTGACTTCACCTCAGTGATCAGTAGTTTCTTGTTTCTTAATTATTAAAAAATTATATAAACATGTAGAATCATGGAATAGTAATAACTCAAATATCTTTCCTTTATAAAGGAAAAGACTCTTCTGGGAGGTAAAGCAATTTGATTTACCTGAATAATGAGAACTGAGACTAAAGTTTACATTTCCTGATTTGGTTTAATTTTTTTTTTTTTTTAAGGCTTTGCTCTTCAAAGTACTGTCCCTGGAGGAACAACCTCAGCATCACTGCGGAGCTTGTTAGTCATGTAGAAAAGCTGTGACCTTAGACGACTGAATCAGAATCAGCATTTTAAACAGACCCCCAGGTAATTCCTCTGCACATTAGTGTTGGAGAAGCAACTGGAACAAATGAGCAGATAAATGTAAAACAAACCCTGCTGAATAAATGCACACTATAATTCTAGGATAGAACTTCATTTAAGTATGCCTATAAAATGCTTTTAATTCGAAATGTGAAACTGAGTAAAAATGCCCTTGTAATAATTTCACTAATAAAAATCCTCACATCTGTCAAACCCACATATTCCAGTGAATTCAAAGATCTACCAAAAGGCTAAACTAATAATGACTATTTTAATTATATATACATCTGGTAAAATGCAATATATAATCTACAAAATAAGATTTCATCCATAAATAGCAGCGGAATTTACAGAATTTAGATTTTCTCTCCCTTTCTCAAGAACTGTTTAGGTTTAGATAAAAGCAATGCTACAATCTAACAGGAATGGGCAAATTATGTAAGAGGGCAGCAGTGGAAATAGATTTCCATATATTTATTCTGATATGCTCGCAGCCCTCAAAGTAGTAAGAAGAGTGATATAAACCTTAAATTTTTCCTGTTTGGTGAAAAACCTTAAATATGATACTTGTGTCTTTGAAATGTGCATCCTTGGTGCCAAAGGTGCTGCCTAGCTAGATAAACTAAGTGCTGAATAAACATTGTTTGCAAGAAACCAGGGATATGGGTGGGAGACTAGACTAAAACTTTTTTTTTTTTTTCTGTTCACCAAGTAGAAGAAAGAACAAAATTGGATCTGATTGTTGTTACCACCAGAGGAAAATTTGGTAATCTCAAGAAAACTGAATTTTAAGATCCAGTATTTAAGTCTGATTGAAAGGAAGAGACATTCATTTGAGAAGTACCACATTAGTGTGATTAAAGCTTTGTTTGCGCTTTAAATACTGCACAGAATAAAGCCAAAAGCTGCATAATCTGTGTTGTCAAAGTCAGAAATAAAAAGAAAGCAACAAGTAACCTTAATGTAAAACAAATTGATACAAATTGAGCTCAATTTTATAGTCTAAGCAACCAATGCAAATGTATAAAAATAGTATAAATCAAATATTTTCAATAATTTTGATTCTGGGATGTTGGAGATAGAATAATATCTGCCCAAAGATGTCTACTCCCAAATCCCTGGAACCTGTAAATATGGTACATAACAGGGAAAAAGAGACTTTGCTGATGTAATTAAGGTTATAGATCTTAAAATTGTGAGATCATCCTGGATTTTAGAGTTTGGTCCAACCTAATCACATGAATCCCTAAAAGCAAAGAACTTTCTCCAGAGGCAGCCTGAAGAGATGATGGGTGCAGAAGGTGAAGTCTGAGAAATTTCCAGTGAGAAGATTCGATGCACTGTTACTATCTCTGAGATGTAGGGAGCCACATGTAAGGATCAGAGACAAGTCCCTAGGAGGTAAGGGTAGCCCCTGGCTGATGGCCAGTAGAGAAGCAGGAACTTCAGTCCTATAGTCACAAGAAACTAATTCTGCCAACCTGAATGGGCTCGGCGATAGACGCTTCCCTAGATTTCCAATAAAAAATGCAGTTTTGTCCACACCTCGATTTTGGTCTTTTGAAATCTGGAGCAGAGTAACAAGCTGAGGCATGCTGTATCCAACATGTTACTGCTTTGTTGTTGTTGTTGTTGTTGTTGTTGCAGTTTATTTGGTAATTTGTTATGGCAGGAATGAAAAGTTAATACATAGATCAGTCTCATATATTAGTAAATATTAAAAGATCCCTTACTGATTCTAATGCATGGCTAGGTTTGAGAAAGCCTTTGTCACGCAACGACAAAGAAAAAAAATACATATTAGAAAGACAAAGTAAAATAATTAATCATTAGCAGGCATATGCTCTGTATCATCTGATTTTTCTCAAGAATTAGTAATTTACGGAAAAGCTATTAATATAAGAATTCTGGGAGATTCCCAGTTTCAAAACCAAAATACAAAGTTTAACTTTTAACTTTTTTAACCTAGGAACTTAACCAAATAGAACTATAAGAAAATAAAAGCTTCATCGCCAGTCTAAAATTACAAGTGAAATATGAACAAGAGTAATGGGAAATGTTCTTGTTCTAAACCTATGTGAATATTATTTAAAAAAAAAACTTTATGTGGAATCTCAACATAATTTTGAAGTTATCCTAAAGGGGACCATAAATAAATTCAACCTAGGAAACTAGAACTCAGAAGTAAAGAATGGCCAGATGTCAACATTTAGAGAGAAAAATGCCACAGTAAGCGGAGTCAAATAATTTTTTGTAAGCCATTCTTTGTTCATCCCCCTCAAAAAATCTAATTAGTATTCAGAAAAATTTAAAGAAAATAATTTTCTTTCTAAACCACTGTGTAAAAAGTTTTCAATTTTTTTTTCCTAAAAATTTCAGGATGTTATTTGGAATTGGATTTTCCAAACATTATCCTTCAAAACTTTTGGCCATCATGAGCCTCAGAGTCAGCCAGTCAGGCTGTTAAACACACACATGCAAGCACAACAAATGTTCATAATCTCCAAACATTTATAACTTCACTCCCACAGAAACTATCATGTTTCTTAAATTTCTAACACTATTGCTAATATGTAAACAAACCTCACCAATATTGTTTTTCCACAGTATTAAATATACCACATTAGATGAAGTTTTTAAATTCTGTAATTGCTCAAATCTACCAAGAGTAAGCTCACTGAACCAAATTAATACAAGCTAACACAGATTTTATCTAAAGCAGCAGGTTTATATTTGGTCTGTCATTTCCTCCACTTTCTGAAATTACTGGAAATAATATTACCTGATAATTTATCACTATCTCTTGTTCCTTTTTGACTCATAGAAGGTTCAGAAGCTTAGTCTAGCTGAGGACTGCTATGAAAGACATAAGGAAGAGATCATAAAATCTTCTGTTTATAGTCTTATTTACAAGGTTATCATGTTTGAATCTTCCAGATTCTCTTAAAACAATAAAACTTTTAAGTCTTAAGAATAAATATAATTAATCTTACAACAAATCTAGGGATATTTCAGTAGCAAAATATCATTAATTTGTCAATTTCTACCTAAACCATGAAAATTAATTCAAAGGCAGTTGCCTTAACAATAATAACTGGAGCCAGCAGGTAAAAATGACTTAATTTTCCATAGATAATATTGGTTAGAAGTTATGGCAGTGGCTCTCAAACAGAATTACAGTGACTGTGTATTAAAATTCCCACTACCAGGCCCTAGTACCACAACCTGAGTAAGTAAATTTGTGAGTGAAAAGAAAAAAACAGAGTTATCATTGTTAAATATAATTGATCTTACCCTGTTCAATGGCTGTAACATTTAAGTTAAGGCAAGACGAGTGCGTTTTAGAAATCTGCTGTACAATACTGTGCTTATAGTTTACATTACTGTAACTGTATAATTAAAGCTTTAAGATAATGGATCTCGTGTTAGCTATTCCCACCACAGCAAAAAAGTATACTTGTTTTTGAGAGAATGGTTTCACATGAAAAATTACAACAGCAAATAAATTTTTGAATCCATAAAAACTAACCACATGTTATACTACATTCTGTGGTCCTACAATGCAGAAAAATAGATTCTCCTCATCATTTCTCTTTTTGTAATACTCTTATGAAATACTTTTCAAGATGCAAAATAGATGTGGAAAGCAAATTTTATAATCTTTTACTTTGTACTGAAATACATTTACTCAGGACATTCCAGGATATCAACATTTCCCAGTCTCTTCATCCTATTAGCATCACAAAAGGAAGATTAAGAGATCAAGAAAGGAGAAATTTTGAATATATGTGAAGGTCATATATCTTCATATTATAAACTTAACTGCTAGTGATAATGATTTCTATCATATATTAAAATTAGCAGTAATTGCATCAAACATGTACATAGGGGTCTATGCTTTTTAAAGCACGTTAGGGGCTTTTTTATTGTGTTCATTTGAATTTTATTACTTCTAATACTTTAATTTCTCTCAAGCCACCTCAAATTGATAATTCATTACTTTGTTCTCTTGATGCTGCTTCAATTCAACACTTTTTTTTCTCTAGGCTATTACCCCTTGTGAAATAAAGGAAAACTGATAATACACTAAACTAAACAATGAGCGCAACATATCAAGACTTTACTCTGGTCTATCTTAAAATTCTGCTTCTTCCTTTCAACTTTTGCCATATAATTTTATTTATGTTGTTTATTAAGCATAATAAAATGTGAAACGAATCAAGCAGAATTAGAAAGCAGTTGCCCTCTGTTTCACTTTCTTATATACCTCTTTCAAATGGTTATTTGTTCTTTATGAATCCCCCCAACAGTTATGTTTGTTTTCAGCTCACTGTCCTCCATAAAACAAATACTAACTATTTTCTACCTGGTAGATATTTTGCTATATAATACAAAGTTACCCCTCATGGAACTTGATGTTGATAATGACATCAAGGGAAGAGGAAGATGAGGATTATCAAGATGAAACAATAAGGATGACAATAGGTAAGATTTTGGGGGTGCTGGTTATATACTATAAACTTAGATGACTGATAAAAGGATAGGTAAATATATACAAGTTATTTCTGCTTTCATATGCAATTCTCATGGCAATCTATAAAATAAACCCTATTATCTTCATTTGGAAGATAAGAAAATAAATTAGAGACACTTATTAAGTTAACATTTTGTCTAATTTTATCTTTGAGCTACATTATAAATATTAACTTTCTTGGACTCTCACGTATATGCTTTTTTATTGAGTACTTCCTATATGTTCAGCACTGTGTGAAAGTCCCTAGAAACTTTATCTCAACTGACCCTCAAAAATATTTCAAAGATTGTATTACTTTTTCTATTTAATAGTTAACAGACTCAGAGATATTTAAGTCCTTATGAGGAACAGTAGTATTTTATTTAATTCTAACTCAAAAATCTAAGCTCTATTTACTACTATTATGGCAAAAATCACAATTACTTTTGCTCCAACCTAATACGGTGCTTCCCAGTGGTGTACACCACTTCAAATTAAGTAATAATGGGAGTTAATTTTGTCAAAATATTGACCAAGTCTATTATGTATAAAATACTTAAATAATTAAATTAGATATTTTTTATCTTTTAAATGACTAATTTTTATATTTTTAATTTGAAGCAATTAAATACAAATATGATGTGAACAAATAACATTTGAATTATGATGAAAGATTGTTCCAGATACTCTAACACGCACTCAAGGACATTTTAGGCAAATACTTTTAGATCATACGTTGTTAAAAGTGATGGATACTGCAGAGAAAATGATGATTCTGTGTTCTTTAAATGTAATGTCCTTTCACATAATGTTTGATGACCAAAGATGATTTCAATCTTGAAATGATTAGAAAGATCTTTATTTTCCTAGAGTATAAAAATGCTGTAATAATTGTCAAAAATGATTATTTGGAAAGACACAATTCTGTACATTCTACTCAGACCCAAGTGTGGCTGCCATGAAAATGTGCTGCACAGATCATCTGCTGCACAGAGCACAGCTGACTGACAGCCCCAGCTGCCTCTTACGAGAGTTCATCACCACCTTTGGCCTGAGGTCATATTGCCCCTTGCCAATTACTATGCAAGGTATGGATATAAGTACTCCTGTAATAGGCACCTTCATCTTGAGGGCTGTCTATCAGGCTGGAGCAATTGCCCAGATTGCTCAGAAGTCTGACTCTGCCTATGTAAGCCACTTCCCTATGCCCTTCTTTCATAAATGTGGTACCTGCACAGAAGTCTATGGGCTCTCTTTACCTACTTCTTTCATCCCAGCCCTTTATTCTTCACCTCCATAAAGTTCTTTCTTTATTCTCCTATTGTAACTTCGTGTCTTCATTTCAAGCATCTGAACTAATACACCAATTTCATAATTCTATACTTGAAAGAGGACTAAAATTGAATTGAAAGTGTACTATTGAAGTCTGGTTTGAACATCACTTCTAGTACCATTTGTTGAATATAGGCCCTTGGAAGAAACATGAAGATGGAATCTGTTAAATTGTCTGATGAATAGTGTTCACCTCCAACCTTGTGAAAAGTATGTGATTCTTACAGGTAAGTCCTCTTTAAGGAAAAAATGCCAGACTTTCTAAGTTCATAGCTTCTCAGGTTAAGGGTGGCAGTGAGGGTTAAGAAGAGAGAGAGGACCGAGGACGCCCTTCAGATGATTTACTGTCCTGTTCTCTGGAAAGAGATACAGCTTAAAACTGATGCCACATATACAGTTTTTGAATTAAACTCCATTTGCTCAGAAAAAGAAAAGTATAAAGTGGGCTATGGTTCAAGAATCAGAGTGAAAAATAACTTTTTTAATGTGCGTCAAAATAAAGAAGGCTAAAGGCAAACAATTTGGACATTATTCACAACCAAATTAACTTATTTGTGTATTCATTCATTTATTCATTGAACAATAATTAAACTCCTAGTTGTGGGAGGCACTCTGCTAGGAATTTTAAATACAAATATATATAAAACACAACTCTTGCCTTAAATAACCACAGTCTTTTTAAAGTATCAGGCAACTAAAAAAAAAAACAAAAACATTTTAAAGAGTGTGTAAATATTTATAATAAGATAGTGAGAATGTGAATGCAGTATACAAGAAGGACACTTAATTCCCTTTGCAGGTATAAGGAAAGGTAAACGTTAATGTTTATGATGAGCCCTGAAGAATAAACAGAGTTAGTCAAGAAAACAGGGTGTTCGGGGCACGTCGGTGATCACATTGCTGTGAAAGAGCATTCGTACAAGTTCCTCAGAAACCTCAGAAGCCCCAAATAAGTACTGGGTCAATTGAGATGAGAATTTGTAACAAGGACAGGATAATAAACATTGGAAAAGACCTCATATACTCTTCTAACACAGAATATCATTCTTTGTTAGGACGGAACTATTCATAAGTTTTAAATAGGAGTATTGAGGGTGAGCTCACAGGGTAAAAGTAGCAAGCTCTCACAAGTATCCAAATGATAAAGGATGAGCGTCTGAACCAAAATGACAGGAACAGAGAAAGGTCAACGACTAGCAGTAGTATATGTTAGGGGAAATTGATGAGACTTACTAACTGTTAGGCTATGGGAAGTAAGAAAAAAAGAAAACTCTGAGATGACTCCCAATTTTCTAGCTTAAACAAAGTGATAGATAGTGAAGCCATTAAATGAGATAAAAAATCAGAAAAATTAGTAGAATTTAAAAAGAAGAAAAATATACTTTTGAAGATACTGAGTTTATCAAATGTGTAGATATGCAGGAAATTGTGTATATACTACCGTTATTCAAAATGTTAGGGAAATCATTTTATCCAATGATATATGCTTGGTGGTCATCAACTTGTAGATGCCCAGAATTTAAGGTGTGAGTATTATCACACAGGGAACTTAAGTAAGGTAACAAAACAAAAGAGTCTTGGAGAAAAGTCTGTAGAATATTAATATTCCAGAGTTTAGTTGAGGAATAATAATATTTATACTGTCCAGTTCACCCTTGAACAATGTGAGTTTGAACTATGTGGGTACAACTACATGTGGATTTTTTTTCAATAAGTATATTGAAAAGTTTGGGAGAGATCTGTGGCAATTTGAAAATTTAAAGACAAATCATATAGCCCAGAAATATTTTAAAATTAAGAAAAAGTTTTATATGACATGAATGCATAAAATAGATGTAGATATTAGTCTACTTTATCATTCACTACCATGAAATAGAAACATATTCATGACGAAAAGTTAGAATTTATTAAAACTAAGCACATAAACACCTACGGACTATACATGGTGCTGTTTACAGTTGAAAGAAATGTAAATGAATGTAAAGATACAGTATTAAATTATAACTGCATAAAATTAATTCTAGTACCTACTATACTACTGTAATAGTTTTGTAGCCACTTCTTGTTGCTTGTGGTAAACTCAAAGTATTCTGAGTATCCGATAAAAACACCTTATGAAGCTAATCATCATTATGTGGATAGTTTGTCTCTCCAGTAAATTCAGTAGTGCAATAAAAAATGATCTCTTGCAGTTGTTGCACATTTTTTCCATCATGTTTAGTACAATACTGTAAACCATGAATAATACCATGGGACCCATACAAAGTGCCACTAGTGATGCTAAAAGTACTCCCAAGAAGCAGAGAAAAGCCATGACATTATAAGAGAAAGTTAAATTGCTTGATATGTACCATAGATTGAGTTCCACAACTGGAATTATTTCAAAATAAATGAATACAGTGTAAGGACCACTGTAAAAAAAAAAAAGAAAAGAAATAAGGATAGGAAATTTGTGAAACTGTCGCTACAATTACATAAGCAGGCACAAAATCCTTGCGGTTTTTGGGGAAATACCTCTTTTATCTCATATTGAAACTGCAGCTTTTATGTGGGTGCAGGATTGTTATAAGAAAGGCATACCTATAAACTGTAATATGATTCAAGAAAAGCAAAGTCATTATATAACAAGTTAAAGCAAAAAGAAGATGAAAGACCTAAACCTGGAGAACTTAATGCCAGCAAAAGATGGTTTGATAATTTTGAAAATTGTTGTGACTTAACAAATGTCAAGAAAACAGGAGAAGCAGCTTCTGCTAACCAAGAGGCAACAGATAAATTTCCAGTTTTCATTAAAAAATCATTGAAGAGAAAGGATATATTCCCGAACAGGTTTTTAAGGCAGATTAAAATGTCCTATAGTGAACAAAGAATGCCCCCAAAGACACTTATTAGTAAGAAAGAGAAGCAAGGACAAGGAATTAAGGCAGGAAGGGATAGATCAACTCTATTGTTTTATGCAAATGCAATTTGGTACATGATCAGGACTGCCCTTCTCTATACAGCTGCTAAACTCCAAGCCTTGAAGGGAAAAGATAAACATTTGGTTGTAAAAGAAGAAAGTGTGGACAATGAGAAGTCTTTTTCTGAGTTGGTTCCATTGATGCTTTGTCCCTGAAGTCAGGAAGTAAAGTTTGTATGACTGAAGATACTGTTACTATTATAGGAAAAAGTTGTGAAAACCATCAATCCCAAAACAATAAATTCCTACTGGAGAAGACTGTCCAGATGTTGTGCATGACATCACAGGATTTACAACAGAGCCAAATGAATTATGAAAGAAATTGTCAATACAGCAAGAAAGATGGGGGGCGGTGAAGGGTTTTAAGATATGGATTTTGGAGAAATTCAAGTACTAACAGACCATACACCAGAAGAATTAACAGAAGATGACTTGATAGGGATGAGTGCTTCCAAACCAGTGCCAGATGATGAAGAAAAAGATGTAGAAGAAAAAGATGTAGAAGAAAAAGTGCAAGAAAACTAACATTAGACAATCTGGCAGAAGGGTTTGCAAATAACTTATTACTTGCAGGTTGTACGGAAGTCCAAGCTTCTCATGTGATCTATATTGTTAGTGCTGGGATGGAGGCCTGTCACTACCCAGCAGGAATGAAAGTCCTGATTTCCTACTTGGCTTTATCTGCATGACCCTGACAGGGATTGGGGCACCTTTCTACACCTACATGAAGGTCTATGGTTTCCCATTCAGTCTATTTTGACATGGGTGGGTGTAGGGCTACAATATTTTCTGTGTTGTTCAGCTGGAGTGAAGTAATTATTGTGTAAATATTTTATCTCTTGCTTGGCTGCATCTTTGTTGGTCTTTGGCTAGAGAAAATGTATTTTTTTAGGCTTTGTTTTTGTCTGTGTCCTTTGACATCATTCTGGCTTCTTCAACATTCACTCTTGAATATACATGGCAAGATGTATTGAACTTACTACCATGTTGTGCTTTGGGTTTTATTTGCAATGAGAAAAATTAGCCTGACCCAGTTTCATGCATGCTGACAAAAATCTATGAGACTCCTGGGTCAAAGAAAAGACCTTCATTACTTATGACACAACACAGTGTATGAACATCAGCATATTTGTGTCAGTTTCCCTTGTACCCAAATATCACAAGGGCAAGGTGAATGGGCCTAGATAGATGCCTGCACTTGCAGTGGTTAGAATTACAGGAGAGGACCAGACTCTGTAATTACCAGCAATGAGCAAATGAGTATGCTTGGCCTTTGTGCCAGAGGGAGACATTTTCTGTATCTTCCATGACTCTTCATTATACAAACATCGTAAAAATGGTTGTCTGGAGCAAAGGATAGTATAGTGCCTTTGTATGCTTATCTGGAGCGGGAGGTTTTGCTATTGTCATTTTGTTGTTTTCTCTCTCACCATCCTTCTATGGTTGCATTACTGTGTCCAAAGTCTAAGTGCAACCTTCCTTCCTTCCTTCCTTCCTTCCTTCCTTCCTTCCTTCCTTCCTCCCTCCCTCCCTCCTTCCCTCCTTCCTTTCTTTTTTCCTTTGTTCCTTCCTTTTGTTCATTCTTGAAAAGAGTTTTTGGTCCAAGATGATATTGAGTTTATTGAAAATACAGTCACAGACCTATGGGTAACGCATCAAATTGTCATATTGCTAGGTTTCTCCATTGATTTTCATCATCTTAAGCATGCAACTTTATACACAGGTCCACCTTTGTTAGTACTTCTCTATTTTTTTTAGATCTTCTCTAGCCCCTAGCTTCACTGATTGACACATACTGTGGTCATCTACCATCTGTGTTAATTTAGTCTCCATTATTCTATGGCAGTGAAACTCCCTGAGACCTATGATTACTTACTCTCTTAGAACACAATAGGTTCTTTGTTTCAGACCCTAATTACTTTGTTTTTCTGCTCACGACATATTCATTTTGTGTTTCACTATAGCTGTGTCTTTTTAATTGCGATAAAACATGCCTCTCATGTATTTTATTTATGTTGTTGGTGTGAAAGCAGAATTTAAGACCAGCATTAATGGTGCTATTTTTGCTAGAATTTTTACTACATTAATCAGAAACAAAATACAGACTTTTACTTTCTGTAAAAAAAAAAAAAAATCCCAAATCATCATCTCTTTAGGCATGATGATATAATTTTTGTAAATTGGACAAAAACCTATTCATAAATAAACATGCTAAGTAATTTCCTTTAGTAACATACTATTGAATGTACTATTTAATAGAATCCTTTCAAATGTTAAATACCATCCTTAAATTTCTTTTTATCTTCCTTTTGATTTTACTTTGTGTATTTTTCTTTACAACAGAGACACTATAGATGTAGAATTATCTATTCAAATGCTAATCTGTAATCTATAACAAGATATATATTGATTAGTTTTCACATGCCTAGCATTATACAAAATGTTGTGATTTTTTTAAAAAGCAAAAACATACACTTACACACATGAGAATTCCTGTCCTCAATAAACTTATGAATTATTTATCTTAAAAGTATAAATATTCTGATTATTACATAATAGGCAAATCAGCATAACCATAAATGATTGATGTAGTGAGGATATCAGTGAGCCCAAGTTTCCCTTTGACAAAATTGTTACAACACCTACAAAATAGAGCTAAAAATATAAATATTTCTCTACTTGGACAGTATGACAGCCAAGGATAGATAGGGCCATACAATTTCTGCACCATTTTGCCAAACAAAAATAACATATTGCAGCATTCTCTCTCTTTAAGACTTTTGGGCTCTAGATTCTTTGCTATTTTGTTTTCCTCTTAAACTCATCACATTTGTGCCATGTCAGCACTTCTCCTCAATACTGCCATAAAAAAATATATACAATCATTGAAACAAGTGGCTGTTTCAACGAGCACAAATTTTATTTCAAATCTTTTCCTCCAAGGACTTGTTTTCTGTAATACTGCAGGGGAATATTTAATTGGTATAAAAGAAAAGTAAATGAGATGTCTTGTCTAGTGAATTTACATGGAAATACCTATAGCATGTTTTGCTGTTCACTGTATCTGATCCAGGGCTATTATCAATGCACAGAATCAGAGAAAAGATGCCAAACATAATTTCTCAAGCTTTTATCTTGCTTTTCTGTGCTAGTATCTGCTCATGAAAGATCTCAGGCAGTAGAAGAAAATCTGTTCCAGAGATAATAAAAAATAAATCAACAGACTAGTTGAACCTACATAGGTGTGTGTGCATCATGAAGAAATTATGTCAGACATCACTACCTATTTGCAAACATTATACCTGAAATCCTGAAATAGGCCTCCATTTATGTATGATTTTCTCAGTCAAGAAGAATTGAGGTCTTTTACGGGAAAAAGCACAGGAAAAATTATGTTTTGATGAGACTGGCATCACTTTTACCTAGAATGATTTGATTACATATGCTCACAGATTCTGACAGGTTTTATCGGAGGTACATCAGCATCTTTTGACAGTATAAAATTATAAAACAATATAAGTGCACACATGCTGTTTATATGCAGCACACACTTATGCAGATCTTGTTGGTGTAACACTTTAGAAATCTGAAATCATCAAGATATTGTTCTGTTTGTCTTATTTCCTTGTAAGCAGGAGTTTTTTGTGGATCCAATGATGTGAAAGGGCATAATCTATATAGTGCATGTATAGTTTCATAGCTCTTTGTTAAGCCAATTCTATATGAATTTGTTTGTTTGGAAGCTTATAAAATTAAATACTACAATTGATTGTTTCTATATTAATTAATAAATGGCACATATTTCACCTGAATATGATGAGACCTATTTTATTGTTTGTGTCTTCTTTTAGATACTTTAAATACTTACATTTAGTATATAATTATGACTGAAACTTTAAAAATCCCCAATACACTAAAGTAAACATGTATGATTCATCTGAATATGCTAAATACTTAACTGTTAAATTGAATAAAAAGAAAGAAAACAGAATTGGTTGGAACTTCTGTGGCCAGTTCACCTTATTGTCCACATGGACTGGAGCCAAACTGGCTAAGTAAAGATTGAGACTAATCATAAGAATAGTAAGTGATAAAAAGTACTTAATGATTTCTCCATGCAGGGTTTGATATAACACAGGCTGGAAAAAAATGAAATGGGAGCATAAACTATTAACTAATCATTTGGGACAAATTCATTTAGATTCCACCATGTATAGATTTTATCTATGATTCTGCACATGTATTAGAAGTTAATTATAAATAGTTCTATATGTAGGCTAAGGAGATTCAAAGACATCAATACATTTCCAAAGTTAAGTGTCAATTAAATCCTAGATATCTTCCAATAGGGTATTACAAACTAAAAACTCAGGATAATCGTGATAGCTAATTTTTTTGTGTGTCAACTTGGCTGAGCCATAGTGACCAGCTATTTTGTCAAAAATCATTTTTGATGTTTCTGTGAAGGTGTTTTCTGGATAAAATTAACTTTTAAATAAGCAGACTTTGAGTAAAGCAAATGTGGGTAAGTCACATTATCAGTTGATGTCCTTTATTGACCACAGACTGACTTCCCCTGAGCAAAAATCAATTCTGCCAGCAAACTACCTTTGGATTCAAACTGCAACTCTTTCTTGGGTCTCCAGGCTGCCAACTACTCTATAGATTTGGGATTTGCCAAGCCTCTACAATCCTATGAACCAATTCCTTAAAATATCACTCTCTCTGTCTTTCTCTCCCTACCTCTCTCTTGCTATATCTATATCTATCTGCACACACTCTTCCTGCTGATTGATTCTCTGAAGCACGATCACTAACATAGATTTCAGGATTGGGTGGTACAGCTGTACCAAATATACATATAGGTAACTGGGTGCTGCTGTAATAAATACCCAAATTTATGGAAGTGGCTTTGGCACTGGATAATGGGTACAGGCTGGAAGAGTTTTCAGATGCATGTTTGAACAAGCTTAGATTGCCATGAGGAGATTATTGGTAGAAATATTAGTCTTTCTGGTGAAGTCTCCAGTGGAAATGAGAAACGTTACTGAATGCTACAAGAAAGGTGATTCTTGTTATAAACTGGCCAAAAATTTGGCTGAATTGTGCTCTACTGTTTTGTGGAAAGTAGTATTTATAAAGAGTGCACTTGGATATTTTGCTGAGGAGATTGCTCAGCAAAGTTTTGAAGATGCAGCCTTGTTTCTCTTCCTGTTTATGGTAAAATGTGACAGGAGAGATATAACAATTGAAGAAAGAATTAAGTAAAATGGAGCCAGAAATTGAAGATTTGGAAAATTCTCAGCTTCTCCCTTATTGCAAAAAATAAGAATGTATGTTCTGGAGAGAACAACAAGCTTGTGTTCATTTGAGAAAGAGATTATGGTATGACTCTTGGATTCGATCATTTGATAAAGGGATTATAGGTATGACTCCTGGATCTAATCGACCATCTTAGCAGAAGCCAGCAATGGAGGTGAAGTTACACAAGCAGAAACAGTGTTAGCTTGGACTAAATTGGACAGATACAGGTAAAATGAAGGCACGCTGTTGACATCTAGGATTCTACAGGATGGGACAACAGAGCTATCTGTATGTGAATGTGCATTATCCTTTGTGAAGAGGGAAGAATGACCCTGAAGGTGAATCAGGACTGCCACTGCCACCACTGACCTAGAAGCCACAAGTCCATGGGGCAAGGCTGTCTTCCCATTGGTTTCAGAGATCAGGGCTACTACTTCTGTTTCAGTGAGCCAAAGTACTGCCCAAGACCAATGGGGGTGACACTACTGTACCCTGGTGGGCATAGAGGATAGAACATAGAGGCACAGAGGCAAAGATAATTATTCTTGAGCATTAAAATATGTTGGAATTTGCCCTGCCGGGTGTTGGACTTCCTGAGGACCTATGGCCTCTGTTTTTTTTCCTACTTCTCCTATTTGAAATGGATACGTCTATCCTATGCCAGTTCCACCACTGTATTTTTGAAGTGAATAACTTGTCTGATTCACAGGTTCACAGCTGGAGAAGAATTTAGCCTCAGGGTAAATCATACTGCAAGTCTTATCCACACTTGAGTTAATGTACAAATAGACGAAATTTGAGTCTTAGAATTGATGCTTGAATTAGGTAAGACTTTTGGGCTGTTGGGATGGAGGTAAAAATATTTTGCATGAGAAAAAGACATGAATTTTGGAGGTGCTGACAGCAGTGTTGTGGGCTGAATTGTGTCCTCTCAAATCATATGTCAAAATCATAACCCCCAATATCTCAGATGTAACTGTTTTCGAAATAGGTCCTTTAAAGAAGTCATGACATAAAATGTTAGTGTGGACCCCAATCCAATCTGACTGAGGCCCTGAATAAGAAAATACAATTTGGATATATAAAGAGATACCAGGGATGCACAGCCCCCAACCCCGGCCCCGCCCCCCCCCAACAAAACTGAAAACAAAACAAAATCAAAAACATGTAGGACCCAATGAGGAAGCAGCTATCTGCAAGTCAAGGAAAAAGGCATTAGAAGAAACCATATCTCCAACTGAACTTAGCCTTCTAACAAACTAATATATCATAACATGGCCAGAATAGTCAACATACACTTCGAAATTTTCTCCTTTTTTTTTTTTTTTTTAAAGTTTCAGGACTCACTTCATGGAAGCAGTCAATGAGAGAAAGATTTCAATTTAATTATGGACTTGATTATATTAAAATTCTTCCCAAGGTTTATAAACATGAATATATGCTTTAATCAGACAGTTCTACATGTCAATACTCTCAGAGCTTAATATAAGAAAAGATCAGTTTACACAACTGACTGAAAAATTAAATTAAGTCATAGCCTTCAGTAGTAGCATTCATTTCAGAAGATAACATATTACTGTAGAAGACTTGGTGTATTTGCAGTATACTTCTAATCTTTAAAATGAACATCACTGAGGACAATTATTCTCTTCAATAAAATATCACTTGATGAATGTTCAAAGAAGCTAATGAAGAATGCATTAACCATTAACCTACACAGCAGAGGATTTCTGAAGTTCTTTAGTGTAAGTTTTTCATTAAAGGAAAATGGATCCTTTTCTTTCAGCCTATGAGTCAGATAACTGACAAAGCTCTCTGTGTAATTCTTCTAGTGAATACCCAGTAAAAGAGAGAGAAATCTGGACTTGAGAGTGCGTTTAAGCAGTTGTGATTAAGGAGAAAATGGAAGCATAGCCTCTACTGACTGTGGAAGCCCAGGAAAGAAAAGGTCATAGAAATGACAGTAAAAATAGAATTATTTTCAGCCAGATTCCGGAAATAGATGATCAAGAAGAACATATGATCAGCAGTATCCAGTGCTATAAACTGCCTTGAAGAATAAGTGGGAGAGAAATCCACTTGATGTTACAATTAATAGAAAATAATCAAACTTCAAGAAAACAGAAATTCTGTTCCTTGCCTGTGATTCATTTTTATAAGTAAAGGGAACATAGAATTTTATTGAACATAGACTCTTTAGTCCAATTTGCCACAGTAGAAAGCAAAACAAATTAATAAATGAAGATTTCTAGAAAAATATTTTGTGTTTTCTACATTTCTTAGAACATGAGTTGTATTTTTGAGGCCTAGGGAAAGAGCAGCAAATTAGTTATAAAAAAAAAACCCCAATGTTTTATTCTCACTTCTAAGGATGCAGTATATCAACAGGCATATAATACTTTATTTTCTACTACTACGCCTTTTTTTCTAGAATTTTCTTCAAAAGCACGTATGCTTTTTAAAATACTTCTTTGTTGTTGTTAATAAAACAACATATTCTCATATAAAATGAAAAATGAAGAAAGAAGATGGGCAAAACAAATCAATCATCATAATTTCTAATGGCCCATTAAGCTTATCCACTTGAAATAATTAGCAGAAATATTCATTAATGTGCACCTCTTGAGTGATTTTTTATCAGGACCCTGATGACTTTGGTAGTCTCCCAATTTCTACAAGTAGTAAAGAGATAAAGCCCTGTTAAATGCCTACACAGAGTAGTATAACCATCAGGAGTTGCAATCTAATAAATATGTATTTTCCCTAGTGAGAGAATATATTACTAGCCATAATATGTTTTGATATAAAATATATGATTATAAATAAATTAAATCATGTAATAACATAAATGATAATTTTTGCTATTATAAAGTTAACATATAAATAATTCTAAAATGTACCTTAAATTATTTTACCTGTTACTTTGTAGTTAATCAATTTAAAGTCTTTAATAATTTATGAGACTATTTAAAAAAACCTCTCATAATTCTCTTATTTAGATTATCAAACACTTGTTTCATAGAATATTTTGTTACAACTTCTGAAAACACTAATGAATATGCTTGGTCTTATGCACATGAAATAACCGTGTGCTGACAGCATAATAATACTGAAAAAAGGCTTTAAAAATAATATTAATTTTCGATAATACATCATGCATAGTGCATGATAATCAGGTGCCCTACAAAACAATTTTTGATGTGATCTTTTCTCTTTTCTTTCATACCTTTTTAAAGTTGACGCATTACCAAAACATTTTGTTTTCTTATGAGTTTCAAAAGAAGAGGATAAAAAAAGTCTTGTGACCTTCTCCACAATTGGCTGAAACTTTCATTCCTTTCACTCAGGTCTCCATTAGTCGAAAAGTGGTTTTAGCTAGCTGTACTCAAGCATTTCAGTCAATTACCAGCTTTTATCTTGTTGTTATCATAAAAGGCCATTTCTTTCCTAAAATGGTCAATTAAGTTCATGAAAATAAATGGTGAGGAATATACAATTTGTTAGCCGTACTGTCAGGAGTACATTGGTCTTGGGGAAAAAACATTTCAGAGGATTTCTTAATGAATAGAAATAGCTTTCATCAGAGGAGATGTTTGTTCCCATTTCTTTCTTCTCTGGCCACAATTCACAGTTAACAACGCAGTAATTGAGTATTTGAAAGCTCTTAAAATCTCTACCTTATACTTAAAGAAGGGTCCCGTGTTTTTGCTTAACTACTCCATGTGTTTCTGTTTGTATAGAGTGCATTTTAGAATCAATTGAGGCAGTAGGTTTAACTTGAAATCCATCAGAAAAAGGTTCACTTTTTGTTTGAGAATAATGTAATAGAAGGAACAAGCATTTGGAGTAAATTAATCAAATAGGAGTAGTCTATTTAGAGAAATGTTAAAGCAATTAACATAAAAGTTGAGAACGTTAGGGGAAAAGTAATGGGTGACAGCCCCTTGATTTGCATAATGATATAACATTATGGATGTTTCATAAGAATGCAGGCATGAGTAGTGCTGTATTCAGTGGCTTATAATATGACTAATTCCTACTTTTGTTCTTAAAAAAATTGTGTTTACTGTGTGTCACACTGTTCTAGGTGTAATGAATATTCTAGTGTTAATATATACACAAAACTCTATAAGTTAAATCTAGTTATGTGGTATCTTCCAGTCTAGTCAGGGAAATGCAGTCCATAAATGTGAAATTTGACAAACATCTTTCTGGATGATGAGTAAGTTCTGAATGAGTAGAAGTAAATTATCAAGGAAATAACTGTATGTTCATGTTTGCTTTCTTTCATTGTTGCAGATACTTCTTCACAAATATTCTAGCTACAGAAACTGTGAATCAAATATTCTTTCTCCTAATAAAAGTATCCAATGCAATGCCAAACAAAACTTACTGAATGAAGATAATTACTGTGCAAAAATGGTTTTCATTCTTCCCTTTGCATTTGAAAATCGGAAGATCCAAGATTACTCAGCCAATGTGATGATTCATTTGAGACATTAGCTTGACTAGGCCTTAGCACCCAGATATTTGGTCAAACAACAGTCTACATGGTGCTACAGGAAGGTATTTTTGAGATGAGATTAACATTTAAATCAGTAGACTTTGAGAAAAGCAGATTACCCTCCATAATGTGGATGGGCTTTTTTCTTAGCTGAAGGCCTTAACAGAACAAAGACTTACCTCCCCTGAGAAAAAAGGGATTTTGCCTTTGACTTAAGTTGCAACATCAACTCTTTCCTGGATCTCCAACCTGCTGACCTGCCCTAAAAACATTAGACTTACCAGCTCCATAATTGCGTGAGCCAATTCCTGCCCTGAAAACATTAGACTTACCAGCTCCATAATTGCATGAGCCAATTCCTTAATATCTCTTTCTCTTTCTCTCTCTTTCTCTTTCTCTCTCTCTCTCTTGCTCTCCAAATATATATACACATAAAATACTATATATATGTGTGTATATATAAAATATTTTATGTGTATATATATATACACATAATATATATGTGTGTGTATATATATATATGCACATCTATAAATCCTATTGGTTCTCTTTTTCTGGGGATGTGGTGACACACACACACAAAAATAGATAAAGTTTTTGTCTACTAGGAAGGCTGTATTTGCAATTGACCGGTAGAAAATATAAATACAATGAGTACAAATACATATTGAATTTTTTGATAACGATATGTGTGTATACATGTTCCCAACTTTTGCTATATCTGTAAAAGTGGACAGTAATTGGGTGATTTAACTCAATGAATTGTGGCAATTAGTATACATATTTGGAGCCAGGAACATAATAACAACGGAAACTGACTAATTCCTCAAAGGAATTTAAGAATCTGCAATTTTCTTATTTTTATTATATTTTGACTTAGAGTGACTTCATCTTTTGAATTATTCAACTTTGTATCTGACTTCTTAATTACACACTCATTCCACCAGCTGTCAAATACTTCCCTAAGTAAAAATGTAAAATTTGGTTTTGCATTTATTTTCCTTGAATATGGAAAATAATCATGGTCACTCCCACTGGTAGTTTGTAGATTCTAGGCAAAATGCTAAAATTTCAACTTTTTATCTTTCAACTCGGCAGTGTTGCAAATATTTTATCCTCCAAAGTGATATAGATGTTCCTCGATTTACACTGGAGTTACATCCCAACAAATCCATCATCAGTTGAAAATACAGTAAGTTGAAGATTCACTTAATACAGCAAATTTATCAAAGATCACCTGGCCTACCTTTGTATACTCAGAACCCTTACATTAGCCTATAGTTGGGCAAAATCATCTAACACAAAGCCTACTTTATAAAAAAGTGTTGAATATCTTATGTAATTTGCTAAAAACATTATTGAAAGTGAAAAACAGGATATTTGTATCAGTACTCCAAATATGGTTTCCATTAAATGTGTATCACTTTTGCACCACAGCAAAGTCAAAAAATTGTAACTTGAACCATTGTAATGTAGGAATATTCAAGCTTCCAAAAGACATGATCGATTAATAATGAACCAAAATAGTTTCATTGATTTAAATCATCTCAGTTATTTAATTAAACTCCTTGCTTGAAAACTTTTGTCTTTATTTCTCTTTACAAGTTAGTTTCATTCATGTTATAAAATTTTTCCAACTAGGGTATGTGTCTGAGTAAGACAGAGTTAAAGAGAAAGAAAGAGAAAGTGGGTGGAGGTTATAACAGACACAGATGATACAAATGAATTGTAATGATTCTGCACCAAGAATGGTATTTCTTGAAGACTGTGTCATCAATTCACCTTTTTATATTTAAGTCCTAAAACATTGCCTCAAATATTATGAATAAATATTTGCTGAATAAATGCATAAACAGAACAACAAAATAATTGTTGCTACCATAACCCAGACAGAGAGAACTATAAATTCAGAAGTTATTCTATTTAGTATTTAAATAATAAAAATAAATTTTAGTTACAAGTATAAGTGCCTTCCCAAATGCTAAAGCATTTGCTCTTCATATATACAGAAAATAAAATATACTGTCTTCAATTATCCTTCTACAATATCCTCCATGTATTAAAGAGATATCATGGCAGAATGTGGAGACACTATAGATGTGAAAGAAAGTAATGGCACCATAAAGTTGACTAGTCATCCAAAACTGAAAAGCATCAAACCTCTAAATTTTGGAAATGAACAACACCTTTCTTTTATGTATTATTCTTTTATTTCAAGTAGACTTTTAGTATTGGCTTCGGTTTAGTCTGTAACTATTAAAAAATTTAAATTAAGTGAGAATAAGTGTAAAAATAAAAGAAACTAATTTTTATAAATTTTGTTAAAATGCTAATGATTTAAATATCTTATAAGAACTAATTCATGAGTCTTGTTTTTCTATTCAATAAATGGGTAAAAAGAAAACATGTCATGGAAGATGAGCATTTTTAATTTGGTAATTTTTGTCTTTTTTCATATTTTTGACTCATTTTTCATAATTTTGTTTTATATCTTTGTCTCTTTTTTTGTCTCATTTTTGTTTATTTTGGTGTCCCTTTTTCATATACCCAAAAAAGAGTTTTAGGACAAATGTCTAACCTAATAATATGTTTTGTTTTGTTTTTTACAACATTTTCTTTTTAGTTTGATAATATTATTATGCCTAAAAGGAAAAGACTTTGAATTAGATGTTTGTAGTATACAGGTCAAATGATCTTGACAGTACATCGAAAATGCAAAGTTGTATTTAAACATACTTAAATAAAAACCTTTCTTTATGAGAGAAATACATGGTATATGTTTACGTAAGGCATGAGGCAAATGTATTAGTCTGATTGGGTAATTTACAAAGGAAAGAGGTTTAATTAACTCACAATTCCACATGGCTGGGGAGGCCTCACAATCATGGGGACAAATGAGGAACAAAGTCACCTCTTACATGGTAGCAGGCAAAAGAGCTTGTGCAGGGGATCTCCCATTTATAAAACCATCAGAACCTGTGAGACTTATTCGCTATCACAAGAACAGTATGAGAGAAAACACCCACGTGATTCAATTATCTTCACCTGACCCTGCCCTTGACATGTGGGAACTATTACAATTAAAGGTGAAATCTGGGTGGAGGCACAAAGCCAGACCATCTCAGCAAAGGTTCACTAACTCCCTATTCACAAATAACTGTAAACTTAAAGTGTGAAAAAAAAAAAGAGCTTTGTTCATTTTACAGACTGAAGCTCTGTCCCTCCTCATTAACTACCTGCTTTTCTCCTGTGAAAAAAGTACTTTTTTTCAAATCACACAAGAATAGTCTAAAAGTGAGAAAATAAACTTTTCTTTGGGCATAGTTTCTGTACCATTAACCATTTAGTATTGGCAAAATGTGGTTTATTTATTTATTTATTTTTGTTTTTGAGACTGAGTTTTGCTCTGTCACCCAGGCTGGAGTGCAATGGCACAATCTGGGCTCACTGCAGCCTCCGCCTCCAGGGTTCAAGTAATTCTCCTGCCTCAGCCTCCCTAGTAACTGGGATTACAGGTGCCTGCCACCACGCCTGGCTAATTTTTTTGTATTTTTAATGGAGACAGGGTTTACCCATGTTGGCCAGGCTGGTCTTGAACTCCTGACCTCAGGTGATCCGCCCATCTTGGCCTCCCAAAATGCTGGGATTACAGGTGTGAGCCACCATGCCTGGCCAAAATGTGTTTTTTAAACATTACTTGCCTGCACTTTCTTCTGCCCAAAAAAGGATAAAGTAATTTATCTCTTCAATAAAATACAATTTCAGCATTTGACAGAATGATTACAGAATGACCACGGCAAATTCAAATAAATGGTTAATATTTTACAATCAGTTAAATATATTTACACAGATTATTACTTCAAATGAAGAATATTTCTTAAAAGGAATTGTGTTAGAAAAGGTGGAAACATTAAAATATTTTAAGCAGAATATTCTACTGAAATAAATTTTGTTATTGTAACATTATGTTAAATAAATTTTATTTAAAAAACTGATCAATTTAATTGAAAAATACCATGTTTCATTAAAAGAGATATTTACATAAGTTAATGAATAAGATGGTGAAATTTTCTTCTCATCAGGAATTGGATATTTTGATGAATTTCCTAAGTCTACCAATTTTTACAAAATAGAAAAGAAGTCTAGTTGATGAGAAGATTCTATTGCATTTTACAGATGAAAAGCTGCTGTTTTCAAACACGTCACATCATTCATTGGATAAGATAAATACAGTATACACTAAATATGTAAGTTGTCATTTCAGTCTTAAATTCATTAGGAAAACATTCAAGAACGGACTCAATTTTAGCCGATTTCCGAACAATAGTATCAGAACTCACACCTAAAATTTTGTCCCAGAAATTTGAGGCTACTTGATATCTCACTTTTATTATATATTCTTCTGTGTGATAAAAGACTCAGGAAAAAAGTTTTTAAGCCAATACAGAATAATGTTACTATGCTTTATTTTAATATTACTCTTCTATAACTATAATGGTGGTGAACTGTGAAAATAACCAGGCAATTGTGAGAAGGAGTTATTAGTATTTAATCAAAAAAAACAATTCTAATGGCTTATGTGCAAACATATAATATTATAGGAAAAATCTATGTGCATGTGGGCATTCGACTATCTTCTTCAGTCCTGTTCTAACATAATTTGTCTTTCAAATAGTCCATCAGTAATCAGAAAATCATCTTTTAAGTTAAAGGAGCTCTAATTATATTAATTTTAAAGAAAAAAAGCTTAGCCTTCAGCATACATGTAGCTGTCCAGAAATAAGAAGAGCTGGATTTCGTCCATATAAAACATAAATTCTTTCTATTACACCCCTTTATTAAGGGTTGTTTCTCATGTTAAATAAATTTTGAGAAAAAATAATGTAACTGGTGAATACAATTATCTTCTCCCCATCTAACATCTAACCTCTCAAAATATTTTAATAGATTACTTTTTTTTTTTTTTTTTTTTGAGACAGAGTCTGGCTCTGTCGCCCAGGCTGGAGTGCAGTGGCGCGATCTCAGCTCACTGCAAGCTCTGCCTCCCGGTTTCATGCCATTCTCCTGACTCAGCCTCCCAAGTATTTGGGACTACAGGCGCCCGCCACCATGCCCAGCTATTTTTTTTGTATTTTTAGTAGAGATAGGGTTTCACCGTGTTAGCCAGGATGGTCTCCATCTCCTGACCTCGTGATCTGCCTGCCTCGGCCTCCCAAAGTGCTGGGATTACAGGCGTGAGCCACCACACTCAGCCTAATAGATTACCTCTTACATGCATACAATTTATCTATAAATTTTAACTTTAGGACCCAGCACGGTGGCTCATGTCTGTAATGCCAGCACTTTGGGAGGCCAAGGCGGGGCGGGGGGTGGCAGATCACTGGAGGTCAGGAGTTCGAGACCAGCCTGGCCAACATGGTGAATCCCCTTCTGTACTAAAAATACAAAAATTAGCTGGGCGTGGTGGTGTGTGCTTATAATCCTAGCTACTAGGGAGGCTTAAGCCCTGCAGGAGGAGATTGCAGTGAGTGATCGCACCATTTTACTCCAGCCTGAGTGACAAGAGCAAGACTCAGTCTCGAAAAAAAAAAAAAAAACTTTAATTTTAGACTCCATATGGGAACCCTCAAACAGCTAAAATTGAAATATATAAATAAAACATACAAATGCCATATGTAATCACAACAAAAGGTAGAGCTACATAAACTGACAAATTTTAATTCAGGTACCATAAACTATGACAAATCAAAGAAAAAATAGATCTTTGCATATGAGATGAATACATCAGGAACGTACACAAAGTTGAATTCTAAAATAATTTTTTAAAATCGGGCCATACTTAATATATAAAGAAATAAAGACTGTTTACTAAAACTGGGGGATTTGATACTTTTTTTTTTTTGTCAGTTCCTACAAGAAAATTAAAGAGGATCAGTTCTTAACTACTAATTCTTTAAAAGTTAGATACACTCCTGGTCAAATAAAAGATTTATACTTTTTTTGTAACCAGAGAATTATGTAAGAAAGGAATATAACCCATTCAGAAATTATACAATCCTTCTTTCATCTCATAGAATACTAAGATCTGAAACATGAATATTTCTTGAGATTGATGCCAGGTTCATAAAGAATAGTGACAGGCCTTGGCAAACAAGTTTCAGATATTAAATTCTGGTTACTACAGAAATCTAATAAAAGATAACATAATACAAAACTTGTGGGGTATTTTACAACAAAAGGCGGAAGACCAGAACGTGTTTTAGTGCATTACACTTCTCCATTGTTAGTAGATTTTCTCAACATTACTACGTTTATTTTAATGTGATAAAAACATATTCAGGCTTTTATTTTTAGCTTATCTGAAAGGGCCATTTCATTTGCTACTTTTCTCTTTTAAACTTTAACTGGTTTTAAAACAGAAATGATTTCAGAGTATTTCTATTACCCATTGTTTATCATTAAAAATGATGTAAGTATTTATATTACCCCATCATTTATCATTACCTGTATGTTTGTACAGACAGTGATACATCCTGAATATGTTTCATGCTTTTTAAAGTAATGTTTATAATTTTACAACATTCACAAATTCATTATGTGAAAGTTTGAACAATGTACAATTATATGAAGTAACAGAAATTACACTCTTATGTTGACCTTCCTCAAATCTACTCCATAGTAGAAGCAACCATATTAGAAGCAATCATCTGCTCCAAAAAAGGCAAAGCTGGCGTGTTATGTTATTTTGTTTTTCCCCATAGTTCTGCACTATTATTTGGCAAAGATGGATACTTATGAAGCTATTACCATCTAAATTCACTGGGGTAGACAATAAGAAAGCTAGTGGTGAGTGTAGCATTTTCCTTTAGGGTACTCTTTAGTGCTCTCACTCTTAGGTTTGGATCTATTCCTCTTTCATTTCTCCTTTTTAAAGGCATTCTCATGTAAAGCTTTGGAAAAGATTATATAAGCCAATAGTCTATTACTTGTTTGTATTTCATTTCTATATTTACTTGTACAATGTAACAAAAATACTTGATACAGTCATTAAGCATTTTTTTAATGCTGTATTTTAACATACCACAGCATGTCATATAAAGTTTGCATGTTGCCCAATGAGTCATAGAGTAGCTATCCAAGAAATATCCATTAAGTGAACAAAGACTCAAGATGTCGAGGCTGTTTTGCTTGTTTGTGTTTTGCTTGGTTTATTTGTTTAGATGTAGAGCATTTTATTGCCTAACAAAATATAAATTAAGCTAGGCCTTGGTCTTCTGACTCTGCTGAAGAAAACGTGGCCTGAATCTTCAGCAATAAGTAGAGTCAAGTTGAAAAATACCCATAAAATTGCATATTTATGAAGAGTCTATTATCTACTTTTTAATTCCTCATTGCTTCTGTGATTTGTTCTATATTTAAGAGAGTTAGGGGCAAAAAAAAAAAAAACAGTGTGGTAGATTAAATTTAGACTTTGTTATCTTTGCATGTCTTTGGGGATCTAGGATGACTATGATTATATTTTAGTGAATAAACTAAAGAATAGCAAATTAACATCTGTCAAAACTCTGCATGGCTCTAAAGTATGTAGGAAGTATTTATAAATAACCAATCTGAAATACAAATATTTTAATTCCATGTTATGGTTACTATGTTTTATGCACAGACCTTTTTGAATAAGTTCTACAAATATACGCATGCATACCTTTACTTCTCTTTCCTGAAGTTTGTTGTCTTTTCCTGCCTTTGATAGCTTAACCTCCAAAACACAGTTCCAAGGACAATTAGGTAGAAAATCAAGTGACTGATTTCTTCTTTCCCATAAGCAAATAAGGAGTGATCAATAATTTATTATTTTTAAATAATTTTTGAAAATCTGAAAGCACTTATAAGATATTGAGTCACTAGTTTTTAATTAGGCATTCTCTCTCATATTAAAAACAATACAAAGTATTTATAACAATGTATACTCCTGAAGCAAAAAAATTTGACACCTACTTAAGGCTGCTACTATTTTTATTTTGTTCTTAAACCAAATGAGACACAAAGTTTTTTAAAATATATTCCTGCCTACCAAAAAACTTTCCCCTAAAGTGTCTTCACAGACTCCTTACAAGCTACCTAATATTGCATGAAAGTCCTGGAACAAAGATAAATGAGGTCCCTACTAAAGGTATTACAAGACCAATTAACAACATATAAAATATAAATATGTTCATAAATACATTAAAATGGAGCCTTCGGGAGAAGTAGGTCAATGGCCAGTTTTGACAAATGAGTGAGAATTACAAAGTTAAATACCCTGGAAGGCTGTGAAATAATACTTTAACAGAAAGCACATTATATTATATTTTAAAAAGGAGATTTTACAGTTGAGGATACGCTCACCTACCGAAGGATGCTCTCCACATCCTAGTCTCTAAATGAGGCTTATTATCTTTAATTTCCCCATACCTCTCCAATACAACCCAACGTAACTCTCAACATTCTTCAGTCTCAGAAAGTAGGTTTTTCTAAGAAAATATGCAATGCTCTACATTTCCTTCTCCTCAATAATTACTTATTTTTTCACATGTTCATTTATTTTTTCATCGAGGAAAAAATGTGTACTTTTTTCTCAGTTTTATAGTCCTTCATGTATATTCTTGAACACATGCTTATCTCTTACAAGAATTAGGTTTTTCCATTAACTACCCCTTTCACAGTTTTTTGTTTGTTAGGTTTTTTTTTTGGTTTTTTTTTTTTTTGAGATGAAGTCTCACTCTGCCGCCCAGGCTAGAGTGCAGTGGCGCAATCTGAGCTCACTGCAACATTTGCCTCCTGGTTCAAGCGATGCTTCTGCCTCAGCCTCCTGAGTAGATGGGACTACAGGCTCCTACCACCAGGCCTAGCTAATTTTTGTATTTTTAGTTCAGACAAGGTTTCGTCATATTGGCCAGGCTGGTCTCAAACTCCTGACCTTGGCCTCCCAAAGTGCTGGGATTACAGGCATGAACCACTGCACCCGGCCATACTTATTTTAAGTTTTTGTTTCTTCTAATTATTAACTCTTAATGATAGTACATACTTAATCCTTTCAATTCCTCATGTTATCACATCTAGCCTAATTTTAGCACTTAAGCTATCTCCACTGCATTCAAATTTTACTTACAAAATCATAAGTGAAATTTTATAGTACCCATTTTCTTAGAAAAATATTCATGGTCTGCTTTGCAAACTGAAAACATTTCTTTTTACATGGAAGATTCTACCAGTCCCTTCCAGAAACTATCCCGCATTTGAAAGTCTACTAATTGCTAAACTGAAAGTCTTCTAAAACCTTATAGAAGAAGATTCTCTGCTTTGCTCAGTAAAATATTAGTTTATTCTCCAATGTTGAGTTAGCCTTGAATAGGTGAAATAAACCCCACTTGACCATGGCCATAATTCTTTTTTATTGCATATATGCATAATTTTTTAACATATATATCACACACAATACATATCAATCTGTAAGTCTTTATACATTGTTGAATTATATATGCTAATTTTCATTAAGTATACTTGCATCTAAGCTCATGAAAGACATTGATCTGTAGTTTAATTTTCATATAACATCTTTGGTTTTGCTATTAGGGTAATATTTGCCTCATTAGGAGGAGTTACTAAGAAATCCCTTTGCTTCTGTGTTCTGAAAGAGATTGCAAAGAAGTAGTATAAATTATTTCTTACATATTTGGTGGAATTAACCAGTGAACCCATATGGACTTGATACTTTCTGTTTTGGGTGGTTATTAATTATTGATTCAGTTTCTTTATAGATATAGACCTCTTTAGATTATCAGTTTCTTCTTGTGTGAGGTTTGGTAGATTGTGTCTTTCAGATAATTGGTTCACTTCATCTAAGTTATCAAATTTTGTGGGGATGGAGTTGTTTATATTATTCCTTTATTATCCTTTTAATGTCCATGAGATCCTTAGTGACATTCCCTCTTTCATTTCTAATATTAGTTGTTTGTGTCCTCTCTCTCTTTTTTTCTTACTTGGCCTGACTAGAGGCTTATTGATTTCATTGATCTTTTTAAACGGCAGCTTTTGATTATATTGATATTTTCTACTCTTTTTGTTTTTGATTTTACTGATTTCTAATCTATTTTTATTATTATTTTCTGCTTACTTTTGCTTTAATTTGCTTTTTTTCAAGTTTCAAAATTTGAAGCTTATGCAATTCATTTTAGATGTTTCTTCTTTTCTAATATCTACATTCAATGCTATACATTTTCCTCTCATCGGTGTTTACTGAATCCCATAAATTTTGATTAGTTGTGCTTTCATGTTCATTTAGTTCAAAATATTTTAAAATTCCTTTGAGATTTCTTCTTTGACTCATGTTATTCAGAAGTGTGTTTTTAATCTCCAATTATTTTAGGATTTTCCAGCTATCTTTCTGTCATTGCATTTTAGTTCAATTCCACAATGTTCTGAGAATAGACATTGTATAATTTCCATTCTTTTAAGTTGTTAACGTGTTTTATAGCACAGTGTGTGGTCCGTCTTGGTGAATGTTCCATTGAGCTTGAGAAGAATGTGCATGCTATTGTTAGATGCAGTAGTCTATAGATGTCCATTATATCCAGTTGATTGATGGTGTTGTTTAATTCAACAATGCTCTTACCGATTTTCAGCCTCCTGGGTCTGTCCATTTCTGATAGAGGGGTGTTAAAGTCTCCAACTGTGATAGTGGATTCATCTTGAGTTGTAGCAGTTTTTGCTTCACCCTCTCTTGTTAGGCACTTATACATTGTTATGCTTTCTTGGATAATTGAGCACTTTAACATTATATAGTTCTTCTCTTTATCCCTGATAATTTTCTTGCTGCAAAGTCTGTTTTGTCTGACATTAACATAGCCACTTCCACTGTCTTGTGATTAGTGTTACCATAGTAAATGTTTCTCCATTCATTTACATTTAATCCACATGTCTTTATATTTAAAGTGAGTTTCTTGTTGACAACATAGATTTAGTTATCTTTTTAAATTCACTAAAATAATCTCTACCTTTTGGTTGGTGCATTTAAACTACTAACCATATAAGTTATTACTGATATAATTGGATTAATATCTACAGTATTTATTAGTCTTTTTTATTTGTTACTTTTGTTCTTTGTTCCTATTTTTGTCCTCCATTTTTTTTCTGCCTTTTGTGGTATTTTCTGAGCATTTTATATGATTCCATTTTATCTTTTTTCTTAACACATCAGTTAAGAGTTTTTTTCCTCCTTTTTTTGGTTGTTCTAGAGTGTACAATACACATTTACAACTAATTAAGGTCCACTTTCAAATAACACTACACCAATTCATGGGTAGTGCAAGTACTTTTTATTTTTTATTTTTTATTTACTTATTTTTTTGAGACAGGATCTTGCTCTGTTGCCTAGGCTGGAGTGCAGTGGAGCGATCTCGGCTCACTGCAGCCTCCACCTCTGAGGTTCAACCAATTCTCCCACCTCAGCCTCCCAAGTAGCTGGGATTACAGGCGCACCACCATGCCCGGCTAATTTTTGTAGTTTTAGTAGAGATGGGTTTTTATCATGTTTGCCAGGCTGTTCCCAAACACTTGACCTCAAGTGATCCACCCTCCTTGGCCTCCCAAAGTGCTGGGATTACAGGTGTGAGCCACCGTGCCCGGCCACAGGTACCTTTAAATATCAAAATATTCTTAGTTCCTTCCTCCTGTGCTTTGTATCATTGCCATCTTTCTTCATTTGTTTATTAGCATACATAAGTATACATAATTAAGTACACTGTTGCTATTATTTTGAACAGACTACTGTCTGTTAAATTAACAATAAGAAAATGAAAGTTTTATTTTACCTTTACTTATTCCTTCTCTGATGTTCATCTTTTCTTTATGTGGATTCAAGTTTCTGATCTATATATTTTTTTCTACCTCTCTAAAGAACTTCTTTTAACATTTTTTGAAAGGTGGGTCTAGCAGCAACAATTCTCGTAATTTTTACTTACCTGAGAATGTCTTTATTTCACTTTCTCAGTGTACAGAATTCTAAGTTTGCGGTTTTATTCTCAACACTTTAAATATTTGACTCTATGCTCTTTTCTTCTCAAATGGTTTCTGGGGAGCAACTGTATGTAACTGTTATCTTTGTTCCTCTATATGTAAGATGTATCTTCCCCACCCTTCTTCTCACATCCCAGGATCTTTCAGAATTATTTAACCACCATTGATTTTTCTGCAGTTTGCAAATGATATGCCTAGGTATAATTTTATCTGGCATTTATTCTGCTGCATGTTCTCTGAGACTTGTGGATCTATGTTTTGGTATTTAACATTTATTTGGGACAAATTCTCAGTCATTAGTATTTCAAATATTTCTCTTCTGTTCCTTTCTCTTTCTTCTCCTTCTGATATTGATGGTGTATGTTACACATTTTGTAATTGTCCCTCATTTCTTGAATATTGCATTCTTTTTTTTCTGTCATTTTTCTTTTTTTTTCTTTTCAACTTTGGAGGTTTCCATTAGAATATCCTGAAGATCAGAAATTATCTTTTCTATCCAGTCTACTAATAAGCTCATCAAAAGTATTCTTCATTTCTATTACAGTGTTTTTTATTGTTGGCTTTCCTTGCTAGTTCTTTCTTAGAATTTCTATTTTTCTGTATATCTTGCTTATGTACTATCCCATGCTGTCTACTTAATCCATTAGAGTCCTTAGCATATAAATCATAGTTGTTTTAAATTCCTGGTCTGATAATTCTAACTTCCCCACATAACTGCATCTGATTCAAATGATTGCTCTGTCTTTAAACTGTATTTTTTGCCTTTTACTAAGTCTTGTAATTTTTTCTTGGTATAGAGGCATTATGTACTGAGTAAAAGGAATTGTTGTAATAAGACTTTGGTAATGAAGTGTTAAGGTATGAGGGGGAAAGGAGGCGTTCTATAATCCTATGATTAAGTCTCAGTCTTTTATTGAGTCTGTACATCTGAATTGTGAACTTTATATGTGCTTTTCATTTCCCCTCCTCATCCTGGGACAGGATGGCTAGTGAAAGATGAAGTTGAGTGTTTCCCTTCTCCCAGGTCAGAAAGGCTCTGATAAAATCCCAGCAAGTTATGCTCTAATTAAGTAGATTCTCATGACAGCAGACATTGTTAAGAACAAGATTCCCTGGCATATTTCAAGATGGTTCTTTACCCCTCTCCCAACTCTGCTGGAATCATGAGAGGTTATTCCTCTAATATTCACTGTGACAATCTAGTCAGACTCTAGGAGGTAAAACACAAAGCGTAGAACTAGCCAATGACTGTATCCTGCTGGACAAATCTCTCATATTTTCCCACATTGTCCTTCCAGGAATTCACTAATTACAGTTTAGGTTTTCTTGCCCTGGTACTGGTTGCCAGGGAGGCTGTTTCTTATGGGTTTCTGCTTTAGTAAGTTGTGATTATTTTTATTTTCCTGTCAGTATCTCCAATTTTGGGGGCAGTAATTTGCCTTGTGACCAAACTGCTTTTTAAAGGGGAATTTTTTAGATAGGATGATCCAAACAACTCAATGTTAAGAACATAGACCTCAGTCTTCAGCTACATTTTGTTTTCTTCTCTTGATAGCATTTATTGCCTGCTAAAATATTATAATTGTGTTGTTTATTTTCTGCCACCCCATGCTAAGATTTAAGTTAAAAGAGGTGAATAATTTTTTCTTCATTGCTTTTCACACTGTGTTTCTTAGTACCTAGAATAATATTTGGCAAATATAAGAATTAAAATATTTGTTGCAATAATAACAAATGACACATTCGACCTTTAAGCTCACTTGCTTCTGAATCGCCATAGACTTCATTGCAGGAGGTAAGAAAGGCAAAGGTATGAAACATGATCGAACAACCCAATCTAATGCCTTCAAACTATTTTTCAATTCATTTTCTCAAGTTCTTTTTTTCTCACATTCTAGTTTACATTTAATAGTTTACTATTATAAATACAGCTTTACAACTGAACTCCAATCCTTAGTCTGTTTATTTTAGCTGCAGTTGGCTAATAAATTCATAATAATAATGAACTCAGTATACTACATTTTCCACATTCACCTCTGATTAAGTGAGCTTCTGAAAATTACACATTCAGATGGTGTCCAAAATATTCAAGACTATTCATGTCAAAGTGGCACTCAAATCTTCTCTGTAGCCTGTCAATTCTATTTTATTTCATAAATAACTTTTATTTGCTTGGCCAAAACTTCTGTCATATTTAGAACATCATTTACAAATTATTGGTAATATAGAGCCAAGAAGCCATCAGACTGAAAAGATCTCACCCCCTTTTCACTAGTCCTTAAAATCCGTCTGCTTCAGTAAGCATATCTTCCTTCTTTTCTTTTTATTTCCAAAGAGAAAATGTCCCTACTCCTGTCAAAGTGGAGCATTCTAATTATCCACTGTATCCCAATCTTTCCACCTTATCCTATGAGCGTCTTTTTTTTCATTTCTCATGGATTGTTCATGTAAACAAAAAAGTATTTATTATATTTTACATCCTAAAATCAAAACAACCCCCACACGGCCTGCAATTTCCCTACAGTATCATTGAACTATAACCTTATATCTCTGTTCCTCTTCATAGCCACAGTTCTTGAAACAGTAGTCTGAATTTATAGTCTCCTCTTCTAGAGTCCCTAATTAGTCTTTGAAATCCCTCAATGTGGGTAGTACTCTGATTAAAATTGATCTGGACAAGGTCACCAATGATTCCATGTTGGATAATCTAATAATTATTTTTAACTCCACTTTATTCTGTATCTCAGTTGATTTTGTCAGTTTATTAATGACTTTTGTTTTACTGAATATTTTCCTCTTTTTGCATCTGTAATGGTATTAATACTAATTTTTCCTTTGATATCTGAGCATCTCAACTCAGTTTCCAGTGCCATCTCATAGTTAACATGCTCAAAATGGAAGTATATATTCCTTCAAAAAACGCAAATACAAGCACACCCTCAAACATGTAAACTCACATACAAAAAACAGATGTGCATGTCTCACATACATGTTCCCATGCATACATGCACATCCCCTGACATATAGAAAAAACACATGCATATTTCTGCACATACACTCACATAAACACACTCACGCACTCACATATGCAGACATTGACCAAACATATACAAAAGTATGCACAATGCCTACATGCACGACCACATATACTCTCTCACTGACACTGACACACATGCATTCCCCACACACATATTCACACACATATATACATATGCACGTCACACTCACATGCACTCATACCTATACTCACATATATACACATGTATACCCCAGGCCCCCTACAATGTCATATCCACACACACATGCACACCTGCACACATATATACTCACATATACACACTTGCGACTCCCCCACAGACATTCACATGCATTAAACTCAAACAGGCACACCACCATTTCTTCTCCAGTTCTTACCACCACCTACCTAGAAAATGAAGGCAGAAATGTGAAAGTTTTGAATCTACTCCTTTCTCATACTTCCATTTTAACTTCATCACCTCAACTTATCAATTCTTCCTCAGAAGTACGCCTAGAATCTCCCTATTTATTTCTGTTTTCTTTGCCACCCAGCTACATAGACCATCACTTTTCATCTAGTTCCTAGCTTTTTTAAAGCTGCCAATTTTGCCCCCTTTAATCTATTCTGCATAATTCTTTTTTTGGGGGGGGGGGAACGGAGTTTCGCTCTTGTTGCCCAAGCTGGAGTGCAATGGCGCGATCTTGGCTCACTACAACCTCTGCCTCCCAGGTTCAAGTGATTCTCCTGCCTCAGCCTCCTGAGTAGCTGGGATTACAGGTGTGCGCCACCAAGCCTGGCTAATTTTTGCATTTTTAGTAGAGACGGGGTTTCACCGTGTTAGCCAGGATGGTCTCGATCTCCTGACCTCGTGATCTGCCTGCCTCGGCCTCCCAAAGTGCTGGGATTACAGGAATGTGCCACCATGCCCAGCCTATTCTGCATAATTTAGAGAGTGTAACTATTTCAGAACACAATTCAGATTATGCCACTCTAACATTTAAATTAATTCAATGCCTATCCATCAACTACAATTTTCATTATTAAAATTATTCTATATTGAATATATAATGCTGGCAAGAACATGATGAAATAGGTATCCTCTATTTTAGGTAGCAATTTAAATGACTTAGAAATACATTTGATAAAAATTTTGTAATATATTTCAAGATAAAAATTAGTAATGATACTATTTGACTTATTCTATTTCAGAGACACAATAACAAAATTATATCATATATTATGAAAGCGTGCACAAAAATAATTTAGATTTTCTATAATAGGAAAAAATTCACATTTATACATAAATAGGACACTAGGGAAATTAATTAAACTGTGAACTATTCATTCAATAAAATATGAATTTTAGAAAATATTTTAGAATATATTTTATTAATATAATTAATATTCATGGCAGGTTAATAATATATAAAAATGCCTGATTATAAAGTATAAATGGCTGCAAATTTACATCTGCAGTATAATCATAGCTCAATTAAAACTAAAGCAAAAGACATAAGAAATATACAAAAACATTAAGTGGTAAAATTTCAGTGATTCAATTATTTTAGCTTTCTTTTTCTTTATCATCTGTATTTGTCATGAGACTATATAGAGAATAAAAACAATTTAAAAAGAATTATTATTTCCATTTTTTCTTTACCCAGTGGCAAATAAAATAAAAGCAGCTCTGCCAATCTCTCGGTCATTAAAGTTTTTGTAGGCTTTCTGTAAACTTCCTGAATTCAGAGTTTAGGCCTTAAGGTTAAAATATAAATCAGATAAACTTCATACTCAGCCTTCCAATGACTTCCTAGCTCACTCAGAAAACAAAACAAACAAAATTAAAAACAAAGTAGTGCCTAGCAGTAGCCTAACTGCCACTTTAAGTTCTAGTTTCACTGGCCCTCCAATCTAGCCTGCTTTCCTCCACCTTCCCTGCCTCTATGTCAACCACACTGGCTTCCACGTCCTTTGAGTACCACAGCTATCATGTCACCTGAGACACCTCACTGCCTCACCCTCTGCTAGAAGATATTTTGCCCAAATAGTCAAATATTTGTAACCTAATTCTATTAGTTCTTATAAAAGTAAATGTCAACTTGAGTCTTATAAACTCTAACTCCTATTATACTTACTCAGTTTTTACTTTACTGTGATTTACTCTTCTTCATAACATTTATCATCTTCTGACAATCTATGTATTGGTTTATTTTCTACTTTGCATTACTGAAATATTAACTCAGTGACAAGAAGAATTATTTCCATTTTGTTCGTTATTCTATCTCCATTGTGTGCCTACATTAGGTGCTCAGTGAACACTTTTTGAATGAATAAAATTTAGAAATGTTTCAGATTATTGATTTTTTTCAGTTAAGAGAGGTACTTTTAGATGCATCTTTTACTAAATTTAAAGTACCTCAATCAACACCCTGACATCAACCTGAAATCAAAGTTCAAAACAGATGCACATTGAATAATGACATAGTTAGGATAAATTATTTTTTAAAAACTAACCTCAAAGTATAATTGGAAATGTTAAAGGGAAATAGTAAGCCTATATGACAAACCCTAAATGCTTGACAAAAATTTTATATTATTTTATTAGTCATTAATTGATTTGTCATATAAAAAACATTATGAGGGCATAACATTGTCATAGGTTGGGTTCCCCACAAATAAACTTAGAAGTTATAAGCTTTCTGTGAATGAGATTTATTAAAAAGTGCTCTCTCAAATACAGCTAGTTTGCTTTGAAAAAAGCAAAATTGGACAGAGGAAGACTTTGAACTACAGACATTTGCAATAGCAGCCAAGTCTACTCTGAAAGTGGCTCTGGAGCTGTCAGGAGTTATCCCCAGTTGAGGGAAATGAACTGGATCTTCATAGCTCCTCATTATCAATCAGAGGATACAGGTTATCCTGAAAGTGGAGGGTGTGGTCTTGACACAGGCTGCTTTCAGCCAGGGCAATTACTAGAGAGGAACACAGATATTCAGCCACCAACATTCTCAGCAAGGAGGGGGAAAAAGTACCTCTATCTTGAAATTGGTAGTAGGGGTAATACATAGCGTGCCATACAGCATCTACCATATGAATTCAAGCTTGCCAAGTTTATTACTCTCCCCATATAGCTATAGTAAAAATAGTGGCAATTTCTTCAGGTCATATTTCTACTTTATTCAAATCCTTCCGGAAATAAAGTAAAATCAAACATATTAATATTCACCTTGCTTCTGTTAGTGGAGGAATCATCAAGTATTTTAGGATAGTAGTTTTCTAACCTTAGAGGATATAGGAACAACTTATAGCATGTTTCAAAGATAGTATATTAGTCAATTCTCACATTGCTATAAAGAACTACCTGAGACTGGGTAATTTATAAGAAAAATAAGTTTAATTGGCTCACAGTTCTGCAGGCACCATGCTGGCATCTGCTCAGCTTCTGAGAAAGCCTCAGGAAACCATAATTATGATGGAAAGCCAAGAGGAGAGCAGGCATGTCAATGGCCAGAGCAGGAGCAAGAGAGCAATGGGAGAGGTGCCGCACACTTTTCAACTACCAGATCTCCCAAGAACTCCCTCACAACTCTGAGGACAATAACAAGGGGGTGAAAACATTCATGAGTAACCCACCCCTATGATCCAATCACTCCTCTTCAGGCCCCACCTTCAACACTGGGGATTACATTTCAATGTGAGATCTGGGCAGAAATACACATCCAAACTATATCGGATAGATAATCTCTTATCAGATCCCTAGATACTCTGACTCAGACTTTCTACATGTAGTCAGAAAATATAAAACTTTAAGTAGCACTATGTCTGTTTTTTTTCCTCTTCTAAAAAGAAAAAAGAAACCATAGACTATGATTTGCAGAAAAAATAAATTTGGTGTTATGGAAACTGCATAGATTTATAGCTGAAAAGTTCTAGTACTGCAGTAGCAACAAGAACACCCAATGATCATGCTTTGGTTTCTAAATATTATATTTCCACAAAAAGAACAAGAGTTCCTTAGAAAAGTGGCTGATTCTCAGAGGAACAGGAAACATGCACTATGACACTGGAGTATCTTGTACTGCCAGAAAGTGAGAAAATATTAAGAAAAAAAAGAAGAAGAAGTGGAGGAAGAAATAAGAAGGTTATATTCAAAGTTTAGTTTAAACAACTAAATGAATAATGTTTACTTCTGGTTAGGGCCCCAATATATAAAGAACTTGGAAGGTGTCATTCTCATTCGTACAAGAATAAAAAGCTAAACAAACAGAAGATAAATGTTTTTTTTTTTTTTCCTAGAAACTATCAGAGAACTGAGGTTCCAGGACAAAAAGCCACCACCAAATTCAGAGACATTGAATACATTCATGGCCAGAATCAACTTACGTGATACAGAAAGTGCTGGAGCCATCAACTAGTAGTAACATTTAAATGGTAATTTTTATAAATTGCTAGAGGCTGAATATAGATGTACTTGAGAGTGATAAACTCCTGGATACCAACTCTGGTGTGTGAGCCCACATTTTCAATTGTTCTAAGAACATCACCAGGTTTTCATGGCGAAATTCCAATAAAGTTTCTCTCGTGACTCTGGCAGAGTGAAGGAAAGAGTAATCATTGTGAAATATGCTTGGATTAGTCCCCATAGACTGTCCAAATATCCAGGGAAAAGACTTTCCCAGAGCATTGTTCCACCTGGAGAAGGGCATTCCTTGGGCACAGCGTGCTTTAGTGGTCATACCTAGGGTGGAAGAGAGAAGCTCTACCACTAGAAGATCACTTGTATTGACATAGTTCAGACACAGGCCCACTAAAAGACTGAGATTTAAATATGATTCCACAACACTTCCTCTTCCTAACTGAAAGTCATAGCAAAAGGGTTGCATTATAATAATACTGAATTATGGCAGGACAGGCTACATCAAACTGACTCTCTTTGAGGAGGAAGACTTTTGGAAGTCTGAAGTCAAGAAGAGAAACAAAATAAGGAAGCCTGAAAAGAATATAGTTAGTAAAATTGTATTGATTTAATTTCTTAGTTTTGATAAATTTATCATGGTTTCGTAAGGTGTTAACATTAGGAGAAGCGGAGTGAAATTTTCTGAAAATCTAACGTTATGCCAAAATAAAAAGGTGTGTGTGTGTATGTGTGTGTGTTTATGTTTGTGTTTTAAAATCCCATAGATCCCCTGCAATATCTGTGTAGTTGTTATGTTTTGGACACAACAGGGAAATTCTAAACTGGAAGCTTTTAAAAATTTTCTATTTTAAAGAGAATGCTTCCAGCTTTTCCCATTCAGTGTGATACTGGCTGTGGGTCTGTCATAAATTCCTCTTATTATTGGGAGATATGTTCCATCAATACATAGTTTATTGAGAGTTTTTAGCATGAAAGGGTGTTGAATTTTATCGAAGCCCTTTTCTGCATATATTGAGATAATCATGTGGTGTTTGTCATTGGTTCTGTTTATGTGATGGACTACATTTACTGATTTGTGTAAGTTGATCCAGCCTTGCATCCCAGGGATGAAGCTGACTTGATCATGGTGGATAAGCTTTTAGATGTGTTGCTGGATTTGGTTTCCGAGTATTTTATTGAGGATTTTCACATCAATGTTCATCAGGGATATTGGGCTGAAATTTTCTTTTTTTGTTGTGTCTCTGCCAGGTTTGGTATCAGGATGATGCTGTCCTCATAAAATGAGTTAGGGAGAGGTTTCTTTTTTCTATTGTTTGGAATAGCTTCAGAAGGAATGGTACCAGCTCCTCTTTGTATCTCTGGTAGAATTCAGCTATGAATCCTGGGTCTGGGCTTTTTTTAGTGGGTAGGCTATTAATTACTGCCTCAATTTCAGAACTTGTTATTAGTCTATTCAAGGATTTGACTTCTTCCTGGTTTAGTCTTGGGAGGATGTATGTGTCCAAGAATTTAATCATTTCTTCTAGATTTTCTAGTTCATTTGTACAGAGGTGTTTATAGTAATCTCTAATGGTAGTTTATATTTCTGTGGGATTGGTGGTGATATCCCCTTTATCATTTTTTATTGTGTCTATTTGATTCTTCTCTCTTTTCTTCTTTATTAGTCTGGCAAGGGCAATCAGGCAAGAGAAAGAAAGAAAGAGTATTCAAATAGGAAGAGGTGAAGTAAAATTATCTCTGTTCACAGATGACATGATTGTATATTTAGAAAACCCCATCATCTCAGTCCCAAATCTCCTTAAGCTGATAAGCAAATTCAGCAAAGTCTCAGGATTAAAAATCAATGTGCAAAAATCACAAGCATTCTTATACAACTATGATAGACAAACAGAGAGCCAAATTATGAGTGAACTCCCATTCACAATTGCTACAAAGAGAATAAAATACCTAGGAATACAACTTACAAGGGATATGAAAGACTTCCTCAAGGAGAATTACAAACCACTGCTCAAGGAAATAAGAGAGGACAAAAACAAGTGCAAAAACATTCCATGCTCATGGAGAGGAAGAATCAATATTGTTAACATGGACATATGCCCAAAGTAATTTATAGATTCAATGCTATCCCCATCAAGCTCCCATTAACTTTCTCCACAGAATTAAAAAAAAAAAACTACTTTAAATTTCATATGGGACCAAAAAAGAGCCTGTATAGCCAAGACAATCCTGGGCAAGAAAAACAAAGCTGGAGGCATCATGCTACCTGACTTCAAACTATACTACAAGGCTACAGTAACCAAAACAGCATGGTACTGATACCAAAACAGAGATATAGACCAATGGAACAGAACAGAGGCCTCATAAATAACGCCACAAATCTACAACTATCTGATCTTTGACAAACCTGACAAAAACAAGCAATGGGGAAAGGATTCCCTATTTAATAAATAGTGTTGGGAAAACTGGCTAGCCATATGCAGAAAACTGAAACTGGACCACTTCCTTACACCTTATATAATAATTATCTCAAA
The DNA here is from genome assembly GCF_029289425.2 of Pan paniscus. NCBI lineage: Eukaryota > Metazoa > Chordata > Mammalia > Primates > Hominidae > Pan > Pan paniscus. The sequence continues at coordinate 100,442,017 of NC_073253.2, forward strand.
ATGGATTAAAGACTTAAACATAATACCTAAAACCATAAAAATTCTAGAAGAAAACCTAGGCAATACCATTCAGGACACAGGCATGGGCAAAGACTTCATGACTATAACACCAAAAGCAATGGCAACAAAAGCCAACATTGACAAATGGGATCTAATTAAATTGAAGAGCGTCTGCACAGCAAAAGAAACTATCAGAGTGAACAGGCAACCTACAGAATGGGAGAAAAATTTTGCAATCTATCTATCTGACAAAGGGCTAATATCCAGAATCTGCAAGGAACTTAAACAAAATTACAAAAAAAAAAAAATCAAAAAGTGGGCAAAGGATATAAACACTTTTCCAAAGAAGACATTTCACAGCCAAAAAACATATGAAAAGAATCTCATCATCACTTGCAAATCAAAAACACAGTGAGATACTATCTCACACCAGTTAGAATGGTCGTCATTAAAAAGTCAGGAAACAACAGATGCTGGAGAGGATGTGGAGAAACAGGAATGCTTTCACACTGTTGGTGGGAGTGTAAATTAGTTCAACCATTGTGGAAGACAGTGTGGTGATTCCTCAAGGATCTTGAACCAGAAATACCATTTGACCCAGCAATCTCATTACTGAGTATATACTCAAAGGATTATAAGTCATTCTACTATAAAGACACATGCACACGTATGATTATTAGAGCACTATTCACAATAGCAAAGACTTGGAAACAACCAAAATGTCCATTAGTGATAAACTAGATAAAGAAAATGTGGCATATATACACCATGGAATACTATGCAGCCATGAAAAAGGATGAGTTCATGTCCTTTGCAGGGACATGGAAGAAGCTGGAAACCGTCATTCTCAGCAAACCGACACAGAAACAGAAAATCAAACACCGCATGTTCTCACTCATAAATGGGAGTTGAACAATGAGAACACGTGGACACATGGAGGGGAACATCACATATTGGGGCCCGTCAGGGAGTAGGGGGGCTAGGGGACGGATAGCATTAGGAGAAACACCTAATGTAGATGATGGGTTGATGGGTGCAGCAAACCACCATGGCACATGTATAACTATGTAACAAACCTGTGTGTTCTGCATACATATCCCAGAACTTAAAGTATAATTTTAAAAAAAGGTAAAAAAATTTGTTTCCATTTTATAACTAACATACAGAAAAATGTGAAAGCCGAAATCAAGCTTGTCCAACTCTGGCCCAGAGGCCACATGCGGTCAAGGATGGCTTTGAATGTGGCCCAACACAAGTTCATAAACTTTCTTAAAATGTTATGAGATTTTCTTGAGGTTTATTTTTTGGCTCATCAGCTGTTGTTAGTGTTAGTATATTTTATGTGTGGCCCAAGACATTTTTTCTTCTTCCAATGTTGTCCAGGGAATCCCAAAGTTTGGACATCTCTGGCTTAAATGTATAGCTAAATAATTGGCTAAAACAAGTTCTCAGCCAGTTCAATAAGTAGGATATCATTAATCCTTTTATGCTCCCTTTGTGCCATGACCTCTTCCCTCTGTCTCAAAGATAACAACTACTCTGATCTAATACAGTAGACTAATTTTGCCCATTTTTTATTTTATAAAAATGTATTTCTGTGTTATGCATTTTTCTAGGACAGGCTTCTTTCACTCTACATTATGTTTGTATCTTGGTCCATTTTGTGTTGCTATAAGGGAATACCTGAGGCTGAGCAATTTATAAAGAAAAGTTTATTTGGCTCATGGTTCTGCAGGCTGTCCAAGAAGCATGGCAGCAGGATCTGCTTATCTTCTAGTTAGAGCTTCTGTGCTGCATCAAAACATGATGGAAAAGACCACAGGGGAAGCAGGCAGGTGCAGAGAGAAACCAAACCTCAAGGTTGTCTTGACTTTATAACAACCTACTCTGGAAGAAACTAATTCGCTCCCCCTGAGAACCAATCCAAGCTCAGGAGAATGAGAACTCACTCACTGCAGAGTGAATGGCATCAAGCCATTCATCAGGGATCTACCCTCATGGATCACTTCCTTCTAGGTCCCATATCCCAACACTGCCATACTGGGGATTAAATTTTAACATGATACAGGGTGGGAAGGAATGTCCAATCCATAGCAGTTTGTAAGTTTCAACCATATTATTTTAGGCTGTGTATATCTATTGCTGCACAGTATCCTATTGTTTCAAGTGCCACAATATTTTATCCCACCTATTCTTGATGGATATTTTTTTTCTCTTTTTCTCCCAGTGTTTGGTTATTACAAATAGTGTGCAATGATGTGTTTATAAATACATATTGTGAAGATATATTTCTTATAGCTGAAAACACTGTGTATAGTAACTATTTATAGTTAAGTAGCACTGTTGGGTCCTAGTTACGTACAAATTCAGGTTTTCAAAGTGATAGTACTAATTTTTACACTCACTATTCATAAGAGCTCTGGTAGCTCTCCAGTTTCTAACCAACACCTGAGGTCATTTGTCTTAATAATTTTCAACATTGTTGAGGGCAAGTAGTGGCATAATATTGTGTTTAAATGGTTATTACATTACAGAATACAGCAGTAAGTGTACAGAGTGAACAAACTTTTAAATGTACACATTTTAAATATACAGAATGAATAAAGTTTTCACATGTGCATGCTTATCTTATTAGCACTGAAATGAAGACATAGTACATATTCGCTCCAACAATTACCTTTCCAAAGGTGAATGCAACTCTGAATTCCATCAGCATTGATTGGCTTTATTTTTCTTGAATATTTAATTGTTTAATCTCTCGACTGAAGAATCAGATTCTTCAGTATTATTGGAGCTAGCTTCAGTTTATTATTCTTCACTGATATGCACTATTCCATTTTTTGGGTATAGCAATTAGATGTTTGTTCTATCATTAATTTTCTTTTGGTTGTTTTTTGCCATTTTCAAAATGCTACGGTTTTAGTAAACATGTGCACTAGTTTTTATTGGATATTTACTAAACAATGAGATTGCTAGCATGGTGTATATTTTATAAAAATATTTTAACTTTTTGGGTCTTTATGTTTAATTTATGTTTTGTATAAACAGCATAGAGGTTTTTATTTTTTAAATGGGAAATATTTTCTATTTACATTGGAAAAATTCATGATGTTTAGTTTTTCCTCTAATATCTTCATATTTTCTATTTGTTTAATTGCTAATTTGTTTATTTTTCTTTTGATTTATTAAGTACTACTTCTTATCCTACTGTATTTTTCCATTAGCTTACTATTTTCACATTATTTTTATAGTTATTCCAAACACTATAAAATATATTATTCATTTATTAGTCTAATTTAGTTATTATATCACATCCCCAGAATGACAGAATTTCATCTTACAAAAGTTTAATTACATTTAATTCTCTTATCTTTTATATTATTGCTGCCAGAAATTTTACTTGTACATATATAGGAAATCCCAGAAAAAAATGTAATTTCTGTAAATAATCATTGTTCACTTATCTTTCACTAACGAAACCTGTACCCTTCCTAGTGTTTTTCATTCTTTCCCTCTTGTTCATGCCATCATATGAGATTGTTTTTTCCCTGCCTGAGAAACAGTCTCTAAATATTTTAGTTCATGATTAATGATGCCAAATTCCCTCATGTTTAGCTTGCCTGACAACTTCTAATTTTGCTTTTCTTTATATTTTTTGTAAAGATATATTTCTCAAATAGAAAATGAACAAATTTTAATTACACAGTTTAATCTGTTTTAACAAATACATACATTCATTTAACTCATATCACTGTCAAGACACAGAAACTTACTGCTATCTCAGAAAGTTTCTAAGATTCTTCATGCTCCTCTTTCAGTCATCCACTTTCAAGTTACTAATGGTGTTGTTTCTATTGTCAATAGATTAGTTTTGCCTAGTATATGATATAATATATATGGAATCACATGGTAGGTAGGCTTTTGTGTCTGGCTTCTTTTGCTCAGCAAAGTTTTTATGTGGTATCAGTAGTTCATTTATAAATATAGACATTCAGAGAGAGGCAAAGTACTCATAGAATCATTGAATAGATTCTATGTTTAACTTTCAATAAAAACCACAAATTATTTGTCCTGACTGATTTTATACCCTCACCAGAAATGTCCCATTTGCTTAATATTTTTACCAACATATGTTGTTTACAATTCTTTTTATATTGCTCTTTTACTGAATATGTAGCAAAAAGAAAAGCCATAAAGGAGAAAAAAAAAGTTTTGATGTGCCAATTGACAAATTATTTGTAGAGAAAATGTGTAAGGAACTGCTACAAATCAAAAAAAATTAAATACAACATAATTAAATTGGTCTAGAGCATTGAACAGACATTAACAAAGATGATATCCAAATGTCCTATAAACATATAAAAATGTCAAACTGTATTAATCACTAGTGAAATGAAAAGTAAAACTGAAGTGCAAGAGATGAATTTGATAACCCTTCACACACCTCAGAATAGTTAAAATTACGAAGATAAATAATAAAATTTTTGGCAGGGATGTAGAACAACTTCAGCACTAGTGGAATGTTGATGGGAGTATAAACTGGTATAACCACTTTCAAAAGCGGTTTCTTTCTTTCTACTAAAGTTGAAAAGCAACCTAGCAATTCTTCTCCTGGATATATATGAAATAGAAATGTATTTTTAAATTTTCCAAAAAACAACTACTAAACTGTTTATAGGGACTCTCTATTTATAATTGTTGTGCTATAGAGGCTATCCAAATGGATTAAGGCAGTATAACAGTATAAGGTACATGTTACAATGGTCATATGATAAATTATTACCTAGGAATAGAAATGGAAAAAAAAAAGATTGCTATATACAAAATACGTGAATCTCAAAAACACAATATCCTATTTTAGAAGCAGACCAAAAAATGCACACTCTGTGATTCCGTATACATAAATCTACTAACAGGCAACTGTAAACCAAAAATAAAATCTTCAGCCACAAAGTCAACTGAATAGATGCCTCCTCCCAGCCAAGCGCATTCCAAAGTAAACCTGAAAAACTAGTTCAGGCCATGATGGGAAGGGGACAGTCAGATATACCTCCTTATACCCTCCACCCTTTACAATTCAGGCACAACTTACCAACATTAACCTTAAAATAGAGATCTTAAGAAGGACAAAATAAACTCCTAACAATAAGATACAAAATTCCAACTTGACTCTAGTATAGCATCACATGACCGCTAGCAGGCCCTGAAAGAAATCAAAGTATTTTACCCCAAAATATATTTATTTGACTTTTTTTTATTTTTATTTATTTATTTTTTGAGACGGAGTCTCGCTCTGTCGCCCAGGCTGGAGTACAGTGGCGTGATCTCAGCTCACTGCAAGCTCCGCCTCCCAGATTCACGCCATTCTCCTGCCTCAGCCTGCCGAGTAGCTGGGACTACAGGCGTCCACCACCACGCCCAGCTAATTTTTTTGTATTTTTAGTAGAGATGGGGTTTCACCGTGTTAGCCAGGATGGTCTCGATCTCCTGACCTCATGATCCGCCCACCTCGGCCTCCCAGAGTGCTGGGATTACAGGCGTGAGCCACTGCACCCGGTCTTATTTGACATGTTTTTAAATGGCCTTACAAAGCTATAGCTTGTGGGGAAAATCCACATTCTGTAAAGAATCCCCTTCCCTTTCCAGATATTTTCCTGATCCAGGAGAAATTAACTAAGAGTATGGCATCTTTTAGTGTATGACAAGAGATATTTACCATCTGTTCTCTCTGAATCCTGTTACCTGGAAGCTGCATCTACATAACAAGAACCTTGGCTTCCACAATCCCCCCTTATCTAAAAGACAAACATTTCCCTCTGCTAACTCCAACTCTTCAGGCAGAGCTTGACCCTTTCAACGAATTGCCAATCCAGAAATCATTCTCTCCACCTATGACCACTAAGCCTCTGCTTCAAGTTGTTTCATCGTTCTGGACTGAACCAGTGTATACCTGATACCTAGTAACTGATGTCTTATGTCTCCCTAAAACGTATAAAAGAAAGCTGTAAGCCAATCGCCCTAGGCACATGTTCTGAGGGCCTCTTGAGGCTGGCTTTGGAACTTGGTCACTCACATTTGGCTTACAATGAATTCCTTCAAATATTTTATGAAGTTTGACGCTTTTTCATCAATACAATAACCTAAAGGCAAACAAGACAAGATGGTGGTTGACTTTTAAAGGAAATATGACTGGCTGATTTCAAGGGACCTTGTGGATTACTGATTATGGTAGTCAGTTTCATCAGTGACTGAGCCAGTGGGTAAACAGGTATTTGGTCAAACATTACACTGTGTGTCTGTGAAGGTGTTTTTGGATGAGATGAACATTTGAATGAGGAGACTAAAACAGATTGCCCTTCATAAGCATAGGTGTGCCTCAATTAGTTGAAAAACTGAATAGAATAAAAAAAACTGACCTTCCCACCCCAAGTAAGAGAGAGTTTTTCCTGTCAGATGACCTTTGAACTAAGAAATCAGCTTTTTTCCTGCTTTTGGACCTAAACTGAAAGCATCAGCTCATACTAGGTCTCAAGACTGCCAGTCTTTGGACTGGATTTAAACTATCAGCTTCCTGGGTCTCCAGCTTGCCAACTCATCCTCCAGATCTTGGGACTTTCTAGCCTACACAGTCATGTCAGCCAATACTAATTTCTCTCTCTCTCTCTCTCTCTCTCTCTGTGTGTGTGTATACAAAGATGAATAATAAAATTTTTGATAAGGATATACACACACACACACACATACACATACACATTCACGCATATCTATTTAGTTCTGTTTCTCTGGAAAATTCTGACTAATACATTGGTCATTATCTATTTCTTGATCTTGGCTTCAGTACTGTAGGTTTGTTTATTCTGGAAATTCATGAAGTTTTGTATTTATGGTTTGTGCTTTGCACATTCTCAGAAAATGTGAGTGAAAATAAGAATTTCTGCAAAGGTACAGTAGAATGTTACAGGCATATAGTACATTTCACACGAAACCTCTATATTCTTTCCAATCCTGAACCCTGGGTATATATTATTACTTAAATATATCTGCTAAGTGTTTTGTAAACCATAGCTAGTCTGGTTGTGTGTCTCAGAGATTCTGAAAAGTTTTTGGTTTATGGTGCCCTTAATGTCTTATTTTTGTTTGTTTGCTGTTTTGTTTTAGTTAAACCCCTAGATCAAAAGAAATACCTAGCAGCTCAGTATTGAAGAATGAGGTCTCAACAATTTGAGAGTAGTAATTTGTGTGGTTTTTGACAGGTGCTACTGTGTTCTCTTGAAAAACTAAAATTTCCCACTGTGCCCACCTTGTGAATTTATGCACTACTTCTTAGGATCTTGGCATATGGCTTGGGAAACAAGGTCTTAGTCTTTTCTAGATACAGAGCAATTTGAACAAGTCATATATGAGGTTTATGCTGTGTCTCTGTCTGTATTTGTTTCTGTATGTGTATTTTACTGAAATAAATATATGTATATATACATGGATAACTGAATGCTTATCTAAGATTTTAAAGGTTTTATATTCCAAAACTATAGAAAAATAGGTTGCTTTATTCAAAGTGCTCACATTAAAACACTTAAGTGTAAAACATTTATTCAATTCTAAAGTCCCATTTGGAACTCTTTTCTCAGAATTAGCTCCTGATTAATATACATATTGCCAATGTTGGTTAAACAAAATAACACTGCTTTAGAGGTAGGACAAAGGTTAACAGACATAAGACACAACTGTGCTTTAAAAAATGTGGAATAAAATGATCAAAAATATAAAAGTGTATGCCCAGGTTTATAGTAATTACCATTGTGATTTAGTATTGCTATTTTCATGTATATTTTACATATACATTTTTTTCCAATTTATTTTGGATTCAGGGTATGAGTGCAGGTTTGTTATATGAGTATAACATATGATGTTGAGGACTGGGGTATGGATGATCCCATCACCCAGGTAATAAGGACAGCACCCAATAGATACTTTTTGAGCCAACAGTCCCCTCTCTCCTCCCCTCTCTACCAGTCCCCAGTGTCTCTTGTTCCCATCCTTATATCCATGCATACGCATTTTCAGTAAGAACATGCAGTATCTGCTTTTCTGTTTCTGTGTTAATTCACTTAGGATAATGGCTTCCAATTAGCATGCTTGTTGTTGCAAAAGACATGATTTCATTCTTTACTGTGTCTGCATAGTATTCCATGTATCACATAGGCATGGACAAAGATTTCATGATTAAACACCAAAAGCAATGGCAACAAAAGCCAACATTGACAAATGGGATCTAATTAAACTAAAGAGCTTCTGCACAGCAAAAGAAAATATTATCAGAGTGAACAGGCAACCTACAGAATGGGAGAAAATTTTTGCAATCTATCCATCTGACAAAGGGCTAATATCCAGAATCTACAAAGAACTTAAACAAATTTATAAGAAAAAGACAACCCATCAAAAAGTAGGCGAAGGATATGAACAGACACTTCTCAAAAGAAGACATTTATGAGGTCAACAAACATATGAAAAAAAGCTCATCATCACTTGTCGTTAGAGAAATGCAAATCAAAACCACAATGAAATACCATCTGATGCCAGTTAGAATGACAATCATTAAAAAGAGAACAACTGATGTTGGAGAGGATGTGAAGAAACAGGAACACTTTTACACTGTTGGTGGGAGTGTAAATTAATTCAGCCATTGTGGAAGACAGTGTGGTGACTCCTCAAGGATCTAGAACCAGTAATAGCATTTGATCCAGCAATCCCATTACTGGGTATATACCCAAAGGATTGGAAATCATTCTACTATAAAGACACATGCACACGTATGTTTACTATGGCACTGTTCACAATAGCATAGACTTGGAAGCAACCCAAATGCCCATCAATGATAGACTGGATAAAGAAAATGTGGCATATATACATCATGGAATACTATGCAGCCATAAAAAACGATGAGTTCATGTCCTTTGCAGAGACATGGAAGAAGCTGGAAACCATCATTCTCAGCAAACTAACACAGAACAGAAAACTAAACACTGCCTGTTCTCACTCATAAGTGGGAGTTGAACAATGACAACACATGGACACAGGGAAGGGAACATCACACACTGGGGCCCGTCAGCGAGTGGCGGGCTAAGGGAGGGATAGCATTAGGAGAAATACCTAATGTAGATGATGAGTTGATGGGTGCAGCAAACCACCATGGCACGTGTATACCCATGTAACAAACGTGCACGTTCTGCACATGTATCCCTGAACTTAAAGTATAATAAAAAAATATAAAAACAAAAAAGTTAAAATCTAATCTACCATTGATGGGTACCTAGGTTGATTCCATGTCTTTGCTAGTGAGAATAGTGCTGTGCTGTGATGAACATGTGAGTGCATGTGTCTTTTTGGTAGAACAATTTATATTCCTTTGGGTATATACACAAACAAATAATCCAATTGAAAATAAGCTAATGATATTAACAGATACTTCTTGAAAGAAGACACACAAGTGGTCAAGAAATATGAAAAAATTCTCATCATTACTAATCATCAGAGAAATAAAATCAAAACCGTAATAAGATACCATCTCACACCAGTCAGAATGGCAATTATTAGAAAGTCAAAAAATGAAAGATACTGGTGAGTCTGTACTGAAAAGGGGACATTTATACCCTGTTGGTAGCAATGCAAAATCCTTCAGCCACTGTGGAAAAAAGTTGAAGATTTCTCAAAGAACTTAAAGCAGAACTATTAACACCATTCAACACAGTAAAATATTTCTAATGTGATGAACGTTATTTTAGTTAACTTGTTATTACATATCTTTCTTGAAATTAAATGACTTGATAAATTTATACCTCATATGAAATTTACTAAATTGTTTTCAGGAAAAATTTTTAAAAGGTAACATAGCATTTACTTTGAGAAAAAAAAAGCATTAGCAACTTTGATAGCTTTAATATTTTCCCTTTAGAACAATTAACCAAACAAAAGGGAACAGAAATAAGCAATATAATTTTTTTTCAAACAAGAAAAAAATTGTGTGTGTTTGTAACTAAATCTGTTTTTACATTTGGTTTAAAAACACATGTCATCAACACTTATTTTGTTTTTTTAAGTCACAATATAAGTAATGGAGTTACTCCATAAATATTTATTTGGTATGATATCTGTTAATGAATTATTCTTAAAACATAATTAATATTAGATTTTGACTGTTGTATTTCCAACTACATGTATTTTTATTTCTTTGACTAATTTTATGATAATGGTAATGAACAAATGTCCCACATTCAGTAAAATATTGGAGTTGATACTTTATTAGTCAGCGTTCTCCAGAGGAACAAAAGAACCAATAAAATAAACACACACACACACACACACACACACACACACACACTGCTTTAGTGACATCCTAAACCACAATGGGGAGGACAATCTGCTTTCCTCAGTCTTCCAAATCACCTGCTAATCTCATCCAGAAACACTCTCACAAACACACCCAGCAATGATGTTGGACCAAATTTTTGGAAACTGCATGGCCTGATCAAATTGACTTACAAAATTAACCATCACAGTCATTAAGACTCATGTTTGGGGACCATGTGAAGTGGCAAAACTGATCCATTATTAGCTCCATTACCATGAACTAAAATGGCAAAACTAAAGTAAAAAAAAAAAACAAAACAGGCAAACAAATAAACTCAATAATGCTTTAAACCATGTTGCGTATAATAATTTTAGTGATTTAAATGAATATTTGGCCATTTTTATTTATCGAACAGCATCATAACTATGTGTCATTAAAGCTTAGTCAGCTTAACTTACTTATTTTGATTTGATTATGACCTTAAACTTGATTGAGATATCTGGGGCTTTGGCAAATATTGTCAAGGAACTACAAACAGCATTGATGCTATGAGAATCTTGTGGGTCTATCATCAAAATTCGCATCATTTTGTCTTTAAGAGATATATGTAAAAATGGTGTTGCTTCATTCCAAGATATGAATTTTTAGGCTTTTCTACCCACTGGCAAATTTTTCTCTGTGCATATTTTCTTATGCATCCACCAATACAAGTTGTAACTGATTTTTAAATATTTATCAATTTGAAAGATGAAAAAAATGTTCCTAATTTTAAGGCTTTTGATGTTTAAAAAAAGAACATACTTCTATATGCTCAGTGTTTATATGTATTTCTTCTTTGTTTTTTGTCACTTTTGTATACTTTGCCTATTTTCCCATTGAGTCATAAATCATTTATCACATAGATTAGTAAAATTCTCTAAGATGGTAGTGGCATTAATCCATAGTTATTGTTTATGTGCACTGAAAATATGTGTTTAAATTTATTTTTTAAATGTTGGTGAAAATATGCCATACAGATATTTTAAATAATATTGTGAAATTATAATCTTTGTTTATTTGGAATCTGCCTAAGTTGTATTTCCTAAAAAATTCTTCTTTAGCACAAATATTCACTTACTCTAGATAAAGCAACAAATTCATTCTTATTTTTTGTCAATTTTTATTCAATTGTACAAATATAAAATATTAAGTAATTTACCCTTCATTAGCAAATAATGTGCCATCTATATAACAGAAGTTACATTTAAACATGTAATAGTATATTATATTATGCTATTTTATATTTATACTTAAGCTATACAAAGACTAAAGCATAAACATTATATATGAAATGGAAATACATTAGGTAATGCGTAATGTTGAAATTTAATATTTGTCTGAATGCTACCTTTAGAGAAAGGATGATCATTTAGAACCAAAAGATGTAAAAGTCCTTTCCTCGGAGAAACAGCCTGAGTCTTCAGAGTCTTCAAATTTTCTTTATCTCTACAGCTTGATTTGTACAAAAGGATATTTTATTCAACTACTCCAACACTTTCATTTGAAGATGAAAATATTGCATCCAAAGGGGGTTATTTGATTTACATAAGACTGAATAGCTAATGGTGGCAGAAACTGAACAGGATTTAAGTTCTTATAATATTCTTTATTTTAGCTCATGATGTTTTAAAATCGGCTTACAGCAGAAAGAAAATTTGAAGTAATATTAGTATGACTTTTAGGACATCAAGCAAATCAACATTTAATTAAACAAACTCAAATTGAATGCTTTTATTCCCAACCCCTCCCCAAATACCTCTTTAAGATCCCTGAGCAACACCTTTGATAGTATCCTAAAATTACATATGAACTTAATTTTGAAATGATGCAATAAAGCTTTTATTTAACTGTTAAAAGCATGCTCTCTTAAACTGATTTACATACATATAGAGATCCACTAAAACTCAATGCAGTATTTTAAGATCTTTTACAGATAAAGCATTATGACAATTAAATATGCTTGAGTTAAAACGAACTAATTCATAAAAAAAGATGACTTAGGCTTGTGAATATAAAGAGCATTAGGCTTACCTTCTGAGTGCTTTTATATATTACACTCAATGCTATATTACTCTAGGAAAATTTTACAAGAAAACTCATTCTCAAATCTGAGATTATATGTACCTTGTTTACATTCATAGTTTTTATATTTATGGTTTATAGTTTATCAGTGTTATTATGCCAGGTTTTCAAATAGACATCCTTTTTATTGAAAACTATATAAAACTAATATACCTAAAAGGGAAATTTAAGGCACAAACACATTTCTATATGAAATGAGACTTAAAAAAGAAAAAAAAATTGGAAGGGGAATATTTAAGCTTGATTACAAAATAATCTGATCCATGCTTTCAGTTGTAACACTAAAATGTATATAAACCTACCACAGTTAATTACAGTGATAAAAGTTTTACTGTTATGTAAATACATGCATATATTATAAAGAAATCTCTGTGTGCGTGTGTGTGTGTGAGAAAGTGTACAATTCAAGGTTTGTATCTATGCCTAGGCAATACCTAGAAAATGATGCATAACAAAATATTGCACTCAGGAATGATTTGCAGTGCTTGACTTATTGGATAACATAATATTTAGTGGGAAATATTATAAGTTATCCAATAAATCAAACACTACTATATTTAGATAGTTTTAAATCATTACCACTTACAATGAGTAAAATATCATTGAAATATATTCGGTGTACATAGTCAAGCTATATTCACCACAAATTTATGTCAAGAAAATATTTCTTGTTATAAGTCCTCTTTTTTCTCTCACCAAAAGCCTAAATTACACTGACAAATCTCCAAATTTAGTTTTTATTGTATCCAAACTCATTTTAAAAATCTGATAAAACTGGTCATTCAGAGAAATGAGATTTTCTTTGAATGTAAGCAGTATTTCTATCTTCAAACTTGAACTTACTACACTGCTGTCTATAGCATGTCCTCTGAATATGATGTGTGCTCATTCTCAATTTTTCTGTCAGATGTCATTGTGCTTGATTTATAAATATAGCCAGTACTAGAGAATTTGGGGGCGGGGGTAAGGAAGAGTTAGAAAGACATAGACACAACTAGTATTTATGTTTCATCTCTTAATTTTTCTTTGTAAGCACTATGTTTACCTAAATACTTTAGTGGGAATTTATACAGATTGTAAACAAATATTATTGATAAATATTTTAATTTGTTTAGAAACTTTAATAGCAATAATCAATAATCACATAATGATCACTGCATCTATTCAATTAACGAGGGTCCAAATTTTGGAAAAATACAAAGTTTTGGTGTCATTATTAAATGTCGTGAGAATGCACTATTTTTAAAGATATCAAAAACAAAGCACAAAGAGTAAGCAATTAAAAAAGAAAAAGCCTCAACGGATCAACCTTAGTTTGTTTCTAAAGGGCCTTCCAATGCCAAGGGCAGTTTTGTTGAAAGAAGTCTGTTCTTTACTTTTTAATAACATACTTACTGTAGTCTACAGTTTAATAAAAGTTTTTGGAGTTTCAAATCCTTTAAGCATGCTTAGCAGTGACTCAAGAACAAGGTGCACTGGTGGCTAAGATAACTTTTGATACAAAAATAACACTCTATAGATCTTTTTATTTAGTTATTGACCCACTCCACACCTGCACATTTTTTGTTGTCCCAAGGTTAAAGGGCCATGTTGTTTATATACATATGTGTGTGTGTGTGTGTGTGTGTGTGTGTGTGTATATATTTATATATATACACATACAGAGAGACAGAGAGAGAAAGAGATACAGAGAGAGAGAGAATGACAATTTTTGCACCAGTTGAATAGTATACACAATATAAATAATTTTCTAGCATATGTTTCATAGATCATGTTTCCCTTGATTGTTTTGTCCAAATTCAAATCAAATCAACTTTCTATTAATTTCATAGACTGGATAAGCTGTTGCAACGGAAATTCAAGCTATCAAATTTTTAGAATACTTATCTAGGGCTTAAATTTCTTGCTTAAGAAATATAACAGATATTAACATTCATTTTTAAGAGTAGCATTTTTTCTAGTGTTTCAGTTTGGCTGCATATTTAATTGCTCACTTTTATCTGGAGTTGAGTTCAAACCTATGATACTACAGCAGCAATATATTAAGAGTTGGCACTTTAAAGCTCAGTATTTAAAGACTAACAGTAAATTATAGCACAGACTGCACATTAAACTACCATCTTGTGCAACAAATGTTACAGACAATCTGTAACCTGAAATATTAATATCTTATGGCTTTGGAGATTACATTAATTACAGCCACTTTTAGAACGCAATAATTAGACTGTTTTACAGTAGCCACTAAGGTCAGTTTATACAAGTAATTATTCACCTGCTACAAAGCTTCATGAATGAATTAAGTAATCAGCATTACATATATATTGTACTACATATATCTCCAAAGCAGAATTCGTTAATGTGTGTATTTTATATGCAAATACACACACTCTCAAGTTGTGTTGTTTTGAAAGGACAATATTGGTGATTGGCATTTTTATGGGCGTAAAAAAAAATTCAGGATATAAATGAGGATTATCTGGCATCAAATTTAAAAAAATGAATGATAATGCTTACCTGTGTATGATACAGATTTGAATGTGAATAATCTACTTTCCTGATAAATAAGTAAGATTTTACTCTGTATTAAATGACTATGCTGACTGGAAAAAAATGATTATTGAATGCTCTGGAAAATAATTCACTTCTATGAACAAATAAGGGTAAGTCAATGAAATGATTATCTGAGGAACTGACCAACCAGTTATACAGAAAAATACCCATGTTATTTTTAGCATAATTAATTAATATAAATTACACTTTAAATATGTTGATCAAATAACTCACATGGGATTTATTGCAAAACTAAATATTAAAAAAGAAAAATATACTGAATGAGTATAATAAAAGTTATAGATGGAAAGTCAATAACTGACATATATAATAGAAAAACAATTTCCATTGATAGAAGTTGTAAAGGGCGTTATAAAGGCAGAGCTGCGAGATTTGTTAAGAAAATGACTGTAATGAGCAATATTGTAGCAGCGAATCATGTTAGATTGAGAATTATAAACTTTCCCTGATTCTACTACATTTTATATTTTACTGCAGCTCTCAAGTAATTATCACTACGAAGCTTAATATTAATAGAAAATCTAAGTCTGAGATTTTAATTCATTGACTTGTCATATCATAAACACCTATGGTATACCAGGCCCTGGACAGAGTGTTGGAAATATACATTAAAAAAGAAATATGTTGAAATATATTTTTCACCTGAACTTCCTCTGTCTCCACTTTCTATTTTCTCCCTTGCAAAAACTAATTCCCTATACTCAGTGCATAGCCATGGAAGTACAGAATTATAATATAATACATGTAATGTATGTTTATATTATCCTTTCCACACCCCAATTGATGTATACACAGCTATACCCTTCTTAACTAGACCCAAGAATCAAGGGTGAAAAAAATGTTACCTAAATCTACCCTTATAACCTTATAATGTACCTTCTCTGATAATGTACTCTGATCTTATACTCTACCCTTTCACACATGGATTGTGCTGTCTTTGGTGAATTCTCATAACTTGCTCTGTAAGTTATGCATATTATTTATTCTTCTCACTTACTAATCTTATTTTTTGGTTTCCACTCTGGTCACTTTTACCTGCTTTCCTCAAGAACAAATATGATATATTTGATGCAGTTTGAAGCATGTGGCAAGTGTTTAGAATGCATTATTTCTTTACAAGTGGAAAGGAATTATGAGGGAAGAATGATGTTATCGCCCAATACAGATAATTTTTTCAGAGGTCTCATCATGTCCTTAATCAGGATCTCAAGTCCTATTGCACTCATCAGATACACTCAAATGTTTATTGGGCTATTTTTCTACTCTAGACTTTATTTTGGCAATATGGGTATCAAATTAATCTTTCCCCAATAATTTATACTAATACCACATATGTTTCAATTGACAAGGATTCCAAGATAGACTAAATGCCTGGTTACTACTCTGTTTCACTGATAACATATACTGAAATACGGAGAGCTGTCATAGCAAGGAAAGTCGACAAAAAAAAATTAAATTTCATTGGTGTTAATTACTTGGACAATTCACATACCGCCTCTTATTCTAAATAAAGTAACTATAACTGTAATCAAATGCGTTATTCAGCAAAAGAATCAGTAAATATATGAAACAGAAGCATTTTCTATTTTTCTAGAGTAATATATTCTGACCAAGAAGAGTAATATGATTGTTGTGTGGAAAGGAAGGAGAAAAAATAAATCAGAAATAATGTGGTCCTGAAAAGCTGAGGACATTTTCTGACCAGGAGAAAGTACATTATTATGGAAATATTTCTGATTAAAATAAGAATTTGTTGATTTAGACATAAAGTTTTATATACAAGTAATTGGTCCACTGTATTTAACTATTTGGTAACTGAATATCATAGTGTAGGCAAGTTAAATATTTTTTTCATGTAGAGATGTCTAGATACAGAATTTTTCCACTTTGTGAGCTTTCACAAAATCTTAAAAAGAAAAAACATGTAAATTTTCTTATCTCCGCATACTCTGATCACTTATGTTTTTTTAATTACTGAGTCACATATTGTTCCTAAACTCACTCAACTTAACAACCATTCCATTATCTGATTGTTTTCAGATATGACTGTGGAGAATACCAGATAAAAAGGGAAAATGTTTTTCTATCAACACTAACGTTCTCATAAGTTAAAGATGGTAAGATTTCTGTTTTAGAAGAAATACTCTAAGGTCACTGTATTTATCATAACATTACTTAAGATAACTCAAGTTTAAAATCCACAAAATAATTACCACTTCAAGTTCTTTCACAGATATAATAATAGTCAGAGGAAGACCTTGTATTGAGATTAGAAGGAATTTAGAAAGGATCAACCATAATAGACTGTATAAAATTAAATGGTCATCTATTGTTGGACATGTCAAACATTGTATGTATCATTTAGTTGAAACATAGTTTATATAATTTTAATTTATTTTGTGTTCATATTAAATTACCTCTAATCAAAGTTAACTATTTTATATTTAAGAATATATGAAACAACTTATAACAGGCTTTTTAGCTTCCAGTTACATTTTTCTAATCAATTCTGCAGTTCTGCCCAAGCCTTCTTCCAGAAGTAAAATTAGATCATATTAATCCCTGGCTCAAAAAATAATCAATGATGTCCTATTGCCTACAGAATTAAACTCTTACTTTTTGGGATCAGATTTTATCTGGTCTCAACCTCAATTTCCAAAAACATGCTCCATCTTTATTTTGCTCATGCTGTTCCAGCAGAATAATCAAATAAGAAAATGTTCACATATCATAAATGATAAATTGTTCAGCTTAGTTAGGCAGGGTTCTTTAAACTCTGCTTTGAGTAAAATTACTAAGTACCTCACACTACATGGAGGTGGGTTTGCGGGGGTAAATATTAAGAATAACGAAAAGGGTATCAGGCAGAAATTCACATCTGCCACCTAGTTCTACTAAGTGAAGAACATAGTGGGTTTTTTTTTTCTTTTATTCACTTATGCCCTTACCTCCATCTTTATAAATTTTTGTCTACATTCTGCTTCAAACACTAACTGCTTACCTTGTGTGTGTCTATTTATATACAAAAGATGTCTCTTTAATAGAAAAAATGTTGATTTTTTTAGACCTGTTTCTTCCTACCTTCAATATAGAGTTTCCTTCCAATTATATATAAAGCTGGAGCTTTATAACTTAGCTATCAAAATGAGGATGTACAGGTTTACATCTCCATGAAATTCAGGCTAAAAATAATCTGCTGACTTGCTTCAGAAAACAACAACAGTTTTATCTCTGCATAAATATAGCTATCAATAAAAAATTATCCAACAGAAATCTAAATCTGGGGCTGGTTTCACAATACTACTACATGAAACAAAACATTTATCAACATACCATGAAAACCATAAAACTAAGATTATTGGACATAACAAGCATGAAACTATCAAAACTACCATGTAAGTATGCTTCCAAGCCTAAAGCACATGGGCATCCCATGGCAACCAACACTTTTAACAAATAATCTCAAAGTCAAAATGTGAAAATTTAATGAGTTAGTGATCTCCTTTGAGACAGAGTTTAGAAGATGGAATAAAGTAGATAATTTCTACTCAAACAATAAAAATAACATTAGAACATGAAATTTACCCAAAATAATACAATATTTTAATATGTAAAGAATAAAATTAATGATTTAACAAGTTGTGTTACATTCATACTATGTAATATCACTCAGCAATAAAAACAGTTACCAATATACACTGCAATTTGAATGGATCTCAATTTAACTCTGCTTACTGATTAAAACCAACCTCAAGTTTACATATTATATGATTCAATTAATTTAACATTCTTAAAATAACAAAATTATAGAAATAAATAATATATTAGTTGCTTCCAGGGTTTAGGGAGGGGAGATGAAAGGAGGTAACTATGTCTAAAATGGGTAGTATGAAGAATCCCTGTGATGGAAATGTTCTGTGTGTTGACTGTGGTAGTCGTCATACAGATTTACATGTGATAAACTTGCATAGAACTGAATATACACATAGACAAGTACATGTAAAACTAGTTAAATCTTAATAAGGTTGAAGTTTTATTCATATTTATTTGTGATGCAAAATGTTTGTAATATTGTATTATTGCTATATAATATTTTACCATTGGAGGGAACTGGGTGAAATGTATATAGAATCTCTCTGTATTATTTCTTGCAACTAAATATGTATCTATAATTGTCTAAAAACTTTTTCAAGTTTTTAAAATTCAAGAAGACAAAGAGCGTCTGGAATATAATGTTCAAACTGCTAAGTATACATCCTGAAAATAAAAAAAAATGTTAAAGTAGAAAAAGAAAACATTTTTCAGATTCAGTACTGTTGTACTAAGTTGGTGAAAAAGTAATTGGGGTTCTTGCCATCACTTTTAATGGCAAAATGTAATGGCAAGAACTTCAATTACTTTTGCACCAACCTAATAAATCTTAATCCACCTACTTCTATTCCTAAAGGCTGTATTGAAAAACAAGTTGAATGGAAAAATAATAAAAACAATAAAAACCCTCAAAAAACATATTAATTGAAATAACAAGGCAGACTTGGACTAGAGGCCCACCCCAGTGACAAGAAAGCTCCCACACCTCCAGGCTCCAGGTCAGTCCCTTCAGCACCAGGCTCTAGGCCTACTTCTTTGGACACAGGCTCCAGGCACATTCCTGTGCCAGGCCAGGCTCCACAGACTGTCTCAAGGCCCACCTCAACACCAGATCAGCTCCTGTGAACCCAAACTTCAGATTACCTCCTGTAGACCCAGGATCCAGGCCTGCAACGATAGACCCAGGCAACATTTTACACAGTAGACACATATTACAGGCCTGGCCCATGGACCTAGTTATCAGGCCAGTTCCTCATAAGCCCAGGCATCAGATATGTTCACCTACTGACCAAGACAGCAGGCCAGGCTGCTTATTGACTCCAGCAGCAAGCCCACTTGTGGACTTCACAAACACCACCAGACAGCTGCCTAGAATCTCTTGACAGGCTGACTGATGAAGGGTTTTTACTGCTGAAGCCAGCTTCTCAAGACTAGAAAAAGTTCTTCAAATGTGTGGATACCAACACCAGTCTGCAAGAATCAGTTAATTCGGGAAGCATAAGAAAACAAAAGAAAAGAAATAAAATAAAGCACGAGTAACTGACTATAAAGAAATGGAGGTCTATAATTTGCCTGACAAAGAATTCAAAATAATTGTCCTAAAGCAACACAATGAGATGCAGTACAACACAGAAAGACAACTAAACAATGTCAGGGAAATAATACATGAACAAAATTAAAAGTTCAACAAATAGAAACCATAAAAATGAATAAAATTCTGGAGTTGAAGAATACAACAGAAAAATTCAATAGAGAAATTGAACAGCAGACTCAATTAGACAAGGGTCAATCAGTGACCTTGAATACACATCATTTGAAATTACTCAGAACAACAAACAGAAAAATCTACGGAAAAGAATAATGAAAACCTATGGAATTTATGGCACACCATCAAGCAAAACAGTATACACATTTGAAGGTCCCAGAAAGACCAGAGAAAAAGAAGGTGGAAGAAATATATTTAAAGAAATAATGACAGAAAACTCCCCAAATCTGGAGAAAGAACACCCAGAACAAACATCTGAAAACCCAGATCCATGAAACCCAAAAAATTTCAAATAAGTTAAACATGGAGACATCTTTACCAGGATATATTATAATCAAATTCTCAAAAGTCGAAGACAAACAGAGATATTTAAAAGCAGTGCAAAAAAAAGCAACTCATCACATACAAAGGAACCTTTAAAGGACTATAAGAAAAATCTTTGAGGCAAAAAATAACAAGTATTGGTAAGAATGTGGATAAAAAGGAAGCCTGGTATATTGTGAATGAGAATGTATACTGATACAACTATAATGGAAAATATGATGGAGTTTCCTCAAAAAAATAAACATAGAATAATTATATTAACTAAACATTAATTAGTTAAATTTTAAAGTTTAATTTACAATTAAAAATAGAATCACATCTATGTATATCAAATAATACACAACATCTAGAGAAACAGCTCTTCTATCCTACAGTTACCAATATGCTGGGGCATCCCCTCAAACGAAAGAACAAGCTCTTACATCTTCCAGCTCCTATCAGTCAGACAGAGGCACACGACTTGGTAGGTCTGTTTGGGGTTTATAGACAGTTCACATCACAAAAGGAAAAATTACTTCAATTTATTTGCTGAGTGATCTGAAATGCTGCAAGACTTATGTGGCATCCAGACAATAACATAGTGCTACAACAAGTTCAAGCTCTAATGTAGACCATATTGCCTCAAAGTAGTGGAATGATCCAACAATTTCACTTCTTGGTATAAATCCAAGGAAAATAAGTATCTCAAAGAGATATCCAAATTTTCATGTTTATGACAGTATTATGCACATTAGCCAATATATGAAATCAGCCTGTGCCCACTGCTGAATGAATGTATTTCAAAAATATGGTATGTATATCAATGGAATATTATTCAGCCTTAAAAAATGCCATCATTTGTGATAACATGGATGGACCTCGAGGATATTATGCTAAGTAAATAAGCCAGGTGCAGAATTACATATGCCGCATTGTCTCACTTATGTGTGCATTCTAAAAAAACTAACAAAGGCAGACACTAGTGGTTTACAGATGCTGGGAACGAGAATTTAGGGGAGGGAAAAATGGAAGATGTTGGTCAAAGAGTAGAATGTTTCAGTTATAAAGAATAAATAAGTTCTGGATATTTAATATATAGCATGATGATTACAGTTAATAATACTGTATTGTCCACTTGTTAAGAGTAGTTCTTAAATAGTGTATTGTCCATTTGTTAAGAGTAGTTCTTAAAATTTCTCACCACACGTGCAGAAAAAGGTAGCTATGTGAGATAATGAATATGTTAATTAGTTTCATTATGGTAATCATTCTCAGTGTCATATGTGTATCAAAACATCACACTGTACAATTTAAATACATTTAACTTTTGTTTGTCAATTACAACTCAATGAAGATGACAGTGGGGAGATTTCATGGCAGGAAGAAAAGAGAAAATTAAGAGATCTTTCTGCCAGTAACTGATTCAAAAAATCCATCTTATCAAGTACTAATAATCTAAAGAAAAGATTTCTTACATATGCATGTAAGAATTATATACATAATTTTTTAAAAAATAAAGCATTATCTTCTCCCTCCAAGAAAAGAAGCACACAATAAATTTTATCTGGAAATAGAGGAATATTGTGTTACAACAATCCAGCATAAATTTGAAAAAGTAAAGCAATTACAAATATGATGGTTATAGCTCTAATATTTAAGTCTTTAATCCATCTTGAATTGATTTTTGTATAAGGTGTAAGGAAGGGATCCAGTTTCAGCTTTCTACATATGGCAAGCCAGTTTTCCCAGCACCATTTATTAAATAGGGAATCCTTTCCCCATTGCTTGTTTTTGTCAGGTTTGTCAAAGATCAGATAGTTGTAGATATGTGGCATTATTTCTGAGGGCTCTGTTATGTTCCATTGGTCTATATCTCTGTTTTGGTATCAGTACCATGCTGTTTTGGTTACTGTAGGCTTGTAGTATAGTTTGAAGTCAGGTAGTATGATGCCTCCAGCTTTGTTCTTTTGGCTTAGGATTGACTTGGCAATGCAGGCTCTTTTTTGGTTCTATATGAACTTTAAAGTAGTTTTTTCCAATTCTGTGAAGAAAGTCATTGGTAGCTTGATGGGGATGGCATTGAATCTATAAATTACCTTGGGCAATATGGCGATTTTCACAATATTGATTCTTCCTGTCCATGAGCATGGAATGTTCTTCCATTTGTTTGTATCCTCTTTTATTTCATTGAGCAGTGGTTTGTAGTTCTCCTTGAAGAGGTCCTTCACATCCCTTGTAAGTTGGATTCCTAGGTATTTTATTCTCTTTGAAGCAATTGTGAATGGGAGTTCACTCATGATTTGGCTCTCTGTTTGTCTGTTATTGGTGTATAAGAAGGCTTATGATTTTTGCACACTGATTTTGTATCCTGAGACTTTGCTGAAGTTCCCCATCAGCTTAAGGAGATTTTGGGCTGAGACGATGGGATTTTCTAGATATACAATCATGTCATCTGCAAACAGGAACAATCTGACTTCCTCTTTTCCTAATCGAATACCTTTTATTTCCTTCTCCTGCCTGACTGCCCTGGCCAGAACTTCCAATGCTATGTTGAATAGGAGTGGTGAGAGAGGGCATCCCCGTCTTGTGCCAGTTTTCAAAGGGAATGCTTCCAGTTTTTGCCCATTCAGTATGATATTGGCTGTGGGTTTGTCATAGATAGCTCTTATTATTTTGAGATATGTCCCATCAATACCTAAATTATTGAGAGTTTTTAGCATGAAGCGTTGTTGAATTTTGTCAAAGGCCTTTTCTGCATCTACTGAGATAATCGTGGTTTTTGTCGTTGGTTCTGTTTATATGCTGGATTATGTTTATTGATTTGCGTATGTTGAACCAGCCTTGCATCACAGGGATGAAGCCCACTTGATCATGGTGGATAAGCTGTTAATGTGCTGCTGGAATTTGTTTGCCAGTATTTTATTGAGGATTTTTGCATCGATGTTCATTAGGGATATTGGTCTAAAATTCTCTTTTTTTGTTGTGTCTCTGCCAGGCTTTGGCATCAGGATGATGTTGGCCTCATAAAATGAGTTAGGGAGGATTCCCTCTTTTTCTATTGATTGGAATAGTTTCAGAAGGAATGGTACCAGCTCCTCCTTGTACATCTGGTAGAATTCGGCTGTGAATCCGTCTGATCCTGGACATTTTTTGGTTGGTAAGCTATCAATTATTGCCTCAATTTCAGAACCTGTTACTGGTCTATTCAGAGATTCAACTTCTTCCTGGTTTAGTCTTGGGAGGGTGTATGTGTCCAGGAATTTATCCATTTCTTCTAGATTTTCTAGTTTATTTGCGTAGAGCTGTTTATAGCATTCTCTGACAGTAGTTTGTATTTCTGTGGGATCGGTGGTGATATCCCCTTTATCATTTTTTATTGCGTCTATTTGATTCTTCTCTCTTTTCTTCTTTATTAGTCTTGCTAGCGGTCTATCAATTTTGTTGATCTTTTCAAAAAACCAGCTCCTGGATTCATTGATTTTTTGAAGGGTTTTTTGTTTTTCTATTTCCTTCAGTTCTGCTCTGATCTTAGTTATTTCTTGCCTTCTGCTGGCTTTTGAATGTGCTTGCTCTTGCTTCTCTAGTTCTTTTAATTGTGTTGTTAGGGTGTCAATTTTAGATCTTTCCTGCTTTCCCTTGTGGGCATTTAGTGCTATAAATTTCCCTCTACACATAGCTTTGAATGTGTCCCGCAGATTCTGGTAAGTTGTGTCTTTCTTCTCTTTGGTTTCAAAAATTGACAAATGGGATCTAATTAAACTAAAGAACTTCTGCACAGCAAAAGAAACTACCATCAGAGTGAACAGGCAACCTACAGAATGGGAGAACATTTTTGCAACCTACTCATCTGACAAAGGTCTAATATCTAGAATCTACAATGAATTCAAACAAATTTACAAGAAAAAAACAAACAACCCCATCAAAAAGTGGGCAAAGGATATGAACAGACACTTCTCAAAAGAAGACATTTATGTACCCAAAAGACATATGAAAAAATGCTCATCATCACCGGCCATCAGAGAAATGCAAATCAAAACCACAATGAGATATCATCTCACACCAGTTAGAATGGCAATCATTCAAAAGTCAGGAAACAACAGGTGCTGGAGAAGATGTGAAGAAATAGGAACGCTTTTACACTGTTGGTGGGACTGTAAACTAGTTCAACCATTGTGGAAGTCAGTGTGGCGATTCCTCAGGGATCTAGAACTAGAAATACCATTTGACCCAGCCATCCCATTACTGGGTATATACCCAAAGGATGATAAATCATGCTGCTATAAAGACACATGCACATGTATGTTTATTGTGGCACTATTCACAATAGCAAAGACTTGGAACCAGCCCAAATGTCCAACAATGATAGACTGGATTAAGAAAATGTGGCACATATATACCATGGAATACTATGCAGCCATAAAAAATGATGAGTTCGTGTCCTTTGTAGGGACATGGATGAAGCTGGAAACCATCATTCTCAGCAAACTATCACAAGGACAAAAAAACAAACACTGCATGTTCTCACTCATAGGTGGGAATTGAACAATGAGAACACATGGACACAGGAAGGGGAACATCACACACCAGGGCCTGCAGTGGGGTGGGGGGAGGGCAGATGGATAGCATTAGCAGATATACCTAATGTTAAATGATGAGTTAATGGGTGCAGCACACCAACATGGCACATGTATACATACGCAACAAACTTGCACGTTGTGCACATGTACCCTAAAACTTAAAGTATAATTTAAAAAAGTAAAAAAAAAAAACAACAACAAAAAGCAAATATGATGAAACAACCCAAAGGAAACACAGTAAGTCAAATAGGCTATCAACTGGAGGTGGTGTCCAGAATATAAAAGATGTGAAACAGAAATTGGAAGAACTTAGAAAGTAAATTGAAGGTAAAATTACTTCTTAAATAACGATTAAATTACAAAAACATAAGAGAAAAGCTCATAGAATGTAGTCAGAAAAACAAAACCACAAAGAAATAAAGGAATACCTAAAAGTATTCAGATAGAATCTAATTGTTACAGATGCTGCTGGTACCTTCTCCATTCCCTTTGTTCTTTACTTTCAACTACCAACATCCCTGTTGCTGTTGCTGAAAGCTTTTCTTTTTAAGTTTCTTAAGGTTTCTTAGCCTATACACATAGTAAGCTTAAAGTTCGAGAAATATATTAGCTCTGAATTACACTTGATGGGGTGTAGCAACACAATTACTTCACTTTCACATGTGATGATCAACTGGGATATAACACACGTTATATCGGATTCCACAGATGTTATATCCCAGTATATTATCACATGTGAGAGTGAGAGGATTGTTTATGGAATATCTCTAGTAATTGTGACATATGGGAACAATGACAGTTCCAAGAAATATGTAGTTGGTCATTTGTTATTGAGTACGATTGATGCCCTGATGAAAGAAAATAATAAGCTCAGGCCAGCCAGCTATTAACTCAAACATGGCGTGGAAGTCAAATAGCCTTTATCACCCTATAAGGAGACCCTGACCTTCTGCATCTAAAGGTAAGTCTGCTAAAATGCTCACGTCCTGAGTATAAGAATAGAAATGCTACAAATAAGGCTTAATGTAGAGCACCATTATATCTCTTATGATAAAGTCAGAGCAATGATATACTAGATAAACACCAAGAGCTAAATTTTAATACAGAATAACTTCAGAAGTATTGTTCTTGATCCAGGAGGTAAGAAACTATTTTTTAAAAAACTGCAATAACTGGCTAGTAAGGAGTGAATGATACTAAGGTAACATGCGTGGAAAATAATTTTCAATATGGCAGACCAAAAGAATGGTGTGATAGTGGACATCTTTCCATTCCCAGTATTAAGCATCCTGGCAGGGATATCTGAGACAATAATGGCCCATAGTAAAATAGAGATTCTGCCATTGCTTTGACATAATAGTGAGTGATAGGTTCAGAGATAAAAGGTATGTTAGAACATACTTATTACATAAGACTAACTCAATATACTATGTTTCTAGAAGAACCTCAAGAACCTCATTGCACTAAAGTAATAAAGAATGTGCCAGTGAGAGGAAAAACTTGATTTAATAGTGTCAATGGTAAATACAGGGTTCTGGAACAGCAGAGACCTATTAACTACAATTAACTATGAAAGATAAGGAGGGTATTATTAGTGTAAAGAACTTGGCAGAAATTTCACACAGTATGTTTTCTACCACTGAGTCCTCTAATACCATGGAATTGTTTGAGGCAATATGGTCTTATTGGCAGGTTACTTACATTAGAGCTTGAACTTGTTGTAGCACTATGTTATAAACTGGATGCCACTTCAGACTGGTAGCCTTTCAAGTTACTCAGCAAATAAGTTGAAGCAATTTTGTAATGTTTCTTTTTGTGATGTACACTGTCTATAAAACCCAAACAGGCCTACCAAGTCATGTGCCTCTTTATTGGTGGTAGGAACTGGAAGATGCAACTGCTTGTTCTTTCCTTTGAGGAGATGCCCCAGCATGCTGGCTCCATTGGATTAACTGTAGGATAGAAGAGCTGTTTCCATAGATGTTGTATATTCTTTGAACTAATTATAGGGTGGTATGACCCTGATCAGTGTAATGCTTGTGTCTTCAACCCAGAGTTGAAAGGAAAAGAGTCCTTGCTCATCATTCTTCCTTGTGATTTACCTGAGAAACATAAGCTTCCCTTTCTCCTAATATTTGAAACCAATGAACCTCTCCTGGTTCTCAGAGAGGGATAATTCTTCTATCAGAAGACATGGTAGGGGTTCCACTAAACTTATATTGAAAGTGATCTCCCAGTCATATTGAGCTTCTTATAACAGTAGATCAGGAGTAGAAGAAAGAAGTTATTATGCTTACAAATGTTATTGACCTTGGTTATTATGAGACTAGGATTGCTGCTACCTGTTGAAGGTAGACAGAAGTATCATGGCATTTGAAATACCTAGTGGTGTGCCTGTTGGTGCTTTCATGTACAATAAAACTTTTAATTAGTTAAAAATGTTATTTAAAAAAACTTCAAGTAGCTATTTATGAAGAAAAAAACAGAAGTGGTTAACTATGCAGAGATTATTAACAAGTATACATCACTTAAGATGCATACAGCTGCAAGTAATATAATCCTCTCACTAGTACTGGTTTAAACAATAAAGAGATTATGTATTTGCTATAACAAAAGCCTAGAGGTAGGCAGTTACAGGGTTGTTTCAATAAGTCCATAATATCACATCACTACATCTATGGGATGTAACTACATCTATGGGATTTTCTTTTAATCACTTGTTTCTGCCTAATGGTTACAACATAGTCAATTTGGGTCTAAATATCTCATCCTTATATTATCTGGCACATGAAGCAGTACAGAAGAGGCAGAATCTAAAATCTTTCTTACTGTGAGGCATTATCTTTACCATGCACCACCTCAGCAAGCTTTCCTGACTACCCTATTAGTGAGAAAAATGCTAATAAGATAGATTGCATATACCTTTCACTTTTAAACTAAATCACATATGAAAATTGACTTTTCAAGTAACTACTAGTTTTGATTTGGAATACACAAAGGGTATGTCTTTGACAACTAGAATAAAAGTGGTCTAGTTGAGAAAAATAAAGTTTGTTTCTCTTTCAATCTAAAATATTTTGAACATTGTCTTACTAATGAAAAATTATGACACTAAAGGAAATAAAAATTTATTAATATAATTTATATATTTGATAAGGCTAAACATAAATAAGATGTTTATGGACAAAAGAAATTAAAGAATGGTTTTACTAATGGGTCTCTTTTGTTTATTTTTAAATTAAGCAATGAAACAGTCATTTTATTAGCTGAGCATCATCACTTGCAAGTAGTACATGGTTGTGTGCCCTAATTATCAGATGTTATTAGATCTTTAAAGATAAGATTATGCATATATATGTAATTTATGCAGAACAAATATAAAAATAAATCTATAATGAATGTTTACAACATCATCATATTTGATTTATTTAATATACACTTAAAGTGAAAGCTTTTTAATTGCTGCTTCTCCAAGTAGATTAGCTCTTCAAACAAACTAATGGAAAAAGTCTTGAGGTTTTATTCATGTCTACATTTTTGACTAATTAAGACACTCCCTTTATTAAATTCCATGTGTAATAGTTGAAGCAATGCTAAAGCAACAAAGTCATTTCTGCTATTAAATGTAAAGTTTCTAGCCTAAGTATCTGCCTAATTTTACTTTACACATTTAAAAAAATAGCTACTAGCAGCTTTCAATCAAGGCCTCCCTGCTCTATTTCAAAATACATGTCTGAGCTTTTACACCATGATACACGGAATGGTATAGACTGCCATCAAGTTAAAATGGATTCTAAATGCTCCAATGAAGACTATGAATTTTACTTTATAAGTAATTGTGGGAATTTATAAGAAATTACAATGATTCATCCAATTTACTCATTTAATGAAAATGTATGTTGTATAAGTAGATACTGTAGTATAGGTAAACATAAATAATGAATTTCTAAAACACATACTTTTTCACTGTAACATATAATTCAAATGGAGTTTCATTATTTCTGATAGAAGCTATGCAAATACTATGACATTCCTATAAGTATATGTCCCCTAATATCACTAGAAGAATATTCAAGTTAAAAAAAAAATCATGGCATTTCTAAATTGCTGGCAGCATAATTTTAGAAAGCATTTTCAAAATATGATTTAAAAATTAAAAGCTGCTTAGAGATTTTAAAGTATTGTTTTCTACAACCTATGAATCTGGTCCTTCATGTCATCTGCCTGAGGAAAAATTATAAAACAGAAAATTAATATTGCTTATAGTAAATCTCAGATTTGGGAGATGACCAAGATGGCCCTTCGATTTTGTGAAGTTCAGCCTGCTAGTGATCACTCCTTTGATCTTTTCAGCTTCTGCTTCAGTTTATAGTTTCCTTGAAAGCTATATTTGTGCAAACTCTATTTTTTTCTGCCTACCAAAATTCTATCATAAAAGGTCCAATTCCATCCCTAGAGAATAACTCTATACTGAAATATCACTTCTTTGAATTTCTAAATGATCTATTTTTCATTTATGTATCTGATACTTGCTGATTCATACATGCCAAGGGAGTATTTCACAGCTTAAAGACCTCGGGGAAAACATGTATAGAGCAGAACAGACTTCTATCATTGTTGGAATTCATATAGCCTCAAAGGATAGATTAGGTGGCATAACATGAGAAGTAAAGAAAAGGATCTGGAAGAGGTAATGCACATATTGTACTGTGATTTTCCTTTATAATGGTTTGAGTAAAGCCTTGCTCAATCAGATGTAGAGTAGCAAATGATCACTCCACTTAATGAAGAAAATGTCTATGTTTAGATTATGTTGCAATTTTATTTCTGAATGATCCATGACAAAATATTATGGGAATGTAAACTTAGGTACATAATGATGACACACTTAGAAAGCATAAAATTAAATCGTTTGAACTATGAAGAAAAAGCTAGACCTTTTTAAGTACAGCACCTATCCAAATGTTTAAAAATTAAAAGTACCACATGAGAAATTACGGTTTTCAGATGAAAATAAAATAAATCTCTTCCCTCTTTATATATTTAAATACACATGCTTCCCGTCTGTCTTTGACCACAATACTGTAGACTACTGCAATGGGCAATAAATTACATAATTAAGGCCATTTATCTACCTTGTCTAGCTAATATCTGAAACTGTTAAAAACTCATTGTATTTGAGCTTCTACACTTGAATCTCTTTCAATGATATAAATATGTATATGTATTACAAGTAAATCATTTTTGAAATAAAATATACACATAAAAGTACACAAATTATGAATTCATAACTTAATAAATTTTTGCCAACTGAACATATTCATCTACCCGGTACACAGATCAAGAAATTTAGTATATATATTTTTTAATTTATTTATTTATTTATTATTTTACTTTAAGTTTTAGGGTACATGTGCACAATGTGCAGGTTAGTTACATATGTATACATGTGCCATGCTGGTGCACTGCACCCACTAAATTTAGTATATTGAATATTATCACCATATCTGAAGTTTCCCACTTACTCATTTCCAGTTACTAATCCCAAGAGGCAATCACTCTACTGATTTCTATCAACATAGATTGTTTTTCTAGATTTTTCCCTGTATATAAACGAAAATATACATTATGTACTCTTTTGTGTTTTTTTTTGTGTGTGTGTGACAGTATTATCTTTGTTAGTTTTATCTATGTTGTAGTATATGGCAATACTTGGTTCGTTTCCATTATTCCATAATATTCCATCTATAGTATTCCCTGTAACATTCAATCCCATTAAAATTTTACCCATCTTTATCCATTCTGTTGCTGACACAAATTCAGTCATTTGCAAATGTTGGTATTACAATAGTAGTGCTATAAACAATTTTGTATATTTTTGTTATGCATCTATATGTACATATATATATATATATATACACATTTGCATTGGGTTATAAATAGGAGTAAAATTAAAATTTGGGGGCTGTATGTTATACTTAGTTTCAGCTTTGTTAGATATTGCCAGTTTTCTAAAGTAGTCATGACAACTTTCTACTTATCCAGCAATGTATAAGTGTTAAAATTGTTTTATATCTTGCTAATTATTGGTATTATAAGTCTATTTTTAGATATTTTGGTGTGTGTGTGTATATATATAGATGCATGTATGTATATGAATACATGAATATATACACATATATGAATAAAAACTCAATAAATATTTTATATGTATTTTCTTTTTTTATTATACTTTAAGTTCTAGGGTACATGTGCACAACGTGCAGGTTTGTTACATATGTATACATGTGCCATGTTGGTGTGTTGCACCCATTAACTCGTCATTTACATTAGGTATATCTCCTAATGCTATCCCTCCCCCCTCCCCCCACCCCACAACAGGCCGCGGTGTGCGATGTTCCCCATCCTGTGTCCAAGTGTCCTCATTGTTGAATTCCCACCTATGAGTGAGAACATGCGGTATTTGGTTTTTTGTTCCTGTGACAGTTTACTCAGAATGATGGTTTCCAGCTTCATCTATGTCCCTACAAAGGACATGAACCATCCTTTTTTATGGCTGCATAGTATTCCATGGTGTATATGTGCCACATTTTCTTAATCCAGTCTATCATTGATGGATATTTTGGTTGGTTCTAAGTCTTTGCTACTGTGAATAGTGCTGCAATAAACATACGTGTGCATGTGTCTTTATAGCAGCATGATTTATAATCCTTTGGGTATATAACCAGTAATGGGATGGCTGTGTCAAATGGTATTTCTAGTTCTAGATCCTTGAGGAATCACCACACTGTCTTCCACAATGGTTGAACCAGTTTACAGTCCCACCAACAGTGTAAAACCGTTCCTGTTTTTAAAGGATGTGGACATCCTCTCCAACACCTCTTGTTTCCTGACTTTTTAACGATCACCATTCTAACTGGTGTGAGATAGTATCTCATTGTGGTTTTGATTTGCATTTCTCTGATGGCCAGGGAAAATGAGCATTTTTTCATGTGTCTGTTGGCTGCATAAATGTCTTCTTTTGAGAAGTGTCTGTTCATATGCTTCGCACACTTTTTGATGGGGTTGTTTGTTTTTTTCTTGTACATTTGTTTGAGTTCTTTGTAGATTCTGGATATTAGCCATTTGTCAGACGAGTAGATTGCAAAAATGTTCTCCCATTCTGTAGGTTGCCTGTTCACTCTGATGGTAGTTTCTTTTGCTGTGCAGAAGCTCTTTAATTAGATCCCATTTGTCAATTTTGGCTTTTGGTGCCATTGCTCTTGGTGTTTTAGACATGAAGTCTTTGTCCATGCCTATGTCCTGAATGGTATTGCCTAGGTTTTCTTCTAAGGTTTTTATGGTTTTAGGTCTAACATTTAAGTCTTTAATCCATCTTGAATTAATTTTTGTATAAGGTGTAAGGAAGGGATCCAGTTTCAGCTTTCTCCATATGGCTAGCCAGAGTTCCCAATTTCATATATATTTTCAAAAACACTTTTACCACTTTTCTATGGGAAGTCAATGAATAGTCATAATTTCTATCTATCAACAATTAAAATGTAATAAAAAAATTCAACTGTAAAATTAAAATTTCAACAATATCATGTATGTGATATTATATATTTTGCATAACACATATAAATGTCATACCACTCATTTTCTACATTTATGTGTTGTAGAACATGTGGTATACATGTTATACAACATATGTTATACAAAACATGCTGTATGTTATAAAAATTGTATTTTGTATAATATCATATTTATAATATCTGCTTTAAATATACAATATAAATTTGACCATGTACGTTATATAATGTGTGGTTTAAATGTTACACAACATATGTATATTATTCTACACATTATAGAAAATATTCTGTATATTCTACACAACATATATCTGTGTACCATATATAATATTTGTTTTAAATTTTTGATAATTCTCTGGTTAAGCGTTTGTGTCATTAGAATTTAAATATTAGTGGACAGTAATAATATCTCATTTACTCTTATACTTCCTACTGAAAAGCAGTTAATGTGTTTGGTAAAAAATAAATACAAAATATTCATTGAGTTCTCATTTTTTCTACAAAATCTATATAGAATGTTTACCTTTTTGATCTCCTAAATTTTATCTGTCTTATACTGTATTTAATTGCTACTGAATAAATTGCTTTGTAAATAGATTAATTTCATTCACTGTAAATCATGAAACTTCTTTATTGTTCCAAACTAATAGAATTTAAAAATAAACTATTTCTTTACTCATCACATTTAATTGCATTTGAGGTTAAAATACACTGACAGTTTGTTCCTCACAAATTTTTCAATTCCAGACTAATTTAATTTTTAGAATTACAACTGCACATTCAAAGTAATTTCAATTTTCACAAGTTGAGATCTATGTTGAGTCCCTTAAATACAATCTGTGCAGTAATCCAATCAAGTTTACAAATGCATCTCTCAGAATTCTTTTTTTTTTTAATTTATTTTTTTAATTATACTTTAAGTTTTAGGGTACATGTGCACATTGTGCAGGTTAGTTACATATGTATACATGTGCCATGCTGGTGCGCTGCACCCACTAACTCATCATCTAGCATTAGGTATATCTCCCAATGCTATCCCTCCCCACTCCCCCCTCCCCACCACAGTCCCCAGAGTGTGATATTCCCCTTCCTGTGTCCATGTGATCTCATTGTTCAATTCCCATCTATGAGTGAGAATATGCGGTGTTTGGTTTCTTGTTCTTGCGATAGTTTACTGAGAATGATGGTTTCCAATTTCATCCATGTCCCTACAAAGGACATGAACTCATCCTTTTTTATGGCTGCATAGTATTCCATGGTGTATATGTGCCACATTTTCTTAATCCAGTCTATCATTGTTGGACATTTGGGTTGGTTCCAAGTCTTTGCTATTGTGAATAATGCCGCAATAAACATACGTGTGCACGTGTCTTTATAGCAGCATGATTTATAGTCATTTGGGTATATACCCAGTAATGGGATGGCTGGGTCAAATGGTATTTCTAGTTC
This sequence comes from Pan paniscus, assembly GCF_029289425.2. NCBI lineage: Eukaryota > Metazoa > Chordata > Mammalia > Primates > Hominidae > Pan > Pan paniscus. The sequence goes on from NC_073253.2 coordinate 100,476,313, forward strand.
TAGATCCCTGAGGAATCGCCACACTGACTTCCACAAGGGTTGAACTAGTTTACAGTCCCACCAACAGTGTAAAAGTGTTCCTATTTCTCCACATCCTCTCCAGCACCTGTTGTTTCCTGACTTTTTAATGATTGCCATTCTAACTGGTGTGAGATGATATCTCATAGTGGTTTTGATTTGCATTTCTCTGATGGCCAGTGATGATGAGCATTTTTTCATGTGTCTTTTGGCTGCATAAATGTCTTCTTTTGAGAAATGTCTGTTCATGTCCTTCGCCCACTTTTTGATGGGGTTGTTTGTTTTTTTCTTGTAAATTTGTTTGAGTTCATTGTAGATTCTGGATATTAGCCCTTTGTCAGATGAGTAGGTTGCGAAAATTTTCTCCCATGTTGTAGGTTGCCTGTTCACTCTGATGGTAGTTTCTTTTGCTGTGCAGAAGCTCCTTAGTTTAATTAGATCCCATTTGTCAATTTTGGCTTTTGTTGCCATTGCTTTTGGTGTTTTGGACATGAAGTCCTTGCCCACGCTTATGTCCTGAATGGTAATGCCTAGGTTTTCTTCTAGGGTTCTTATGGTTTTAGGTCTAACGTTTAAATCTTTAATCCATCTTGAATTGATTTTTGTATAAGGTGTAAGGAAGGGATCCAGTTTCAGCTTTCTACATATGGCTAGCCAGTTTTCCCAGCACCATTTATTAAATAGGGAATCCTTTCCCCATTGCTTGTTTTTCTCAGGTTTGTCAAAGATCAGACAGTTGTAGGTAAGTGGCGTTATTTCTGAGGGCTCTGTTCTGTTCCATTGATCTATATCTCTGTTTTGGTACCAGTACCATGCTGTTTTGGTTACTGTAGGCTTGTAGTATAGTTTGAAGTCAGGTAGTGTGATGCCTCCAGCTTTGTTCTTTTGGCTTAGGATTGACTTGGCGATGCGGGCTCTTTTTTGGTTCCATATGAACTTTAAAGTAGTTTTTTCCAATTCTGTGAAGAAAGGCATTGGTAGCTTGATGGGGATGGCATTGAATCTGTAAATTACCTTGGGCAGTATGGCCATTTTCACGATATTGATTCTTCCTACCCATGAGCATGGAATGTTCTTCCATTTGTTTCTATCCTCTTTTATTTCGTTGAGCAGTGGTTTGTAGTTCTCCTTGAAGAGGTCCTTCACATCCCTTGTAAGTTGGATTCCTAGGTATTTTATTCTCTTTGAAGCAATTGTGAATGGGAGTTCACTCATGATTTGGCTCTCTGTTTGTCTGTTGTTGGTGTATAGGAATGCTTGTGATTTTTGTACACTGATTTTGTATCCTGAGACTTTGCTGAAGTTGCTTATCAGCTTAAGGAGATTTTGGGCTGAGACGATGGGGTTTTCTAGATAAACAATCATGTTGTCTGCAAACAGGGACAATTTGACTTCCTCTTTTCCTAATTGAATACCCTTTATTTCCTTCTCCTGCCTGATTGCCCTGGCCAGAACTTCCAACACTATGTTGAATAGGAGTGGTGAGAGAGGGCATCCCTGTCTTGTGCCACTTTTCAAAGGGAATGCTTCCAGTTTTTGCCCATTCAGTATGATATTGGCTGTGGGTTTCTCATAGATAGCTCTTATTATTTTGAAATACGTCCCATCAATACCTAATTTATTGAGAGTTTTTAGCATGAAGGGTTGTTGAATTTTGTCAAAGGCTTTTTCTGCATCTATTGAGATAATCATGTGGTTTTTGTCTTTGGCTCTGTTTATATGCTGGATTACATTTATTGATTTGCATATATTGAACCAGCCTTGCATCCCAGGGATGAAGCCCACTTGATCATGGTGGATAAGCTTTTTGATGTGCTGCTGGATTCGGTTTGCCAGTATTTTATTGAGGATTTTTGCATCAATGTTCATCAAGGATATTGGTCTAAAATTCTCTTTTTTGGTTGTGTCTCTGCCTGGCTTTGGTATCAGAATGATGCTGGCCTCATAAAATGAGTTAGGGAGGATTCCCTCTTTTTCTATTGATTGGAATAGTTTCAGAAGGAATGGTACCAGTTCCTCCTTGTTCCTCTGGTAGAATTCGGCTGTGAATCCATGTGGTCCTGGACTCTTTTTGGTTGGTAAACTATTGATTATTGCCACAATTTCAGATTCTGTTATTGGTCTATTCAGAGATTCAACTTCTTCCTGGTTTAGTCTTGGGAGAGTGTATGTGTCGAGGAATGTATCCATTTCTTCTAGATTTTCTAGTTTATTTGCGTAGAGGTGTTTGTAGTATTCTCTGTTGGTAGTTTGTATTTCTGTGGGATCGGTGGTGATATCCCCTTTATCATTTTTTATTGTGTCTATTTGATTCTTCTCTGTTTCTTTATTAGTCTTGCTAGCGGTCTATCAATTTTGTTGATCCCTTCAGAAAACCAGCTCCTGGATTCATTGATTTTTTGAAGGGTTTTTTGTGTCTCTATTTCCTTCAGTTCTGCTCTGATTTTAGTTATTTCTTGCCTTCTGCTAGCTTTTGAATGTGTTTGCTCTTGCTTTTCTAGTTCTTTTAATTGTGATGTTAGGGTGTCAATTTTGGATCTTTCCTGCTTTCTCTTGTGGGCATTTAGTGCTATAAATTTCCCTCTACACACTGCTTTGCATGCGTCCCAGAGATTCTGGTATGTTGTGTCTTTGTTCTCGTTGGTTTCAAAGAACATCTTTATTTCTGCCTTCATTTCGTTATGTACCCAGTAGTCATTCAGGAACAGGTTGTTCAGTTTCCATGTAGTTGAGCGGTTTTGAGTGAGATTCTTAATCCTGAGTTCTAGTTTAATTGCACTGTGGTCTGAGAGATAGTTTGTTATAATTTCTGTTCTTTTACATTTGCTGAGGAGAGCTTTACTTCCAACTATGTGGTCAATATTGGAATAGGTGTGGTGTGGGGCTGAAAAAAATGTATATTCTGTTGATTTGGGGCGGAGAGTTCTGTAGCTGTCTATTAGGTCCACTTGGTGCAGAGCTGAGTTCAATTCCTGGGTATCCTTGTCGACTTTCTGTCTCGTTGATCTGTCTAATGTTGACAGTGGGGTGTTAAAGTCTCCCATGATTATTGTGTGGGAGTCTAAGTCTCTTTGTAGGTCACTCAGGACTTGCTTTATGAATCTGGGTGCTCCTGTATTGGGTGCATATATATTTAGGATAGTTAGCTCCTCTTGTTGCATTGATCCCTTTACCATTATGTAATGGCCTTCTTTGTCTCTTTTGATCTTTGTTGGTTTAAAGTCTGTTTTATCAGAGACTAGGATTGCAACCCCTGCCTTTTTTTTGTTTTCCATTTGCTTGGTAGATCTTCCTCCATCCTTTTATTTTGAGCCTATGTGTGTCTCTGCACGTGAGATGGGTTTCCTGAATACAACACACTGATGGGTCTTGACTCTTTATCCAACTTGCCAGTCTGTGTCTTTTAATTGGAGAATTTAGTCCATTTACATTTAAAGTTAATATTGTTATGTGTGAATTTGATCCTGTCATTATGATGTTAGCTGGTGATTTTGCTCGTTAGTTGATGCAGTTTCTTCCTAGTCTCGATGGTCTTTACATTTTGGCATGATTTTGCAGCGGCTGGTACTGGTTGTTCCTTTCCATGTTTAGTGCTTCCTTCAGGAGCTCTTTTAGGGCAGGCCTGGTGGTGACAAAATCGGTCAGCATTTGCTTGTCTGTAAAGTATTTTATTTCTCCTTCACTTATGAAGCTTAGTTTGGCTGGATTTGAAATTCTGGGTTGAAAATTCTTTTCTTTAAGAATGTTGAATATTGGCCCCCACTCTCTTCTGGCTTGTAGGGTTTCTGCTGAGAGATCCGCTGTTAGTCTGATGGGCTTCCCTTTGAGGGTAACCCGACCTTTCTCTCTGGCTGCCCTTAACATTTTTTCCTTCATTTCAACTTTGGCAAATCTGACAATTATGTGTCTTGGAGTTGCTCTTCTCGAGGAGTATCTTTGTGGCATTCTCTGTATTTCCTGAATCTGAACGTTGGCCTGCCTTGCTAGATTGGGGAAGTTCTCCTGGATAATATCCTGCAGAGTGTTTTCCAACTTGGTTCCATTCTCCGCATCACTTTCAGGTACACCAATCAGACGTAGATTTGGTCTTTTCACATAGTCCCATATTTCTGGGAGGCTTTGCTCATTTCTTTTTATTCTTTTTTCTCTAAACTTCCCTTCTTGCTTCATTTCATTCATTTCATCTTCCATTGCTGATACCCTTTCTTCCAGTTGATCGCATCGGCTCCTGAGGCTTCTGCATTCTTCACGTAGTTCTCAAGCCTTGGTTTTCAGCTCCATCAGCTACTTTAAGCACTTCTCTGTATTGGTTATTCTAGTTATACATTCTTCTAAATTTTTTTCAAAGTTTTCAACTTCTTTGCCTTTGGTTTGAATGTCCTCCCGTAGCTCAGAGTAATTTGATCGTCTGAAGCCTTCTTCTCTCAGCTCGTCAAAATCATTCTCCATCCAGCTTTGTTCCGTTGCTGGTGAGGAACTGCGTTCCTTTGGAGGAGGAGAGGTGCTCTGCGTTTTAGAGTTTCCAGTTTTTCTGTTCTGTTTTTTCCCCATCTTTGTGGTTTTATCTACTTTTGGTCTTTGATGATGGTGATGTACAGATGGGTTTTCGGTGTGGATGTCCTTCCTGTTTGTTAGTTTTCCTTCTAACAGACAGGACCCTCAGCTGCAGCTCTGTTGGAATATCCTGCCCTGTCAGGTGTCAGTGTGCCCCTGCTGGGGGGTGCCTCCCAGTTAGGCTGCTCGGGGGTCAGGGGTCAGGGACCCACTTGAGGAGGCAGTCTGCCCGTTCTCAGATCTCCAGCTGCGTGCTGGGAGAACCACTGCTCTCTTCAAAGCTGTCAGACAGGGACATTTAAGTCTGCAGAGGTTACTGCTGTCTTTTTGTCTGTGCCCTGCCCCCAGAGGTGGAGCCTACAGAGGCAGGCAGGCCTCCTTGAGCTGTGGTGGGCTCCACCCAGTTCGAGCTTCCGGGCTGCTTTGTTTACCTAATCAAGCCTGGGCAATGGCGGGCGCCCCTCCCCGAGCCTCGCTGCTGCCTTGCAGTTTGATCTCAGACTGCTGTGCTAGCAATCAGTGAGACTCCGTGGGTGTAGGACCCTCCGAGCCAGGTGTGGGATACAGTGTCGTGGTGGGCCGTTTTTTTAAGCCGGTCTGAAAAGCGCAATATTCGGGTGGGAGTGACCCGATTTTCCAGGTGCGTCCGTCACCCCTTTCTTTGACTCAGAAAGGGAACTCCCTGACCCCTTGCGCTTCCCAGGTGAGGCAATGCCTCGCCCTGCTTCGGCTCGCGCACAGTGCGCGCACCCACTGGCCTGCGCCCACTGTCTGGCACTCCCTAGTGAGATGAACCCGGTACCTCAGATGGAAATGCAGAAATCACCCGTCTTCTGCGTCGCTCACGCTGGGAGCTGTAGACCGGAGCTGTTCCTATTCGGCCATCTTGGCTCAAATCCCCTCTCTCAGAATTCTTTAATCATCAAATAGTATTTAAAAAGCTTAATGAAAAAAACAGTGTTTAAAATTATCTAAAATGAGATTTTTAAAATAAATAATTAAAACAACCACTTTAGTGAAAAGCTAATTAAAATGATTATTTAAAATCACAACAAAAGACTCTTACTCAAATTTAATTATGATTCTGCCATTTTCCTCCCTCAATATATTGTGCTATAAAGGTTTTAATTGATTAGTCTTTATTTAATTTAGTATATATTTGAGTATAAGAATAGATTATATTAAAATAATTACCATGCTAATTTTTATGAAAAAATGACAACATTTAGAATAACTATAAAGTTAAACCACAAGAGATGGTGGAATCTATCTTCAAAGAAGACTTTTGCCCCCAAATATTTATGTTAGTTAATTTTAGTTTTCTGAAATGGAAAATACTTTATTCCAAATTTAGTTATATTTTGCAATCTTTTCATTTGTTATATGCAAAAACTATTATTACTATTTATTTTTTATTTTTTAATGATTTATAATTATACTCAAGTATAATATTCCCATTTTACCATAGTAAGCCTGTTGAAATTTTAAAAGCCATAGTTCAAGAATCAATAAAAATGCATACACAAATGAACAATCAAGTTAAAATGAATTAGAAAGTCAGGAAAGCAGACAGTGGGAGAAGCAAAGACAAAAATGATACATAGAAAACACAAAACAATATTAGAAGTAACTCAAAAAATAGCAGTAATAAAAATAAGTGTTAATGGTTTAAACAAAATTAAATTAGAAAATGAAAATATAAAACGAGATATTCCATATTCACATCCATGTGAAACATGTAACTTAATCATGTGTTAATTAGCAAATCAGAAGTAATTTATAAAATATATAGGAACACTAAACAATGGAAATAGCACATATAAAAATTTGTAGGGAAAATTAAAATAATAATTATAGGAAGGTATTATGCCAGAATGTAAAGAGAAAATCCAGAATCTGCACTTAGGGCTGGCACACACACTCCAAGGGAGGTGTCATTTCACACCATTATAAGGAAGTTAGGAGGTAGGAAACTATGTCTAACTGATCATGTAGCAATGAAAACCTGTAATGATGAGGCTAGTGATTGGCTAGGGGTGAGGGAATATTTGGTGGGAAGTTCTACCTTGATGTCAGGAAGAACACAAGAAAATGAAAAAAAGTCGTTCAAATTAATTGGCAAATTTCTATTTCAGCTATATATTAGGGAGCTAGCTCCTCCTCTTGAATAGTTCAGCCTGCAGAGCTAACACATTGCTCAGCTACCAGTGTAGGAACAAAACAAGACAGGCCACACAGAAACAAAATGGTATGTTCTGTAAACCACAGAAAATTATTTTTTAAAAAATATCTAAAATGACTGAAACTAAAATGTCTAAGGATTTCACTCAATAAACTATACCATAAATAAGGTCAACCTAAAGTAAGGATAAGAAAGGATCAATAAAATCCAAACTGATTATTAAAAAGATATTAGAAGAATATGGTAGTTGAAATGTCCTGTGGGAAAAGATCTTGTTACAAAACACCTAGAAGTTACAGATAAAATGTAAAAAGTGTCATTTAACTTTCATGGCTGAGCACACAAACACACAGTGAATCAATTCTAAAACTAAGTAGATAGATGTAAGTGAAATCTGATACCAATACCCAAAGAGAGAACTAAATCAGAGTACCAGGTCTTCACTAGAGCTAGTAAAATTGTAGCAGCAGTAATACAATTTTCTTCCCTAATCTACCGTAACTCGTTGATTAATAAAGGAAAGTTATTCTAGTAAAAATGACATGATAGGGTTCCTTGGTTGTCTGTCTTTCTTAGTCCAACATTGACTTCTTTTCATATTTAAAGTTCTGGTTTAACAGCTTTGCAGGGAAGCAGGAGAAAGTCATGGGCCCACATAAGGTGAGGATATTGATGTGAAATCCTTATGTAGAAGTAGGACCCTCAAAGCGTTATTAAAAATGTGAACAGAATAGTCTGAGCTAAAAAAAAAACAGAGATAATAAACTTGTAGGCCTCACTCTGACCTCTTGATAGGTGAAATGAAGCAAAACGTGATTCACCTGAGAAACTAAACAAAGACCTGTCCTAACTTCAGGTTTGGGATTCAAATTTACATTGCCCATGTCACCGTTCGGGCAGGCTTTACTGGCGAGCAACTGCACAGGCACGGGACATTGCCTTTGAGAAGGACCCTGGGTTCAGAAGGGTCCTACACTTGGTTTAATCTTCTGTTGTTGCCATCTAAATATTCTTAAGAATTTTGTTTTTGAACTTGTGTTTTATAGGTAAAGTCCAGCGGGGCTATGAAGCACGCAAGTGAGCAGAGGAGCTATGCCTAATGGGTGTCTTCAATTCTTTGCTGCCATATTCACAGATTGCATTCTCAATGATCCTTGAACACAGAATTCTGGTGGTCCCAAAGTGTATGGAAGGTCAACAAGACTCAAAACAAGTACAAAATAAATGTGTCTCATGTATAACTGGATAAGCAGGGGTGCCGACATCCCTAAGAGGCTAGGTTTTTCATTCACATCAGAACTTGCTATGAATACAGAAGTCAATGATGGTCTAAGAAAGAGAATTATAGAACCCTATAATGTCTTTTATAACTAGAATAACTTTCCTTTATTAACCAACCACCTACACTGAGAATGAAAACATGGATGGAAAAGAAAGAATAGAGCTTTCCATAGTTTCTTTTACATCAGTCTTTCCACACTCATCCATAAAGCAAACATAACGAGATTCAGTAGAATATGTGTATATCACACAGTAAAATAAAGACAACTGAGTTCCCCCCTCCCCCCACACACACCCCCAGGATTTTCACTTTTCTGGTGAGATCAAAATGCATATGTATGTTATAAGTTACCAAACATGAACTGCATAACACTGGTGATTCTACATAGGGGTTTTAAATACTTACATCTGCATTTAAAATTGGCAATAAAAACATAAAGATAAATAGCTAAATTTATGTTTAAAATTTAAAATTTTAATTTTTATCCACTTAGAATCACATGAACTAGCATTAAGACCCAAAGGACATATCTAGAGAGAGACTGGGGAAAAATATAAAAATATTCTGTATTAGTACATTTAATGGTGCTGTTTTTCTGGTTTTTTTTTTAGCAATGAGGCCCACATTTTTTGTACTAGGCCCCATAAATTATGTAGTTACTTATGGTAGTCTCTAAAACTCTCAAAGAATAAATTAACTTAGTGTTACCTTTGGTAACCCTAACACAGTTTACACTGTCCAGCTAGGGAACTTAAGGTAGAAAACCAGTCATCAGCTATTCATGAAAGAGCAAAAATAAATATATAGAATACTGAAAATACAAGTAGAATCAACAAGGGATGCCCAAATATAAATATTTCCTTCATCAAGTAACAGGTAAAAATAATATCTAAACAACAAAGAAGAGAAAACAAACTTTTAAAAAAAAATTTGAAAAACAATATCAAACTAATACATTTTTCTTATTTAATAGTTTAATTATAAAAGCCTTAAGGTATTTTAACAACATTTTACTGTGTAACTGATCTAATCGTCACTGAATTAGCAGCAAACATACCGATATTCAAGATCAGGAAACAAAAAGCCTAAAACCACTGTGAAAGCAAGTTACCAGCTCATGTTATATGAATTTGCTGCTTGAAGATTTTGTTAAGAAAAAGATAAAGGTCAATCGAGCAAAGCACTTTTATTGAACATATCACAAGTTTTCAACACTATGCTGAAAGCTTAATATGTCATCTCATTTAAAGCTGCCTTAGTTACAGTAGTTTGTGTGTGTGTGTGTGTGTGTGTGTGTGTGTGTGTGTGTGTGTAATATTTATTGTTGCAAATTTAGGACATGCAGAAAAAAGATACGTATAAAAAATGTATACCACATGGAATTGCAAATTAACCATTGTGAAGCCTTCAGTGTAATATCTTGCAATACATGTGCATAAAATGGGCACATATCAGCTATATATATTTTACTTCCAAACTGGAATTATACATATAGTTTCGTATCATGAATTTGTCATTTAGGCATAATACCATGATTTTTATCACATCATTGATTATTACTTGAAAAGTGATTTTAAACATAGCGCAATATGCCATCTAATACATGCATCATAATATGTTTGGCTATAGCTGTGAATATGCAGTTTAAAAACTGACAACTATATATACTTTTTAATTGCTTTACGTTCTGATTATTACTCAAAATAAATCACTAAAATTAGAATAATTTACCTTTTAAACTTATAAAAACTCTCCATGAATTATAACTTTTCAAAATATAATTCGACTTTTTAAAATTACTACTATTTATCTTTTTATTTATGGTACTTGACAAAAAGAGTTTTTAATTTTTGAATTTATTCTCTTGATGATTTCCTTTGTGTTTTTTTTTTCCTTTTATTTAAACACTTTAAAAGTTCGAACAGAGTAGTGGTTCTCCCAGCACAGTGTTTGAGCTCTGAGAATGGACAGACTGCCTCCTCCAGTGGGTCCCTGACCTCCAAGTAGCCTAACTGGGAGACACCTCCCATTAGGGGCCAAATGACACCTCATACAGCCAGGTGCCCCTCTGAGACAAAGCTTCCAGAGTAAAGATCAGGTAGCAACATCTGCCGTTCTGCAATATTTGCTGTTCTGCAGCCTCCACTGGTGATACCTACACAAACAGGGTCTGGAGTGGACCTCCAGCAAACTCCAACAGACCTGCAGCTGAGGGTCCTGACTGTTAAATAGAAAACTAACAAACAGAAAGGACACCCACACCAAAACCCCATCTGTACGTCAACATCATCAAAGACCAAAAGTAGATAAAACCACAAAGATGGGGAGAAACCAGAGCAGAAAAGCTGAAAATTCTAAAAATCAGAGTGCCTCTTCTCCTCCAAAGGAACACAGCTCCTCGCCAGCAATGGAACAAAGCTGGATGGAGAAAGACTTTGACAAGTTGAGAGAAGAAGACTTCAGATGATCAGTAACAACAAACTTCTCCGAGCTAAAGGAGGATGTTCAAACCCATTGCAAAGAAGCTAAAAACACTGAAAAAAGATTAGACGAATGGCTAACTAGAATAAACAGTGTACAGAAGTCCTTAAATGACCTGATGGAGCTGAAAACCATGGCATGAGAACTACGTGATGCATGCACAAGCTTCAGTAGCCAATTTGATCAAGTGGAAGAAAGGGCATCAGTGATTGAGGATCAAATGAATGAAATGAAGCAAGAAGAGAAGTTTTGAGAAAAAAGAGTAAAAAGAAACGAACAAAGCCTCCAACAAATATAGGACTATGTGAAAAGACCAAATCTACATCTGATTGGTGTACCTGAAAGTGATGGGGAGAATGGAACCAACTTGGAAAACACTCTTCAGGATATTATCCAGGATAACTTCCTCGAGAAGAGCAACTCCAAGACACATAATTGTCAGATTCACCAAAGTTGAAATGAAGGAAAAAAATGTTAAGGGCAGCCAGAGAGAAAGGTCAGGTTACCCACAAAGGGAAGTCCATCAGACTAACAGCAGATCTCTTGGCAGAAACTCTACAAGCCAGAAGAGAGTGGGGGCCAATATTCAACATTCTTAAAGAAAAGAATTTTCAACCCAGAATTTCAAATCCAGCCAAACTAAGCTTCATAAGTGAAGGAGAAATACAATCCTTTACAGAAAAACAAATGCTGAGAGACTTTTGTCACCACCAGGCCTGCCTTACAAGAGCTCCTGAAGGAAGCACTAAACATGGAAAGGAACAACCGGCACCAGCCACTGCAAAAACATGCCAAATTGTAAATACCATCGATGCTAGGAAGAAACTGCATCAACTAACTAGCAAAATAACCAGCTAACATTATAATGACAAGACAAAATTCACACATATTAATCTTAAATGTAAATGGGCTAAATGCTCCAATTAAAAGACACAGACTGGCAAATTGGATAAAGAGTCAAGACCCATCAATGTGCTGTATTCAGGAGACCCATCTCACGTGCAGAGACACACATAGGCTCAAAATTAAGGGATGGAGGAAGATCTACCAAGCAAATGGAAAACAAACAAACAAAAGAAGCAGGGGTTGCAGTCCTAGTCTCTGATAAAACAGACTTTAAACCAACAAAGATCAAAAGAGACAAAGAAGGCCATTACATAATGGTAAAGGGATCAATTCAACAAGAAGAGCTAACTATCCTAAATATATATGCACCCAATACAGGAGCACCCAGATTCATAAAGCAAGTCCTTAGAGACCTACAAAGAGACTTAGACTCCCACACAATAATCATGGGAGACTTTAACACCCCACTGTCCACATTAGACAGATCAATGAGACAGAAAGATAACAATGATTTCCAGGAATTGAACTCAGCTCTGCACCAAACGGACCTAATAGACATCTACAGAACTCTCCACCCCAAATCAACAGAATATACATTTTTCTCAGCACCACATCGCACTTATTCCAAAATTGACCACATAGTTGGGAGTAAAGCACTCCTCAGCAAATGTAAAAGAACAGAAATTATAACAAACTGTCTCTCAGACCACAGTGCAATCAAACTGGAACTCAGAATTAAGAAACTCACTCAAAACTGCTCAACTACATTGAAACTGAACAACCTGCTCCTGAATGACTACTGGGTACATAACAAAATGAAGGCAGAAATAAAGACGTTCTTTGAAACCAATGAGAGCAAAGACACAACATACCAGAATCTCTGGGACACATTCAAAGCAGTGTGTAGAGGGAAATTTATAGCACTAAATGCCCATAAGAGAAAGCAGGAAAGATCTAAAATTGACACCCTAACATCACAATTAAAAGAACTAGAGAAGCAAGAGCAAACACATTCTAAAGCTAGAAGGCAAGAAATAACTAAGATCAGAGCAGAACTGAAGGAGATAGAGACACAAAAAAACCCTTCAAAAAATCAATGAATCCAGGAGCTGGTTTTTTGAAAAGATCAAAAAAATTGATAGACTGCTAGCAAGACTAATAAAGAAGAAAAGAGAGAAGAATCAAATAGATGCAATAAAAAATGATAAAGGGGATATCACCACCAAACCTCCAGAAATACAAACTACCATCAGAGGATACTATAAACACCACTACACAAATAAATTAGAAAATCTAGAAGAAATGCATAAATTCCTGGACACATACACCCTCCCAAGACTAAACCAGGAAGAAGGTGAATCTCTGAATAGACCAATTATAGGTTCTGAAATTGAGGCAATAATTAATGGCCTACCAACCAAAAAAAAAGTCCAGGACCAGATGGATTCTCAGCTGAATTCTACCAGAGATACAAAGAGGAGCTGGTACCATTCCTTCTGAAACTATTCCAATCAATAGAAAAAGAGGGAATCCTCCCTAATTCATTTTATGAGGCCAACATCATCCTGATACCAAAGCCTGGAAGAGACACACACAAAAAAAAAGAATTGTAGACCAATATCCCTGATGAACGCTGATGCTAAATTCCTCAATAAAATACTGGCAAACCGAATCCAGCAGCACATCAAAAAGCTTATCCACCATGATCAAGTTGTCTTCATCCCTGGGATGCAAGGCTGGTTCAACATACACAAATCAATAAATGTAATCCATCATATAAACAGAACTAAAAACAAAAACCACAATTATCCCAACAGATGCAGAAAAGGCCTTTGACAAAATTCCACAGCCCTTCATGCTGAAAACTCTCAATAAACTAGGTATTGATGGGGTGTATCTCAAAATAATAAGAGCTATTTTTGAGAGACCCACAGGCAATATCATACTGAATGGGCAAAAACTGGAAGCTTTCCCTTTGAAAAGTGGCACAAGACAGGGATGCCCTCTCTCACCACTCCTATTCAACATAGTGTTGGAAGTCCTGGCCAGGGCAAACAGGCAAGAGAAAGAAATAAAGAATTCAATTAGGAAAAGAGGAAGTCAAATTGTCCCTGTTTGCAGACGACATGATTGTATATTTAGAAAACCCCATCATCTCAGCCCAAATTCTCCTTAAGCTAATAAGCAACATCAGCAAAGTCTCAGGATACAAAATCAATGCGTAAAAATCACAAGCATTCCTACACACCAATAACAGAAAAACAGAGAGCCAAATCATGAGGGAACTCCCATTCACAATTGCTTCACAGAGAATAAAATACCTAGGAATCCAACTTACAAAGGATGTGAAGGATCTCTTCAAGGAGAACTACAAACCACTGCTCATTTGAAATAAAAGAGGACACAAACAAATGGAAGAACATTCCATCCTCATGGACAAGAATCATCAATATTGTGAAAATGGACATAGTGCCCAAGGTAATTTATAGATTCAATGCCATCCCCATCAAGCTACCAATGACTTTCTTCACAGAATTGGAAAAAACTAACTTAAAGTTCATATGGAATCAAAAAAGAGCCCACATTGCCAAGTCAATCCTAAGCCAAAAGAACAAAGCTGGAGGCATCACGCTACCTGACTTCAAACTATACTACAAGGCTACAGTAACCAAAATAGCATGGTACTGGTACCAAAACAGAGATAGGCCAATGGAACAGAATAGAGCCGTCAGAAATAATGCCACACATCTACAACTGTCTGATCTTTGACAAACCTGACAAAAACAAGAAATGGGGAAACGATTCCCTATTTAACAAATGGTGCTGGGAAAACTGGCTAGCCATATGTAGAAAGCTGAAACTGGATCCCTTCCTTACACCTTATACAAAAATCAATTCAAGATGGATTAAAGATTTAAACGTTAGACCTAAAACCATAAAAACCCCAGAAGAAAACCTAGGTAATACCATTCAGGACATAGGCAGGGGCAAGGACTTCATGACTAAAATACCAAAAGCAATGGCAACAAAAGACAAAATAGACAAATGGGATCTAATTAAACTAAAGTGCTTCTGCACAGCAAAAGAAACTACCATCAGAGTGAACAGGCAACCTACAGAATGGGAGAAAATTTTTACAATCTACCCATCTAAAAAAGGACTAATATCCGGAATCTACAAAGAACTCAAATAAATTTACAAGAAAAAATCAAACAACCCCAGCAAAAAATGGGCAAAGGATATGAACAGACACTTCTCAAAAGAAGACATTTATGCAGCCAACAGACATGTGAAAAAATGCTCATCATCACTGGCCATCAGAGAAATGCAAATCAAGACCACAATGAGATACCATCTCACACCAGTTAGAATGGCAATCATTAAAAAGTCAGGAAACAAGAGGTGCTGAAGAGGATGTGGAGAAATAGGAACGCTTTTACACTGTTGGTGGTTCTGTAAACTGGTTCAACCATTGTGGAAGAGTGTGGCGATTCCTCAAAGATCTAGAACTAGAAATATCATTTGACCCAGCCATCCCTTTACTGGGCATATACCCAAAGGATTATAAATCATGCTATAAAGACACATGCACATGTATGTCTATTGCGGCACTATTCACAATAGCAAATACTTGGAACCAACCCAAATGTCCTATCAAGGATAGACTGGATTAAGAAAATGTGGCACACATACACCATGGAATATTATGCAGCCATAAAGAAGGATGAGTTCATGTCCTTTGTAGAGACATAGATGAAGCTGGAAACCATCATTCTGAGCAAACTATCGCAAGGACAGAAAATCAAATGCCACATGTTCTCACTCATAGGTGGGAATTGAACAATGAGAACACTTGGACACAGGAAGGGGAACATCACACACTGGGGCCTGTCGTGGGTTGGGGGAGGGGGAGGGATCGCATTAGGAGATATACCTAATGTATATGACCAGTTAACGGGTGCAGCACACCAACATGGCACATTTATACATATGTAACAAACCTGCATGTTGTACACATGTACCCTAGAACTTAAAGTATAATAATAATAATAATAATAATAAGCTGTTACTACTCATGAGACTATTTAAATATCTACAGATTTTTATCATGTAATATATGATTCAGTGCTGTGGTTTTTTGGGGGGTAGGAGTAGAAAAATCAATAAATATTTCATTGATGTATTACTTAGCAATTGTTGGATTATTATATGTTAAGGTGCTCCCATGTTTAGAGTTCTTTTAAAGCTATCTGTTACGTTTCAGGGATTATGATTGCATGGTAGAGCCAAAATATGCATAACTTGTGTTTTGTTTGAAAATACAGCCAAATATTTGGATTATTAAGAAACTAACATATATAAATCAAGTAAATTTATTAAAAGAAAATAAAATTTATCTCATCTGTTGAATCAAACATAATTCTAGAAATAGAAATGCAATCAATACCAAAACATGGTTTTATGGAATTACCTCATTTTAAAGATAAAATTCTTTATCATCGCACAATCATATAGAAATAAAATTAAGAACAAAGGGAAAACACTAGCTTATAAAACTTCTCCTCAGTAATATTCCATGATATAAAAAACTGAGCAAATTTTACAAATTAGGAGAATGTAAAAAAAGAGAGAAAATTTAATATATTTGTTACAGCTAATCACATAATTATTAAAATCAAACACAAATAAGTGAAAGCATTGACATAAATGTAAAAGGCTTCAGTAAAGAGATATAAATAAACAAAGTAAGTAACTAACAGCAAATGCACATTAAAATAACTGAAACCACCTGCATTTATTGAGTGTGTAAGTGTCAGGAAATTTTTAGCATGTGTGTATGTGTGTGTGTGTGTATGTACTTGTTTGTGTGTATTACATCATTTAATTTTTACAAAATTCTTAACATGTAGATGTTATCACCTTTTGAATATGATGAGAATGAGGCAAATATAATTAGGTAACTTACCCAATACACCATAGCTTGAAGGTGATGGCTCTAGGAATCAGATCCCAGGCAGCCTAGCTTCAAGAACTGGTGCTCATAACCAGCACAAACTGGTGCTATTAATGGGTACAAACTCCCTCTAAGGGAAGACTTAAAATTACAGTAATTGCTATTTCAAACAACTCTATTATGAAAACATTGATTTTCCTAGTCAGCCATACATGGCTATATTAATAGTTTGTTATTTATTAACTATGTAAACTTAAACATTTACCTGATTCTGCAAACTTTTGTTAACTATGCTTTAAAATAGAGAACTAAGAGTACCTCACTCAAAAGATTTGATATGGAATAAGATAACTTATATGTAATGCTAAACAGTGT
This sequence comes from Pan paniscus, assembly GCF_029289425.2. NCBI lineage: Eukaryota > Metazoa > Chordata > Mammalia > Primates > Hominidae > Pan > Pan paniscus. The sequence goes on from NC_073253.2 coordinate 100,493,005, forward strand.
GCAGAGCACTTAATAATGCATGTGATGTTTGGGGAAGAAAATACCACATCATGCAGTATGAGTGTGAGCTGCAGTTTTTATTAAGGAAACTAACATGTCAAAAGTCAGCAAAAGAAAGGATCTGATACTCCATTCTTTCATCAACCTATTGAGAGGAATAAAATGTTCTGGGCAGTGCTGGACACGGCATGATGTTGTGTTCCAGGAGGGCCACCCCGCACTTTCTATTCCATCTTGTATCATGGAGGAATAGAACAGCATGATATGTGGAGAGTAAACAGTCAAGGAACTGGTGACAAGCATTAATTTTAGGTGTCATCAATGCAGATAGTTTAATGAAAATACAAAATGTAAATAACTAAAATGATTTAACCTATTACTACAATTTTCTAAGGAAAAAGTAAAATCTTTCAGCATTTTCTCTTTTGGTATGCAAAAACATAGATTTGTGCTGTGGGTTTTGTTTTGTGGGGGTAGGAGTAGGAAAATCAATAAATAATTCATTTATGTATTGCTTGGCAATTATTGGATTATTAACCTCATATCAGAGTAGAATCAAGTCTTTTTTTACTGCCCATTAAAGTTTAAAAATACATAAAATGTGTTCCTTTGTGACAGTTCCTATAGATTCTGATTTTGTACTGCTAAGGAGGAGTGATAAAATGGATTATACACATTTATTAGCAAGCTAAAATGGCGCTTAAAAAGAGATGACATAACATGTAAAATGCATTTGTGAGAGAAAATAAAATATACAATCAACAATAATAAAGTGGGCATATGAGGCTGTGGTAGAGGTATTAATAAAAGCAAACTTCAAAAATTAATTTGGCTGTGATTGATCCAATACAAAGTTTTAAACCTAATTTGCATATTGCAAAGTGTGTAATTTATGCGAAACATGACTCAAACATAAATATGGTTTAGATTAGTTTGTAATAAATCAATTACAAAATAAATTGAATTGTGTAGTTTAAAATATCTTTCGAGAAAAGGCAAAATCTTTCCAGTATCCAGGTTCAACAGCCAAAATTATTAAAAGGCTGTTATTAATCAGGTGAGGATTCAAAACTAGAACAAATATACTGCATCAAATCTTCAGATAATGTCTGGAAATTCTTCCCCTTATAATTATGCCGAAGCTAAAAGAGCGATTACAAATACTTGTTTTGAAATATACAACATACAGCTGTTATAGAATTCATGTGCTTATATTTCATAGACTTTTTCAGTATAAAGGCTTAGTAGCTGAGATACTTATTTTCAAATTATTTGTATTATTAAAAGGATTTTTTAAATCTAAAGATGAAGAAATTAGCTGAATAATTAGCCAGTGCATTCAAACAACCGAAGCAGACAATTTGAATAATTTTACATAGTTTCTAAGAAAATATTAAGCAAACTCATGCCTTTCTTACAAACTGGTTTGAATTCTTCCCACAAAAATAATTACGAGTTTTAAAGTTGTCCTGTTGCAAGAGGATTAGATGACACATTTGTCTATTAGTCTCAAATATATAGAAATACAAAAAAGGCCGTTTATTTTTCTCAAATAGCGGCATCAGTAATTATCTTAATCGGAATGTCTGAAAACAAATATCTAAGCCTCAAAAACAAGGGTAGATACTATTTCAACAAAGAAAATGAAAAAAACAAATTAGAAAACACAAAATGAACAATTCTGTCTTAATGAAATTATATTATGATTCCCAACAAAGCAAAATGGAATATAAAAGGTTTTCAGGTGATGGAAACATCAAAGAAGTAAAGTGATACTTTAATGTTAGATATAGAAGAAATTGTATGATGAATAATACAATTCCATCAAGAAATGATGGGAAGAGTGTAAAAACAAAGCAAAAGGAAAAAATACACACTCCATTTGTAGGCAGAAGGGACTTCCACTAAGCTAGTAGAGATTTAGCTCCAAGATTCCTCATTTGCACAGGCTTCTTCCCAGGTCTCATAGCTTCTTTTGTTATTTGTCACTTGGCAGTCTGGAGCATGTCAGATTGGAAAACTTTAGGTCTGATGAGTAAACTTAGATATATCCATCCTGGGTGTTAGTGTGCATGTTTGTTTACATGCTGAGAAAAAGACAGGAAGATAGAGAGACAAACAGATGGTTAGAGATGGGAAGGGAGGCAGAGACAGAAGCCAGGGCAGAGGACTCATTATCCCAATTGTAGATATTGGAGCCTTGTTGCTAGTTTTTGTTTCTGTTGTTGTTGTTGTTGTTGTGTATTTTTCTTTCTTAATTTTTAAAACTAAAACTACCATATGATCCAGTCTTGCTGTTTGTCTTTCTCCTTTTCAACCTAGATTGTTCTTAGCCATTTTATTTCCATTCTAGCACTTACTGTAGCAAATTAGGCAAGTAAAATATTGGGATAGGAAATAATTTTTTTAATTTACAAATCTGCAAAAATTGATCAGTTTACATTTTTTGAATATCTCAAAGGATGAGTGAAAGAAATAGTGTACAGCTAACTATTCATTTATACAGGTTATATATGAGCTACTTGTGCATTTGCCAAAGACTGCTTAAGTTGACGTTAATGAGATTTAAGAGTCACCTTTGTGCTCTTGTGTTAATTAGCTTGATGGTTTCTCCTATTACCTGGCCATTTTAACCAGTCTCTTAGGGCACAGGCTTACTTTCCGTTCCTAAAACAGAAGAACTTGCATGTCACATCACTGCTTAGAAATGGCTTTCTTAAATAACAAGTCACCAAAACTTGGCTAATGGTATATAGAAAAGCGTGGTATTGACACATACAGATGTATCTCTCTTCTCTGTTTAGGAGCATGTTTTGCTGGCTTTTGAAAATAATGTATAACAATGCTATTCCATAATAATTACTTTAAGTTTACACATATGCAGCTATACCGAATACAACTAGGCTACACATAAAACGAACTATTCAATAAATTTGAAATAAAGAAAATAATGTTATGCTTGATTACATTGTTTTGAGATGTAAGTTTTTGAAGTGGCATCTCTTTTTTCATTACAAATGAATCGTCTGGACTAAAGTTACTGATGTCTATGAATCCAGAAGTCACAAGCAAAACAGTTAAGTCTGTTTTCCTTCTAGTTTTTAATAAGTGTGTGTGGCATTTTATCTTTATTTGCCAACATCTAAACTTAGGCAGGGTTTAATTCAAGAAAAAGGATAAATATTAATGCAGTCTACTGAAGGAAATGTATTCTTTCACTTAATTACTCCAGGTGAAAATGACTATCTACAAATATTGATATATTTATTCTTCTTTCACTCTAAATAGTGAATGATCTTTTGGTAGCTCACAAAAGCATTAAAAAACCTGACCACCTGCAGCATTTCATCCTATAATTCTGTCTTGTGCCAGAAGACATATATTCCATGTCACGTTGCGATATTTAGCACTTTCCAAACACATCTTACACATTCTCTAATCTAGGCATTTCTGTGAGCTTTTACCTCAGCTTAAAATGCCTTTTTACACAGCATTGACCTATTGAAGATCTGCCTTTCTTCTTTGGTCAGCTAATATATTACATAATTTGAAGATTATTTCCACAAGCCCTGTGGTTGGCAGAATTCTGCGCAAAAAAAAAAAAGTCCCCAATTCAACACCCGAATCCAAGAAATCTATATGATGAGATAGCACTCTCTGATAACATTATATTTTATGGCACAGTTGACTTTAAGAAAGGGAGTTTATTCTAGTGGGACTGATCTAATCCCATTAGCTCCTTAAAAAGCTGTACATTTTCTCCAGTTAATGCAGTGAAGAGGAAATCAGAAGTATTTAAAGCAAAAGAAAGATTACATCTAGTTTCTAAGTTTCAGATGGAGCAAGCCACATGCCACTGAATATGGCCACACATTGGGAATGCCAGGTAGGAGCTGAGAGAGGCCCCAGCTAAAAGCCATCAGGGAACTGAGGACCCCACTTCTACAACTGCAAAGAAAACATTATATCAACAATCTGAATGAGCTTGGAAGTAAATTCATCCCAAGGGCTTCAAATAAGAGCCCCTTTAAGCCAGCATTTTGATTTTGACCTTTGGTGACCCTAAGCAGAGAATCCTACCAAATTTCACCCAGACTTCAGTCTTACAGAATCATGACATAATAAATGGATATTATTTCAAGCTGCTAAATTTGTGACAAGTCACTATGTAGCAGTAGAAAAACAATACTGCTGCTTCCAAAAACAATTAAGCTCTTCAAACCTTCCTTTCAATGGAATTTGAGTGTGCTTCACTCAATGTATCCCTCATTTTATTTACTCTTTCATGCATTTCTTTCTCACTTGAAAGTCTTAAAGTATAGGAGATACACCTTTATTTATATTCCATGTAGGAGACATTACCTAAAAGTACATATTTTAACAAATCTCCTCTCCCCTCCCCTCCCCTCCCCTCTCCTCTCTCCTCCCTTCCTCCCTCCCTTCCTTCCTTCCTTCCTTGGCTGTTTAACTTTGTCGCCCAAGCTGGAGTGTAGTGGCGTGATCTTGGCTCACTGCAGTCTCCGTCTCCCAGGTTCAAGCAATTCTCCTGCCTCAGCCTCCTAGGTAGCTAGGATTACAGACACATGCCACATGCCACCATGCTTCAGCTGTGTTTTGTTTGTTTGTTTGTTTGTTTTTTGTTTTTATCATTAGTAGAGACAGGGCTTCACCACGTTGGCGAGGCTGGTCTTGAACTCCTGACCTCAAGCGATACACCTGCCTCGGCCTCCAAAGTGCTGGGATTACAGGTGTGAGCCACCATGCCTTGCCCTGAATTTATTTTTATTAACTTCTTCCATATTCAACATTGCCTCTAAAAGAAAAACCTTCAGGATAGTCCCAAATGGCCAAATGGGTAGAGTTCAAATATGGCCAAATAGACTTCTTCCATCTAATAAACCCAATTTTGTACAGGATCCACATGTGGGATTGAACCAAACATAGATTTAAAAAACTCAAAAGTAACAATACAACAATAAAAAATACAACCAATTAAAAAACAATATCGTATATAGCAATTATTTATACAGCACTGACATTTTATTAGGTATGATAAGTAATCTAGAGATAATTTAAAGTATATGGGGGGTTGTATGTTACATGAAAATATTATGCCATTTTATATAAAGGACGTGAGCAGCCACAGATTTTGTTATCTGCCTCTGGTCATCCTAAAACCAATCCCCTGCTGACAATAAAGGAAACATGTGAATCATAAATACCTATTTCATGTTACTTCACAATGCATATATATATATATACACACACACACATGCACACATATATACACACACACACACACACACATCATATATATATATATATATATACCCTTAACATACAGGAGTATCTCATATACGTATGTACTCTTAACGTACAGGAGTACCTCAGAAATACTGAGAGTTCAGTTCCAGATCACCAAAATAAAGCAAATATGGAAGTGGGTCACACAAAGTTTTAGGTTTCTCAGTGCATATAATGTTATGTTTATATCATATTGTAGTCTGTTAAATATGCAATAGCATCATATCTAAAAAACATACTAACTTAATTGAAAAATACTTTATTGCTAAAAAACAATAAAATAAGACAACAATGAAGTTTGTGGCATTGATTGACTCTTCCATTAGGGAAAGATTTCTCTATTTGATAGCATTTTGCCCACAGTGAACTTTCAAAATTAAAGTCGATCCCCTCAAACCCTGCTGCTGCTTTATGAACTGAGTTGATGTAATATTCTCAATCCTTTGTTGTCATTTCAAGAATGTTCACAGCATCTTCACCAGCAGTAGATTCCATCTCAAGAAGCCACTTTCTTTGCACATCCATAAGAAGCAACTCTTCATCCATTCAAGTTTTATCATAAGACTGCAGAAATTCAGTCACATTTTCAGGCACCACTTCTAATTCTAGTTCTTTTGCTATTTCCACCACATCTGCAGTTACTTTCTCCAGTGAAGTCTTGAACTCTTCAAAATCCTCTGCGAGGGTTGAAATCAACTAACCCTAACTCTCATAAACTTCTGTTAATGTTGGTATTTTGACCTCCATTCATGTATCACGAATACTCTTAGTGGCATCTAGAATGCCGAATTCTTTCCAGAAGGTTTTCCATTTATTTGGTCAGATCCATTAGAGGAATTATTATCTATGGCAGCAATAGCCTTCCAAATGTATTTCTTCAATAATAAAAATGGAGCCCATAAAGATGGAAAGTCAAAATTACTCCTTGATCCCAAGGTTGCAGAATAGATATTGTATTAGCAGCCATGAAAACATTAATCTTTTTGAACATCTCCATCAGATTTCTGAGAAGACTGACAGTAATTGCTCAAAATGAAAATCTTTTTACCTGTTACACAATGTAATGGATATAATGAATTTATGGTTATCAACTTTAAAGACCACATTGCTCATTCCTCTTCTAGCTTCATAAAAGTACCTATGTTATTAACAACAGTCAGAACTTTAATGATTCTCTACAAATTTCTGAATTATTGTCCAAGATTAAAATAATATTAAACAATTTCAAAATATTTATAAAGAACATAAACTTACAGGATGAAATATCAGAAAATAAAGCTTTTGAATTGCCAATATATATAATAATAAATATAGTCTGAGAACATAGGAGTCTATAGGCTCCATTTTAATTTCCCCAAATTTAGGTATTTCTACAGGACAAATTGCCTTTTACAGTCTTCCACATTCTACACTTTCTCTCTCTTGTTTTCTTTCTTCCAAAGTCCTACAAATGTTTTCTTCCAAAATGTACTCCTTACTGTATTCATCTATTTGCAAAATGAAGAATTAGAACAATTCTCCAGTAACTGTTTACAAAGAAGAGTGGTATAGCTTCACAGGTAAGAACACAGGCTCTAACTTTGGACTACTTAGGTATCAATACCCATTATGCTTGGTCCTACCTATGTAGATTTGGTCAAGTCACCAAATACCTTTATGTATCAGGTTTGGCAAATTTTAAATGAGAACAGTAATATCAATTATTATGAGGTTAAATAAAGATTAAATAAGGATTAATATCTCTAAAACTTTGAGTGTATTACCTGACATATAGTAAGAACTGTGTAAGTGAGCTCTTATGATCTGTATTATAGAATGCTATAAAGTGTCCTTGGAGAGTATCTGATACAACCTCTTTGTCTTACAGTAGAAAAAACTCACATCACAGGCCGCATGGCTGACTGAAATATGTAGTTTCGGATCTCACACTCTTTGATTCAGGGATCAGCCATTTTCTTAAGGTAAATTATTTAACTTGCCTACGTTTCAATTTCTTCATTTTTAAAATAATATTTAGAGTGTTGTTAAAGTTGGATGATATAACCTATCAGTATCACTGTAATATAGAAGATTTTCAGCAAATTTAACCCCTCCCCCACATTTTTTCTTCTACCCATTCTTCACATATATTACGATTTCCAGAGAATCCAATTTCTTTTCAAATTCTCATTGATACTCTTTCTGGGAAACACAATGAATTCTAATATAATTTATCCTACTAAGCAGGTGACACCCACACTTGACTACTTGTTTCACCTCCAGAATACCTACCTGGCAAATATTCACCCATGGTCATTTTCCGACTGACAGAAACCAAAACAATTTATTGTCTGGCTGCAAGACACATTACTGCCTAGACCCTTGTAGTTTTTCATTTCAAATACTGCCTTAAAGTAATTATTGAATCTTTCTTTTCATTTCAATTTACACATTGTAATAATTCTTTAGGATTTTGCTTCAAAAGTAAGTTAAACATCAGACTCCTTACTTCACCTGAGTATTAGTTCTGACTAGGTTTTTTGCAAATGGTCTCCATCTGACCTGTCTCATATATCTCATCTATGAAATGAAAATAAAATTAGAACCTACTTAACAGGATAAGACACAGCATACTTACTGGCACAACTTAATCCCAAAGTATATTTATTTTTATTTATAATTGTTGTATTAGAATTGCTGGTGTTGACATTACCAAGGACCTACTGACTGAGAGGAACTTTGCTAAGCTCTGTAGATACAGGAATAACATATAATTCACCTCAATGTGTTAGAAGAAAAGTCTAAATAAATAAATAAAAGTACAACATGGTGAAAGCTATAATTTACTTAGATAAAAGAGGTCATAAAAAGAACATTTTCAAAGTGTGGTAGAATTTTGAAATGAACCTTGAAGAGTGAATGTGAGTTCAGAGGCCAGCAAATATGTCAGGCAACAGCATGATATGTGAAAAGGCTGTACATTTACAAAAGTCTATTGAGGAATTTTTTTTAATAGTCAAAATTAGATAGCAAAAGTAGAATTCTACTTGGATGTTGAGTGAGGTTCACTTTATGCAGGAAGTCTCCTCTTACTGCCAGACCTGTTTAGGCCCCCAGTTACTACCTTGTTTTTACCCTACTTTCGAACCATTTGTAAAATACAGCAATTACTAATGAACAAGAGCAGGAACTGTGTTACTTTCAGTGCTATATTGTCAAAACCTTGCACATATTAGGTGATCAATAAATATTTCAGTTGATAGCAAACCACCATAATTAAATTAATTATATAATTAATATTTTTATACTTCTGTATTAATATATTTACTACCAACTTAATATTTATTGGTTACATATGTACACATTTATTAATTTATTATATGATTTGATTAGTTATATTATATATAATTAATTATGTAATTTGTTTTACCATATTAGTTTTAGCAAACTATGGCCTGCAGGCCAAATCAGGCCATTCCACATGTTTTATTTTTAATGGAACAATGAATAACAGTGGTTTTTCCAGATGAACATCTTTTAGATAAACATTTCTATTCGATTCGATAACACAAAATACCAAATATAAAATCCAATTGGGCAATATGTTATCTCCACTAATAAAAACTAATCCCACTCTATTGTTAACAGAACTTCATGATAAAAATGTACCACATTGATATTATATTTTATTACTGTCCCAAAATGGAAGATTTTATTTATATACAATAATTTTTATAATATACTCAATTTTTACTCTTGGCTTGCAAAGTTTAAAATATTTAATATCTGCCTTTTACAGGAAAAGTTCACTAACGTGTGCTCTACCGAGTAATTGACAATATTAAATTAAAGGATTATTAACAAAGTTAGGGTCAAGATGAATGGAACTAGAGAAGATAAAGCACTCAGTCATTAGGAAACAAAAGAAGTCATTATCATCTCATGGATCTACACGTCAGGGAGGAAGACACTGTCAGCACACAGTTGGACTTGCAGCAGTCCCAGGAGTGAGGGTGCCTCACAGGAACTATAAACTTAATCAACTCAGCTACTGGCAAACCTTTTCACAGCAGGTAAGAATAAACATTCTGACATCTCTGCAGACATAGATATGATGATCTCTCTCTCCTATGTTCCTCAGTCTCTCAGAATGCTTCCATTGGTCATCGGTAGTCTGGGAGCAAGGGAGCCCAAAGTTACTGAGTCCATAGAATTCAGTCTCTCAAGTCACAGAATATGTTCAAATAGAGAACTGCCAGCACAAAATGCAAAACACTAATGGGCATTTGTACATAAGCATATGGAATGCAGAACAGAAAACCGAACAGAACACAGATTTTAGATTCTGTAGGCACTTGGGTGGTTGTTGAATTTATTGATCAATATGAGGTTTCCAGAGAATATTATTTCCAGTTAGTAAAGGATGTGGGCTGAAAAGCAAACCCTTAGAAACCCAGGCATTTAATGAATAAAGAATAATAGGTTGGAAAGAAGTAATAAAGGGAAAAACATATTGCAAGCTAAAAAGGATACTTCCTAAAATTATTTTAGTAATTTAATAAATATTCATGAGTTAATTGATTGCTATTTAAACAAAACAGCTAAAAAGGAAGGAAATGTATACATTCAAACAACTTCAGCTCAAAATGTGTATGTATATTAATGTAGAATCTAACTTCAAAGTAGTTTGCAAATTCTGACATTCTTTACCACCATTATGGTTACCATCTTACAGTAATCACATGCAATGCTGAACTAAGCTGCTGTCATTGTCTCCCACAGTGAATCTGAATTTCCACATATCCTCCTAAATTCTATTTACTCATCACCCAACAGCCTGAATAGACTTGTAATATGCATCACTTCATACTTCTGCTCAAAACCATTTGAGACTCTCATCATCCTTAATGTACCAATCCAAACTTATTATTATGGCTCTTTCTCAAAGAAGAATACTTTCCTGAATTTCTAGATATGATGCCCACGTTCTACTGCAAAAGTACTTCAAGTAAGGAAATTCACGATCCCCAGAGGAAATAACCTATAACCATCAAATGGCTGACTTTGAGAAACCAGAATAAAATATTAGAGTCATTGATAGTGCATTTCTCTAAGTCTAGATTTTTACTTCTTAAATACTACTATTTAAATCAATTACATCTTAAATGATATCTGACCTAATGCATAGTTATAAAAAGCATTTCTCTAATTCTTCAAGGGCACAGAATGGCTAAACACAAACTTAATACAAGCTTCTCAACAAAACACATCAATATCTCTCAGTCTTTAGCCTCTGAATCCAGATTTATAGCGACATCTCACTTTTCTCCAGGAATGATGAGCAAGCACTGACTTTAAATTAGTCTTAAACAAAATACCCACCATAGTCATTTTTTCCCAAACCCAGGAATTCTCTTCCACAAGTAATTTATTGTCTTCCTCCAGATGCTGACATCCCCCACAATTCACAAATGCCAATTTCCTCAATTTGGACATACAAAGAAGTTAATAAATCAATATATTTCTCACCAGCCACCCAGTTATACATATATCATATAGAATCACTTTCTCCTGCTTACCAATCTTGTAAGCCCTCCTTTGCCTACTGAATAAAATCTAAAGTCCTTGTTTTACAAGGCACTTATAACATTCCTGAAACAGACCTTTCCATTTATATGTCCTGCTACCATATTATCATTCTGTTCCTTATTCTCTTAATCTTCAGAAAAAAAAAATCACCCACTCATATATTTAATTAACAAACGTTTTTTGAAGCTCAGAGTAAGAAGCATGGCATCATATCTGGGGGCTGGGGATCCAGTAAATGTAAACACCCTTCCTGCCCTGAAAGAGCTTAAGGTCTAATGACTAAGTCAGACCCTAAAGACGAAAATATGATGAGTGTTTAAAAGAGCAAGGAAAAGATGCTTTCAAAAATTTTCACATGGGGATATAAATTAGACACTGAGGAAAGCCTCATTGTAGAAATTTTCTTATCTTGTGTCTTAAAGAATGAGTAAAATTTGGTCATGTTTAGTGCTTAGGGAATAGGAGGAAACAATACGAGAGAGTAAATTTTGTGCTGTGATTTTAACGGCCTTCCCACTTGTCTATGTACTTAGTTCTTATTTAAATGTCTTTGTGACCCATTTCAGAATGTAACCCTCATGTTACCTTCCCAAAATCTCAGAATAAATTTATCATCCTAATCACCTTGTACTGCCATTTATATAATCATTAATCACATACTCTATGTTTTCTCCTAGATAGTAATTTCTTGAGGGAAGAATCTTGTACAATACTTTAATCTCTCCAACCTTCCTCCAGCTACTGGTAGAATCTAGTAGGTTATAGCAATGTAAGTTGAATCCTGAGATAATTTAGGCCTAAAAAGATTGCCTTACCAGCCTAGATCAAACAGTAAGTTAATGCAAAGGCAAGATGAAACATGAGTCTTCTAGTTTTGAATTCTGTTTTTCATCAAGATTTCATAAAGTTATTAGTTTTGATATTACTGCCTTAATTTGCTGAGCTTCTGAATTTAACTATGGATAAAAAATTTTTGAAGAATTGGAAATGGAACAAACAGCCCCAGTCATTCAGGTACGTCCTTGGGGAGTCACCTTGAGGTCAGAAAACACTACAATGAAATGATCACTTGTCTCCAAGTCTTCCTCTGTATTGCAGACAGTAAAGCTTTCTGCATACAGTTAGTAGGTCATGATGAAAGATATTTGGATTATTTCTCTCACCTTCATTCCACACTCATTCTATTCAAAGACAATAGAGTTAGAAATAAAAACCCCAGATTAATTTGTAGCTGTGATACAAAATGTAAATTAGAATTTGCTAATTAGACACACTTGTGTGAAAATTAGACAATAGAATGGCTGATAGCATCTTTCAGATGCTGCAGGAAGACAGATAATCTGTGGAAGAAGTGAGTACTGCCCAGTCACCAGTGTCATGACTGTGGCATATGCAACCTGGACATTTTATTGACCTTGGGTAGTAGCAGTGGTGGTGGTGAGGCCTAAAAGCCAAAGGTCTAGTGGCAGTGTCCTAATTTGCACTCCTCTGTCCCTTCTGAGTCCCTGAGTTCAATCATTTTTTTGTTAGAAGTGTTCTGGCCAGTTTCCGTTTTCTGCACAGTCCTGACTGATGGAGTGTTCAATAATATTTGCCAGCAGATTCACCTTTAGAAAATCTTAAGTACTTTTTGTGTCTTTGTTTACTGCCTTGTATATTGTCCAAAGCTGCATGCTTTATGTTCAAATAGATAAGATAACAAGGAGATTAATTGGATATTCCCCAGGGGCTAACGCCAGGCAGGAAACTAAATCTGAACGTATTTGATGATTAAGAGGAATTTCTGTGGATTTAAGAGTAATCTTCAAATGCATAAATAATTGGTTAATCAAAGTCAGTTTCATAATTTCCCAAACTGTTTCTAATTTATTAAGCTCTTCAGATACTTTAGTATTTTAGAATCTTAGCAATGCTCCAGAATTATTATGAACTTTTTTGATCTCTAAATATAATACTTAAATGACATTGAACATCATTAGAAAATAGTCTCCTACTGCTTCTTAAATGCTGAGTCAAAGGCAGGGAAGTTATGAAAAATAAATGAAGTAAAGCCACGATGTGTACTCTCAAAGCAGGAGGCACTAATCTTGTGACAATGCTCTGTTCCACTGGCATTGTTATTGCTGTCACATGGAGTGATTGATGGGGATTTAATCATTTTATCTAATGCCTCCTGGTATTGGGGAATGATATATGCTACAGCACAGCTTTTAGAACATTCCAAAATTTTCTTAATGTAAGAAATCGGGTGCAGAGCTGCAAATGTTGCTTTTTTTTCTTACCTCCATAAACAGAAACAATTTGGGGATCCTTTGATACTGATTACACAGAACATGAGATTACATACCTTTATTATAGATGACAAAAATTGTAATTGATTATTCCTACTGATGTATTCTAATATTCCTAATCACAATATTGGATTATTTCTAATGACATATAATATTAACAACTCTTAACTATATGTTTTAAGTGGTGTTTAAATTAAAAAAGATAATTGCACCTATCTGACATTACATGTTTTAATACAAAGCTCTTGAAGCATAGGAAATATTTAAATTACATCGGGCCAGGCATGGTGGCCCACGCCTGTAATCCCAGCACTTTGGGAGGCTGAGACAGGCGGATCACTTGAGGCCAGGAGTTTGAGACCAGCCTCGCAACATGGTTAAACCTCGTCTCTTCCCAGAATACAAAAATTAACTGGGCGTGGTGATGTGTGCCTGTAGTCCCAGCTACTTGGAGGCTAATGCAGGAGAATCACTTGAACCCTAGAGGTGTAGCTTGCAGTGAGCCGAGATCGTGCCACTGCACTCCAGCCTGGGCAACAGAGCAAGACTGTGTCTCAAGAAGAAAAAAAAAAAAATTACATTGGCTACATTCCTTTTTAATGTTTTTAGAGCATAATTTATTATTATAGGTATTCTTTAGAGCAACTGGATAATTTGTTAACTTGCACTTGATATACTTGATAACAAATAAGTAAATGCTAGCATACCTAATCATTATGCTAATATTGGTGTCAATATATTTGTCCAATGCAATTGGTGAGAGGAATTGAACTCAACAACACTGAGTTCTGGGGTGAGCTAATGAAAAGACTTTGGGAGAGGTTTGTCAATGTGCTAAAGCAATCAGTGTTTGCTGATTGGCACTTAGTGAATTAGGGTCTTCCAGTCTCACAGAGTCTGGGAGATAGAGCCCTTATGTTTGTTTTGTTTTGTTTTTCTCTGAACCTGAGCACAGAAGAGTAGATAGAGCTCTTAGGTTTCTTGATGATATCCTTTCAAAGGGATGGGTGCCAGGTCTTTGGAAGAAACATTATTTAAATTTTAAAACTGCCAAAGGGCTGGGAGGAGGCTTCTATCCCGAAGGGGCAGAGAAAGACTTCACAATTGCAAGCTTTATGAAGTAAAAGTACTAAGAAAAGAGAAATCAGGCGCTAATACTAAAGAAGAATCCTGACTGAAGTTTAGTTCAGATGAAGAGAACACTATGACTGTCTTGATCACTAACCATTGGGAAATAAACTGATAATTAACTCGAAAAATTTTATTTGCTTAACAAGCTACAAAAATGCCTATTAAATTAAGTTTCAAACTTATGCTTTATCTACTGATATTTCCCTCCTGGAAATGTATTTGTGATATTTTAAGCAATTTATGATTTATTTATTAAGTATCCTACGTTATGCTGACCTATTAAGAATTTAAGCTATATAGTGGTTTTGTATTTCTTTGAACATTTTGCAGACCTCCAATTTAATTTTTATTCACATAAAATTCAAATTTGACATTTGAATATTGAGAATACATGTTCTATATATTTATTTTCTACTAAGCTTACTTTATTGATTCTGAAATAGTGCTTCTGCTTTAATACATTCACATTTTCTCTGGGATTCGGTTAATTCTTGATTAATGACTCTTTGCCTTGTCAGTACACCTTAATCTATATACTCACTTAGTTTTTAATCTTTTCTTACTGAATGGTCTTAATCTTCCGAGACTCTGTCTTTTGAAACTGTAACTACAGGTATATATTTATCACTTTTACTTCTTTTGTGTAACTTCTCCAGCTGTGTTTCTTCTTCCTTAAAATATTGTAGTGAAAGTTCCAGTCTAATAAATCTCTTGGACAAGGGTCAGATAATGTTTATTTTCACTTTTGAAAATTATATTTCCTGTTAGTACCCTCTGTAATACTCAAGCTTGCAGTTCTACATTTTGAGGCATTTTTAAAATGAGTTTGCCATGTAAGCTTTCTCATCTCTAGAATCAAGGTAAATAATAATATCATTTTATTAATTTGACCTTTACAAAATGTACTGCTTACATTTGACTCATCAATGAAAGTACTTGTTTTATCTTTAAGTTATTTCAGGAAAATTTTAATACTGTTGAGAAAAATATGAACATATTTTTCAGCATCCATACTTCTGAGTGTTGTGGTAAGCCATTTACATACCTCACCTTCCTTGGATCACAGAATCAAATCATTATATTACTAGCTTATAGCATTGTGATAGTATTCTCATTTATGATTAGAGTGTATGGTAGTGATTCTTATATTTCAGATTGCAAAAAAATCATATTCCATTATTTTTGAAGCATAGGGTTTCTAAACCACACAAAAGTGATTTAATTCAATATCTGGAATTTAGATATATGCTTTTTACTTGACCCTAGGTGATTCTGAAGCAGGTGATCTTCTAAACAGACATTGAAAAAAACAGTTCTATAGGAAATAATTTGGGGAAAGATATAGTTCATGAGCTCTCTATAGAATTGAGATAAAGTATAAAGAACAGCATAGCTGTAATGTCATAATCTTATGACAAATAGTTTCTTAATATTCTCCTTAGTATTTATACTTTTCAAAACTACCAATAATACTTTAATAAAAATTATTTTTAAATTACTTTCAAATTAAGAAGCCATATGTACATATGCCTTATTCTCTACTAAGATTTTGTTTTTAAGATTATTTAGCATGAAACATTGTTGCAATTTAAAATTTTACCTTTCTTCAGTCAAAATCAAGATATTTATGTTTATATTAATTCACTTTTTAATTTCTTTATATACATCTTGGACAAATGTCTTCAGATTAATTTTGTATTCTTTGAGATTGTCATGTGTTCACCTTAGGTAATTTGAAAATGGTATAGTGATGTGTGTCTGTGAGTATGCCTGTGTGTATATATTTGCAATGTGTACATATAAGAAGAAAGTCATCATATGAACAATAAAAATCAGTTTCAGTTTTTCAATTTAATTTTTTCCATATCTCTTTCAAGTAGACTTAGCTGACATTATTGAACATCTTCAAAGATTCATATTTCCTGCTTACACTTTACTTATTTCTCAGTGAGAAAGAAATATTTAAGCAAGAGGTTTGCAAACCATTCTTTTCTATTACCAGAGAGTTACCCTCTAGGAAAAAAAAAAAGATCACATAGCATGGCACAAGACAGGGATGGCCTCTCTCACCACTCCTATTCAACATAGTGTTGGAAGCTCTGGCCAGGGCAATCAGGCAGGAGAAAGAAATAAAGGGTATTCAATTAGGAAAAGAGGAAGTCAAATTGTCCCTGTTTGCAGATGACATGATTGTATATTTAGAAAACCCCACCGTCTCAGCCCAAAATCTCCTTAAGCTGATAAGCAACTTCAGCAAAGTCTTAGGATACAAAATCAATGTGCAAAAATCACAAGCATTCTTATACACCAGTAACAAACAAACAGCCAAATCATGAGTGAACTCCCATTCACAATTGCTTCAAAGACAATAAAATACCTAGGAATCCAACTTACAAGGGATGTGAAGGACCTCTTCAAGGAGAACTACAAACCACTGCTCAATGAAATTAAAGAGTATACAAATGGAAGAACATTCCATGCTCATGGGTAGGAAGAATCAATATTGTGAAAATGGCCATACTGCCCAACGTAATTTATAGATTCAATGCCATCCCCATCAAGCTACCAATGACTTTTTCACAGAATTGGAATTGGAAAAAGCTACTTTAAAGTTCATATGGAACCAAAAAAGAGACTGCATTGCCAAGTCAATCCTAAGCCGAAAGAATAAAGCTGGAGGCATCACACTACCTGACTTCAAACTATACTTCAAGGCTACAGTAACCAAAACAGCATGGTACTGGTACCAAAACAGAGATATAGACCAATAGAACAGAACAGAGCCCTCAGAAATAATACCACACATCTACAACCATCTGATCTTTGACAAACCTGAGAAAAACAAGCAATGGGGAAAGGATTCCCTATCTAATAAATGGTTCTGGGAAAACTGGCTAGCTATATGGAGAAAGCTGAAACTGGATGCCTTCCTTACACATTATACTAAGATTAATTCAAGATGGATTAAAGATTTAAATGTTAGACCTAAAACCATAAAAACCCTAGAAGAAAACCTAGGCAATACCATTCAGGACATAGGCATGGGCAAGGACTTCATGTCTAAAACACCAAAAGCAATGGCAACAAAAGCCAAAATTGACAAATGGGATCTAATTAAACTAAAGTGCTTCTGCACAGCAAAAGAAATTACCATCAGAGTGAACAGGCAACCTACAAAATGGGAGAAAATTTTTGCAACCTACTCATCTGACAAAGGACTAATATCCAGAATCTACAATGAACTCAAATAAATTTACAAGAAAAAAACAAACAACCCCATCAAAAAGTGGGCAAAGGATATGAACAGACACTTCTCAAAAGAACACATTTATGCAGCCAAAAGACACATGAAAAAATGCTTATCATCACTGGCCATCAGAGAAATGCAAATCAAAACCACAATGAGATATCATCTCATACCAGTTAGAATGGCAATCATTAAAAAGTCAGGAAACAACAGGTGCTGGAGAGGATGTGAAGAAATAGGAACACTTTTACACTGTTGGTGGGACTGTAAA
Source organism: Pan paniscus (assembly GCF_029289425.2). Classification (NCBI taxonomy): domain Eukaryota; kingdom Metazoa; phylum Chordata; class Mammalia; order Primates; family Hominidae; genus Pan; species Pan paniscus. The sequence continues at coordinate 100,510,817 of NC_073253.2, forward strand.
CTAGTTCAACCATTGTGGAAGTCAGTGTGGTGATTCCTCAGGGATCTAGAACTAGAAATACCATTTGACCCAGCCATCCCATTACTGGGTATATACCCAAAGGATTATAAACCATGTTGCTATAAAGACACATGCACATGTATGTTTATTGTGGTACTATTCACAATAGCAAAGACTTGGAACCAACCCAAATGTCCTATCAATGATAGACTGGATTAAGAAAATGTGGCACATATACACCATGGGATACTATGCAGCCATAAAAAATGATGAGTTCATGTCCTTTATAGGGACACGGATGAAGCTGGAAACCATCATTCTCAGCAAACTATCACAAGGACAAAAAACCAAACACCGCATGTTCTCACTCATAGGTGGGAATTGAACAATGAGAACTCATGGACACAGGAAGGGGAACATCACACACTGGGGCCTGTTGTGGGGTGGGGGTAGGGGGGAGGCATAGCATTAGGAGATATATCTAAAGTTAAATGACGAGTTAATGGGTGCAGCACACCGACATGGTACATGTATATATATGTAACAAACCTGCACGTTGTGCACATGTACCCTAAAACTTAAAGTATAATAATTAAAAATAAATAAATAAATTTTTTTTTAAAAAATCACATAGCATGTTTACATATCTGTACCAGATGACAGATCTACTGGAAAATGTACTAGTGGTATTTCCTAGTAGGAGATTTCTATGGAATGCTTTTAATACTTTGGACCTAGTCTAATGTTGCTTATGGTAACCTGGAATGTATACATTTATACACTCAGGAAAATGTCATAAATGCTATGTAACTATATGTTTATAAAACACAAGTGTTTCATGACCAAAATGCTTATTTTCTGTTTTGAAATGTAGACGCATATATATATTTGGGAATTAACACATTTATTTGGCCAGAGTATATTTGGATATAGTAAAGAAGGACCTGTGGAGCTATGTTAGTGGTTCTTCCTTTCTTTCTGCTTCTCTAGTGCCTTGTAATTACTTCTATCAGTGAGGCATAATGACAGCACTGATTTGTGTGAGTTTGATTTGAAAATTTAATTCTTTCTGTTTTATCATACATCATACATGATTTCTAAACAAAAGAAGTGTACTTTTACCTCCCAATTGATCTTAATATGCATTGCTAATCTGAATGGTATCTTATACTAGAGAACTATATCAGGCTAAATATCTATACTTATTCATATTTATCTATACATGTATCTATCCATCCCTCTATATCTATATATAAATATTTGCCTTTGTCTATATTACATTTAGATATACATAAGTATATACATTTATGTATTTATAATATCTACACTTATATTTTATATTATGGATATATAAGTGCTCTATTAATAAAAGTGAAATATACCAAGTAGATATTAGAAGCAGGCTTTGTTTGATAATGCAGACACTGGTGACTTAAGAAAAAATTTGAAGCCTTAAAAATTTGCAACCCCAGAATGCAATATGTATGGCCGGGACATTTTTGGAGACTAATACTGTTACTAACCTCCTCCTCTTGCTAATGGAATGTATTTAAACAAAACCACCTGCAAGGAGGTAATTAGGCAAAAAGTGCTTCACCTTCCAAAGGGATTGGGGCAAAGTTTTATGAGAATTTGGTTAGAGATTAAGAAATAAGATTCCCTTGGAATGGGAATTGTAAATAAAAGATGTGTGATTATCTTGCATAATAAACAGCGTTTATTTGTGCTTCACATGCCTCTCAACCTCTTTGAAGTCCCTGCAACCAGCATTCACAAAATATGTGCCCATGAGCCCTCATTTCATTCTTACCATATCCTGCTTGTTGTCATGCTTATATGAAAGGGAACCTGAACTTGATAAAGTTAGAGTCCATACTTTTGATGCCCATTCTTTTGATTTTTAAAAAATATTGGCACAAGTTATTAGTAATTTTAGCAGATGACTTTCTTAATTCTCCTCTTTCCTCCTTGCCGAAGAGGGCTGATAAGATTAATGTCACAACTTTTTGGGGGGGAGTTATGTGAGGGACAGTATTTTTTGTTTCTTTTCAATTTTTACAGAGCAAAAGGCATTAATAAACTCAGGAAAACTTAGACATATCTAGAGAGATAGTAGCATCACTTGAGAGAAATACTGTTATCAATTCAACCTAGATTTGATAAATAAACATGTTAAAAACTTTAAATATCCACATACACAGAGGTAAAAACCTCCATTAATTTTGTTGAGGCATTGCAAGATCCTAAGAATCTTTCCGTAATCATCAGAGGAGTAGTACTTTAAAATTTGTGATTCCACTAAAGTTTATATAAATCTTTTAACAGGTGTTACTTCCTAGAACAGTGCTACACAAAATGTCATTTGTGGATCCTCTCTGGTGACTACTAACTGTTTATTCATCTTCCAATGATGACTTAAGTGCAGAAATTGAAAGTAAGAGTTTGGAAACTTTTATAGCAACTTGACATCGGTGCAGTAGGCCAGAATGGTATCAGTGGGCTTGTCTCAATGAATGAAATATAGACCAGTCAGGATGCTGTCAAAGTCACAAGTGGTGGGAGCTATGTACCAGAATCAATTTATAATATGTAATGCTTTAAAGTTACTTTGCTAAATGTAAAAATAAGTACAAAATAGATACAATGACAAAATTATTTGGTTGAAAGATATTTAAACTGAACTATAATTTTAGTGACTGAGGAAAGACTGAAAATGAACGTGTAACATCACTGAATTCTTATCGAATTAAAAGAGAAATTCAATAAAGAGAAGTGACTATTCTGAAGGTTCTTAAGTTGCTTTTAAAATTTCCTTTTAATTTTCATCAATGTGCCTCTGAAAGAATAGTTTTTCTACTATAAATATTAGTACAATAAAACAGAAACAAATCTGATATACATTTCCCCTGAGAGTAGCAGATTTTTTCAATCCAGCCTAAATTAAATATTAACAACCTAGAAAATTTTAAACCTTCATATACACATCATTCATTCAACATGTGCATAGGTGTTTAGTAAGTAATCATTTTTCATCTTTTATCTATTAATCACTTTTTCACATACTTTGAATAACATCAGTAGTTTTTATAATTCTTTATGTATGTTATATTCTGATTTTCATCATTTTTAATGTAATTTTGAATCTAAAATTTTAAAATGGATTTTTTGTGAATGTTATCTTTTTTCTTTTCTAGTAATTCATTTTTATTGTATATATTAAAATATCAGATCCCAATGGATTGAGAAGCTCTTTCCTGCAGCATAGTTTGAGGCTACCTTGAATCAAGGCATCAAATGTTCCCTAGAGGTAAGCTTAGATACATTTTACAAGAAAGCACTGGGACATTTTTTAGTCTAGAAAAACAAGGGTCTGGCTGAATGACATAATGGGTGAAACAATGATCAGATCAAAGAGATGACTCCTCTCCAGTACAGGTATGATGTGTATTGTTTCATTGTTGAATATTTTCATGAATAAATCACCTATCACTAATCTGAATCAATTATTTTACTTACTATGGAAAGAAATAACACTGAAAATTTCTAGTACAATTAATGGTTGTGTGTTCTAACTGGAAATAGATACTACTAAATCTAAGAATTGACATTTTCTGCAGTAAAGCATTTAGATACTGATTTTAGAGAATGTTCTAACAAATGAAATGAGAAATTTATTTTATGTAGTATTTGGGGAAAATATTTGTCCAAGAAAAAAATTGTTCCTAATTGGCAAAATATAAAAAATAAGTGAAAAATATTACTATGAAGTCTTTCTAATAATAATGAACCCAACTTAACCAGTAGCTGTAGACATGATGGGTATATTAATATTACTGACTCATTTTTTGGTATGGTGTTAATAAAAATACAAGGGTAACTGAGGACTGTGCTCATAAAAATTATTTTCTATTTGTGTCAATTTCTGATTTTTTTTTCCAGAGACATACCATGTTACTAATTTAGCTGCTTAAAGCATAGGAACAGCATTTATAAATTGGTAGACAATCTGAAGATAAATAATCCATCATATTGTGATAGATAACTTAAACTTTAATTACTCAGATAAAACCACTTTCATTATAAAACATGCTATATATTATACAACCAAATCCCTTCATTAAATTCTATTAACACAATTAATAAACAATTCACCCAGTGCATTGATCTCTTTATCACTGGTTTACTTTGAGTTATTAAACAAACTTCAGAGAAGATGGCCCCACATGAATTTCAAATACCAACTATTTATTTAACCAATAAATACTGCACATAATGCCCTTTTTGTGCATGCGAAAATAAAATTCTGTACTTGTTTGTCTTTCAAGGACAATAGAATTTCCTAGATTTAAATTCAAATAGTAAAATGTGCTAAGGAATTGGAGAGAGAAAATAAATTCAGATAACAACTTAGTGGTGACCTTTTCCTTCTCTAGAAACTCTAAGCATCCTGGAGAAAGAGATACTGAAGTTGTATTTTTCTGTTACAGCATTGCTATTTAGTAAGTATCTCAGAATCAAGATCTGCATAAATTACCTTTCCTCTTTGCTCTATGTAGTTTGGTATTTTTTAAAGATAAGAGAAAAAGAATTGGACTGTTTTCAACTTTAGATCAAATCCAACCTCATACCTCTAAGAGTCTCTAATATTTCTCGACCCATTCATTGATGTTTTCTTCCTTAAAATGTCAGTATTCCTTATATAGACCTAATCAGCTACAAAGGCACCATTTTTACAGAAATGGTGATTTGAGTCCAGGGTAGTCAGAATTTTTTCATTAGTAATTTGTTTACCAATCTGGACATCGAAATTTAGACAAAACCAAACGTTTATTGCTTTTCAACCAAATAATGTATTAAAATAACTGGAGCAGCAAGATAAATTATAATTTCCATATTCATTCTTCACTTTCAGAAGAAGGAAAAGTAATTTTCTAACAACTTTAGTGTATTGCTTTGGACAACCTTTGCCCCATCCTGAACTATTTTTCAGGATTAATTAGATTTTAACAGGATGTTTTATTTAATGACAGAGTTTTAGGTTGAATAACAAATCATTAAGATCAAATCAAAGAATTAGAAAGTGTAGTTTAATTTAAAAAAACTCACTTGCTATCAATTCCATACTTAAAATTAAACTCAAGTTTAACCCTCAATTTATATTTGTGTACACTCATCTGTACCACATGAACATTTAAAGAAAAATATATGTAGGTTATACGACTTAGATGTCTCAATGTCAAAACAACAAAATGCATTCTAAAATGTTTAATATTGAGGTTAATATAAAATTGTGATAAATGCAAATAAAACAGACCTCAAAATATATACACTTGTAGAATTTTAAAAAATGGTTTTTGAACTGTAGGGAAAGGGAAGCAAAGAGATATCATTAGAATTTGGCCCTGAGGCCCCTATATCCTTCCGATAAAGACCAATTTTACCAGTTGGCTTCCCCAGTTGTTGCAACCTAAACTCCATTATGTCTTTTTAGGAGGTTTAGATGTTCAGGCCCAAAGAGCAAAGTGAAATAATGAAATTATGCTAGAACAAATTTTCATCTCTTAATTTTTCCATAAATCATAATTAAGAAGGAGCACCTGAAATTCTGGAAGGATTTTTAGATGGTCAAGTTTATAAAAATACAAAAAGTGGAGAATCTTTGAAATATATTTTATGAATTTATCCTTACTTATTTTTATAGTACTCTAACCAACAAGAGATACTTGATTAGACATTACAGTTTTTATTTAAACGATATAAAATCTTCTTTTATAGTTTTAAAGCCTTTGAAAAAATAAAGGAGAAAAGCCAAGGAATATTATACCTATTTTCTTGATGAGACATGAGGTAAGGTTATTCTTCTTGTTAAATTTACAAAGTTGATTCTATTCCTGATAAGTTACAACATTTATGTGAATATGTACATTTTATAAGTTATTGCATATAATGTATACTGTGTATATGTATGTATGTGTATTTTCATGTAAATAAGTTGATTTAAACATTTAGTGCCAGAAAAAAACTCTTAAATTAAATTTTATTTAAATAAAGTAAATATGAACTAAGAGATTTCCCTCTTTGCCACACATATCAAGAAAGCCAAAATTAAATATAGTACTGAAAGGGGAACCTAGATCGTATATAAACACACCTGTATCATATGAAATATTTTTTAAAGCGTATCATTATATAATGTGTTTATCCCTTAAAGGTAACAATTAAATTTAAAACAAAGGTTTTATATTACAACTCTAACTTTTCAAAAATTTTTAAATTATTGTTGTTTATATAAGTTCTGAATTATTTTCTATGTGTTTTAAGAGTGAGACACTTTTCATGTATTGAAAATAAGTGGGTTTTGAAGTAAATTCTTGTTTTTAATATGAGTCCAACAATATTCTTTATTCTTAAATATTCTACTATTCTAGTCTTTTCCTTCTTTGTCTATCTCAATAATGAAGTTACTGCTTTCCAACTGTACTAATCTCTATCATAGTTCTCTGTCAAGGATACTTCAATTTTGTTCCCAAAATTTCTTTCATAATTCAATTTATTTAGTAGCTCTTATGTAAAAACATCTTCGCAAAATTCCATTTTGAACAAGAGTCTATACTAACAACTATAGCATTTTATGTTTTATACCTATTCTATCTATGAAAATACAATGTCATGGAAGTCATGTAATTTTTAAAGGGTCTGGGCCAAAATATAAACTTTGCTTCTTCATTAGGCAAGTGTTCTGGGGTTCTTTTCTGATATATGATTGACACTGGACTTGCTACCAAAATAGTTCATCTAATAGGAATTTATCAGTCAATGGTTTTCTTCTCACGAACACTACAAAGTTGTGAGAAGCAAATCAGAATGCTAGCCACGCTGTATAAAACGGGTTGTAAGGAAATACACATTAAGGACCAGAATACAAACTTTTGGGGGATTTTTGAAACATTCTACAATATCAATGTGTATAGAGTTCATTATATTTTACCAAAGAGGAATATACATTCTTGCTTAAATAGCTGTAATTATTATTACTTTCATAATACAATTAGGTTATCAGTAAAACATTAAAGACTTATCCTTCCAGACAATAAAGTAAGTGGTGTAAGATTCATTTCCTTATTGGAAACAACCAAAAATTGAAGACCAAAAGGGAGAGTGATCACTGAGAGGTGGGAGAAAAATTAAGTGAGTACTGCGATTCCCCTAGTTTAGTGCCTTGAGAAAATGTCCAGTGTCAGGAACAGGAAACTGAAGTGAAGCTTGAAAGACTCCCTGAGATGAAGAGATGGGGCTGAGATTCTGTGGAGTCAAGGCAATGAGGGTTCACAGAACAAAGTACAGGAGATTAAAGAGCACACAGTGTCAACAACAACAACAAAAATCACAGAAAAAAAAAACTAAATATGTTGAATGTATTCAGCAATGAGAAATGAGGATTATAACCTGAGATGCACAGCTCTGCCAAAACACATGTGCAACTGAAGAGGAGATGGTAAAAGGAAGCTTCTATTGGCAAAAGGAGAAGTTTACATTTTACATAAGCTGCTTGGAAATAGATTTCACTGGTTTCAGAGACACAAAGCCACAGTTGGCATCAGTTCACTGCTGGAGATGGTTACTGGGCAAACATTCTCTTGACAGCACCTTATCTGAATGATTGTAGTCCTAAGAAAGCATTTTTTTTGTGAGATTATTTTAGAAAGTTATCGAGATAGTCTTTATCTCAGACAGGCAAGCATAAGCCTTTCCCCTTCATGTTCTCTTAGCTCTAGTCTGTTTGGATCTGACAAAAAGTGATTTCATCCTGGTATCTTTTACATTCGCAATAGGTACAGAACTCCAGACAAAGCTGAAGGGTATCCCTGGAGTATTTGGCAGAATACTGCTGTTGCATACATGAGAAGTAAACACCCAAGGCCGGGTAAATAAATGTCTCAGATTAGATATAAAAGTGTCTAGTGCTTACTTAGACAGAGCTGAGAATTTGGCCTGTTCCCTTTAGAAAGATGAGAAAACCTCATAATTCATGGGGCATTGGATGGAGTACAGAAAAGAATCTTGTCTCAATGATGAAGAACTATTAGCAGTAGGTTAGCTACAGCTCTGGTATTTCCCAACAAATATTAAAAGAAAGAATAAAGAAAATGAAATAATTTCAGGTAATTTAACTGCATCCTAAAACAAAGCTCATGAAGATCTGTAGAAATGAAAAAAATTCATAAAATTTTATAAAAGATAAATTTTACAAAGTATGACATTCAATAAAAGATTACAAGTAAAGCAAAGAGGTAGAAAAATATAACCCATAATGAGTAAGAAATTTCACCAAGAAAAACTTGCCAAGAACAAAACCAGATGTTAAATGAGCAGAAAAGGACACTAATATAGTTATTGACAGTGTATTTCATATATTAAAAAATATATGAAGATGTGGAAAAATATTTTAAAAGATCCAAGTTAAACATGTACAGGTTAAAACCAGAATATCTTTAATAAAAAATATACTAGATGTTACTAATGGCAGATTAGATATTCTAAAAGACAAGATTAGTGAGCTTGGATGTATAACACCAGAAATTTTGAAAACTAAGACTGAGAAGAAAAAAATAATTTCAAAATACTATTAATGGATTGTGGGAAAACATTGAGCAGCATAGATGCTTAATATATGTTTAATTGGAGATCCCAAAAGAGAGAAAGAGAATTACAGGAAAAAATATTTGAAAAATAAATGGGCCAAAATTGTTTCCATTTTGATGAAAACTATAAACCCATAGATTCAAGAAACTTAGCAATGTTCAAGTACAAGCAATATAAATAGAATGATATCAGTGTAAATTATAATCAAATCACTCAAAAATAGGATAGTACTATAAAAGCATCCAGAAAATAAAGACATGGTGTACCCAGAAGTTCAAAGGGATGGATATCAGCTGGATCCTTCCTGAAACAATGCAGGCAAGAAGACAGTAGTGCGACATCTTTAAGGAACCAAACAACAACAACAACAACAACAACAACAACAAAAAGCAGAAAAGAAAAATTGAGCTTGAATTCTATGTTCAATGAAATCTTTCAAAAATAAAGACAAAATAAAAACTTTTTCAGACATACAAAGCTAAAATGGTTATTACTACCAGACCCATACTTCAAAAAGTATTAAAGAAAATCTTTTGCCAGAAAGAAAATGATGGCAGATGAAAATATGGAGCAACATAAAAACCAAAGAGGACCAGAAACAGTAAATGAGTGGGTAAATATGGAATTTTTAAATTATTTAAATATCTTTAAAAAGTAGCTTTCTGTAAAAGAATAATTATTGTGGAGTTTATAACATATGAATAAGTAAAATCTATGAAAACGTTATTATAAATATTGGACACCAGAAATGAAATTAGCATATTGTAAAATGCATATACTATAGGTGAAATGGGATAATGCAAGTTGAAAATAGACTGTGAAAAGTTAAAGAGGTATACTGTAAACCCTACCTAGATTAGCCTCTAATATAACAAAACAAAAGGTTATATCTAATAAGTCAAAAAAGGTAAATACAATTGAACTCCATAACCACAAAAGATAGCAGAAAAAAATGGCAAAGAACACATGGATTTTTTTTTTTTTTTTTTTTTTAGACTGAGTCTCACTCTGTCACCCCAGGCTGGAGTGCAGTGGCGTGATCTCTGCTCACTGCAACCTCCGCCTCCCAGGTTCAAGTGATTCTCCTGCTTCAGTAAGTAGCTGGGAATATAGGCACCCGCCACCACACCCAGCTAATTTTTATATTTTTAGTAGAGATGGGTTTTCACTATGTTGGCCAGGCTGCTCTCGAACTCCTGACCTCAGGTGATCTGCCTGTCTCGGCCTCCCAAAGTGCTAAGATTACAGGTATGAGCCACCATGCCCGGCCAGAAAAATATTTTTTTTTTAAATGTAAGATTCTCAGCTTAAGCCTGATCATATCAATGATCACATGACTTGTAAATGGGCCAAACAATTCAATCAAAAGTTGAATACTTTCAGTTTGGGTTAAAAATAATTCATCATATGAAACACTAAAATATGAAAGCCATATGGTTATCTCAATAAAGACATGGAAATGACAATTGAGAAAACCCAATATCCATTTTAAACAAAAACAAAAATGAAATACAACAACAACAACAACAACAAAAACCTCTCATAAACTAGGAATAGAAGGGAAATTCCTTAACCAGAAAAATGTACATTTAAAAAAACTACAGCTGATGTTCTACTTAAGGAGAAAGACTGAATGCTTTAGTCCTAAGATCAGGAACAATACCATCAAAACCAAATGGATATATACACTCACCACTTCTATTAAGCATTGTATGGGAGGTTTCAGCAAGTGCAGTGAGTTTTCTAAGTAAATAAATAATAACGATATCACATTGGAAAGAAAAAAATTAAAACTGATTTTATTCACATACGCAATGACATGTATGTAGAATATCCAGTGGAATCTACAATAAAGCTACTACCAATAAATGTGTTTAACACATTTGCAAGATACTGTATTATCAATTGTGATTCTAGATAGTAGCAATGGACAATTGAAAATTGAAATAAAAAATAAAACATAACTTTCAAAGCATGAAACAATTAGGAACACATTGTCAAAAGATATGCAAGAATGATACACTGAAAACCACACAATGCTGCTGAGATAAATTAAAAGTGATATAAATAAATCTAGGTTTTAGATCTTCTTTATGTAAGTCATATATTGTTAAGAGATTGGAAGACTCGTTAATATTAAGAGGGTAACTGATTTATACATGTATTACAAATCCAATGAAAATCTAGCCAACTGTTTTTAGAGAAATTGCCAAGCTGATCCTACAATTAACATAGAAATGCAAAGAAAACAGAATATCTATAACAACTTTGGTGAAGAACAAAGTTGAAGAGCTAACATTACCTGACTAAAAATTATATTATAAAACATTACTCAAGATAGTGTTATGTGCATCAAGATAGATATGACAGGCAAAGAGATCAATGGAACACAATAAAATCAAGAACTAGGCTCACATATATCTGGACAATTGATTTTTGACAAAGATGCAAAGGCAAATCTATGGAGAAAAGATAGTCTCTTTAACAAATGGTGCTAGACATTTGAATATCCATATAAAAATAAACTTTGATACATATCTCGCATACTATATGAAAGTTAACTCAAAGTGTGCCATAGCTCTAAAACTAAAGTATGAAATGTTGAGAAAAAAACACAAGGAATATATTTATAACCCTGGATTAGGGGAAATCTTCAGGTATGACACCAAAAGCACAATCCATTAAAATATGAATTTAAATTCACAAAAATTAAAAACTTCTGCTATTTGGAACACAGAGAATGAAAAGACGTATCATATAGCAGGAGAAAATATGTACAATGCATATATCTCATAAAGAAATTATATCTAGAATATATAAATGCTCAAAGTTCAATAATAAGATCTCACTTTACTGCTTGGACTGAAAAATAAAAATGGAATAATAAGAAAACAAACAACCTAATTAAAATGGGCAAGGGTTTGAATGAACACTTTGTCAAAATAGATATACGGATAGCTTATAAGCATAGGAAAAAAATGCTCAACTTCATAAGTATTTAGGGATATGTAAATTAAAACCACGATGAGACACCATTACATAATAATAAGAATGGCTAAAATTAAAAATCTGAACATATCCCTGCTACTGGGAATGTAAATAGTACAAGTGGGAAAGTTGGAAAATGTCTGTGTCTCAAAAACTTAAACATACACTCACTATATGATCAGCCATTCCACTTATAGGTATTTACCAGAGGAAAGGAAAGCACACATCAAAAAACACACACCAAACTATGTATAATAGTTTTATTGATCGTAACCTTAAATTGGAAACAATTCAAATATTAACAAGTGAAAAAATAAGCAAATTGTGGTATTTTCATATGGTAGAAAACTACTAGGTAATAATAATAATAATACACATAGCAACATGGATGATCCCACTAGGTGAAGAAAACCAAACCTCCCACCTCCTTCAAAGTATGATTCTCTTTTACTGTATATTGCATCATTCTATTTATACAAAATGGTACAAAATACAAACTAATCTATAGGATAGAAAGGAAATCAGCAGTTCCCTGGGAACATGTAGGGCTGGAGTTGGAGGAGCAGGCAGTGGGAGGAAGGAGGTATTATCAACGGCATGAGAAAACTTTTGCTGATTATAAATATATTCATTATCTTGATTGTGAAGATGGTCTCAGATGTGCACATATGCAAAAACTTATAAAATTGTACACTTTAAATATATGCAGTTTACTGTATGTCAATTATACCTGAAAAGAACCAATAAAAAAATAATGATGCATTGAAAAATTACTATCTACAATGGAAGCAAGGAGCTAGATAATGCCAAATAAAGCTTGTCACAGGAGACTATGTTTCATTACTGTGAATTTGATTTGATTTTCTAAGCAACTACCTAAAAGTAGCTACTAAAGATTAGGCCTGGATCAATGCACCTGGGGAGAAATTCCTCCATGGTCCGATTTACACTTACGACATAAACCTATAATAATGTGTTCACTGAAGGACATTTCCTATCCTAGTACTGGGATTCCATTTGAGTGTAACCTACAAGACTATACTGCAAATAACGGTAGAAAGCCAAATCATTCAGATGTTAGAATCAGAAAGCACCAAGGCATTTTGTGCTTTTTTTAAAATGTAGCATTTTCAGACAGAGCACAGTAACTCATATCTGTAATCCCAGTACTTTGGGAGACCAAAGAGGGAGGATCACTTGAGGCCAGGAGTTCAAGACCAGCTTGGGCAATATAGCGAGACTCATGCACTACAAAAAGAAAGAAAGAAAGAAAAAGAAAGGTAGCATTTTTAGATGAGAAGCTGCAATTGGTAAATTTACTAGTAGTCTTCCTGGTCAACTGAAAAAAACTAAGTTTTTTAAACAGTATACCTAACTTTATTTAGGAAAATATCAGTATGTGGAAACCAGGTGAGTGTGATGATTTAAAAAATTTGAAGTGAGCATATCTGGATCAAGATACTCACCTAAATGGGTAAATTTAAACAAATTAATCAACTGCTTTGAGCCTCAGTTCTCATGACTATAAAATGGTTTATAAATATAACATGTTATGAGAAATAAGTGATATATATCGATAAAACACTGAATACATAGCTTGTCATCTAGTTAACATTTAATAAAATAATGCTATAATTATTGTGAATTTTAATATTACTGCCATTATTGTCATTATCATCATTCCTTATAGTGTTCATTTTAAAATCCATAGAATCTCCAAAATGCCATATTTTACTATAATTGTAAAAAGATTGTGCTACTTTAAATATTTTTATAAGAATGTTAAAAATAAAACTAGTTTCCATAATAATTTTTAAATAATCATTTAAAATTATTTAAAATCAATCTTAATCATTTAAAAACAATACAATATAAAACAATACAAAAAATCCTCTTGTATTGTTATTCCCTCTGAAAACTCAAGAATTCACAATACAATACAATACAAAACAATACAAAAATCCTCTTATATTTTTATTCCCTCTGAAAACTCAAGAATTCAGTCAATTGAAGATTAACAGGATTTCAGAGTGGATAGTCTTATAAATTATATATATTCTTTTCAACTAATGCCCTAATCATCAAAGTATGTATTATGTTTCAACATAAAAAGTGTTTAACACTACAATTTTAAAGATAACAACAGCTCAATGTAAAGTAAATCAAGTTTAAAAAAAAACTCTCAGAGTATAATAGTTTGCAAGTTGCATACTTTCTTAATAATAAAATGTATTATTGTTCCATTCTCAATTGTGTCATTTACTCAGGTAGAGAGGAGATCCAGCATCTTAAAATTGAAGGCCCTTTTATAGGTTAATGCAAATGAAAATTTCTCATAATATAAACTCTTCTATAATGTCATATCACTAATAATTGTCCTTGGCTCCACTGGGAAAGAATTCATGCTCTTCTTCCCTTGATTTGAACATGAGTTTTATGTTGCTCACCTGACTAGCTTCACTCAAAACTTTCATATGCAAAATTTATTGAATATATTGTTCATTGATTGGCATTAAATACCATACTATTATTTAGTAAAAATCGCATAATATTTCTACAAATTAGTAATGGAAAATTCTTTAACTTTTTATGTGACTTCATTTTGCAGTCATAAATATGTAAGTATTTTTTACTTTGAGTAGGTCAATTGTTAGCATTGATTTTCAAACTGATTTCCCAGGAAAACAGTATTAGAATTAAGTAGGATTAAAAATGTTCATTCTTGGGCCCTCATACTAAACTACCACAATCTCTAGGATTGAGATATGAGAATGTATATTACTTTACAGTACATATACTTATGTTTAATATCTCTTTTAATGAGAAATTGTTTGTACACAGATATGGCATTATTTTTCTTTGCTATTACACATATTAGGTTTATCTGAACATTCATAGCCATTTGGATCCAGTTGTGGAGAAATACATATTGATTATTATGTATGGGTAATATTAGGGAACTTATATTTATTTAGTACATACTGTTTCCCAAGAACTTTCTTAGTAATTTAAGAAGTTTATCTTATTTAATCTTCGTAACAATCCTAGAGAAAATTCTATAATCTCTATTCAACACATGAGGTAACCTACTTTTGGAAATTAAGTACAGCTGCCTGAGCCAAGGTGCTTGTCTTCTGTGCAACCAGAACTCAAATCCAGAGCTATCATCAGGTGTTAGTGTTCCTGCTCTTTTATACTAATGTCTATCAGTTTCCTATGGCAATGTTAACTACCTTGGAAATTTCTTTTAAGAAACTGAGATAAAACATGGACGCATTTTGTATCTTGAAATGGATCTTTTTCAGTATTCTTGGAGGGTGGGAAAGGTTAGGAACATTTTGATTTTCTTCAGGCAGAATTTATTTCATTAATTACTTTTTTATTATAGTACTAAAGTGTATCTTGTTTCTCAATAGAGTAAATCATCAATTGACTGAAGCCTATTGAATTGTAAAATTAGCTAAAGTCTGCATTCATAAAGAAGTAACAAATCACACATACACACCCACAGACATTATACACACACATTACTGACCACTTTGTTAAAAATGAAACTTCTATTATATACAAATAAATCAATTCCTTACATAATCTAGGTATTACACAAAGGTCTGTAAACCCTGATTATGGTATCAGTCAAACCAGAGACCATAAATATTCAGACAACACTATATTAATTTGATATTCTGTACTTCCGTCCAAGGCAGAAAAGTAAACTAGCACATTTTGGAAAGCTTTTCAACAACAAGAATTGAAAAAAAAAATAAAATGTTAAATGTATATTGCAAGAGTATTGAGGCTGTTTATAAATATAGCATTGAATAGTTCACAGCTGACAAGTTTATTGAATTAATGGTATAGCTAATATAAAGACATATATGGCTACAAGTCATTAGATTTTTTAACTATTAGACTACGGAAAAATACCATGGCTGATATAAGATCAAGTTATTTGCATTGTTTTTGAAAAATACCAACGAGATTTTTTATAGATATTATCCAAGAACCTCAAAATAAGACCGTGTTTCTACTTTCAAAATGTGAGCACATTTCCTAGAAAACCAGTCATTTTTATTGCTATGTCAGCATGTGTCTGAGTCACATCTTAAGCTGGGATTTAAACTTGTGAACTGAAGCACCAAAGAAAAACGTGCAACCATGTAAGTAAGCTTAAATATTTATTGGACACTTAGAAATAAAATATTAAGTGATGGGGTCATCTGTTTAGGTTGGTAAGATAAAGTAACTCATATTTTTAAAATATTGACAGGAAGACAGGAAATGCTGTTTCTTACAGTAAATAGTTGATCCTGGGGCATGAAAGAACTACAATAAATCTTAAAATGTTGCTTTTTCATATCTAATAAAAGCATATACTTAGGCTGAAATGTTAATAACTGAATGCTGATAAAAATTTAATGCAAATCCTTATATGTTAATGTTAGTATATGCTTATGATAAACAATATTATTCATATAAACTTATATGTAATAGAGTACCTAATTATCAATAAATATCAATTGTGTTTGCAGTCTGCAACATTATAAAAAGGAAAAGAAACCATATGATTTTCACACTAAGTTTCAAAGTGTTTAGTGATGATAGAATGACTGTTAATGAAAAGATCTTCTCCATAACAGGGAGATCCCCTACAGTAAAAAAGGTCTTACTGTAATTTAGAATTTGGATGCTTAATCATGACAGGGTTATGTGGGGGCAGTGTGTGCTATATTCATTGCTTCATGAAAGGCTGAAAAATGAGAGGGAACACAGCTCTCTTTCCAAGGATATGCTTATTCTTTCAGAGCTTTTTGTAAAAAATTTAATACATATTTTAATGGATAGGGATTTACTTAATATCATGATTAAGTATGCCATTTTTAATGTCTTCTTCTAATACCTGTTACAATTTATTTGAACAATTTTTTAAAGTCCAGTATTCAAACTGTTACCTAATAGTTTCTTACAACTATTGTGTTACTAAAATAAATTAAAATTTTATTGTTTAATGTAAATAGAAAACAAAACTATATGTGTATTAAATGTAGTAATTCTATGCTAATTATTAAAATATTATGAAATAGAGACATTCTTTGAGTCATCATTTCTAACTTAAACTTTTTATCTTTGAGGAAATATAGCTTTTCAAATTGCTAATATAAACATTTTACGATCACTCAATTTTTTTCCTTCAGCTACTAAACAGTGGAAAACTATTTCTTTGAAGTTCTTGCTTTGCTTACTAAAGTACATTTTATGCCTACTATATATGTCAAATAATGCTTACTTTGGTTATTCATCCAAAAACATATACTTTAGGCTTAATATGCATCATATACTATTAAGTAGAAACCCACAGCCCTGCTCTATTCCACTCAATTGCCCACATAACACACATACACTAAGAGTGGTGGAGAACAGCAGTGAAAACAAGTGGAGAACAGCAGTGAAAACCAAGATTAAGATTAGCTGAGACTTGGAAAGTCACTTGTTAAGGTGACTCCCTATAGTCAGATATTTGGCAATAGAGGTGAAAGTATTACAAGAAATAAAATTGGGTAGGCAGGCAGAAGTAAACAGTGACACTCTACCAATCTCTTCCTTCAAAGGCCACATGTGATTGGATAAAGAATGAAACTGATGAAAGTAAAAAATGGAGCAATCAGGTTACCCAGAGAATTTGGAAGTGAGACTCCAAAATTGCATTCTGTAAATGAAGCTTTCATTGGTTGATTATAGTACATTGGGAGTCAGGAGAACCATATTTGAAAGATACACCTGCCAATCAGAAAAATCAAGTCCTCATAAAAAGGAATAATGAAGATGTCAGAGAAAGAAAGAGATAAAATATGAGAGATTACATTTTATATATATATACAAATATTTATACCTTATATTTATATATGTATACTTATGCTTGAGTGCTTTGAAAATCTTGCTATTGCATTACTTAATCTTATTTATCTTTGAAATTAAGAAATACTTGCTAAAAAATGAGTAAGGGGGAAGTGGAAGAACAGAGAAATCAATTAAGTAAGGGAAAGACAAAATGAGACAGAAAAATAAACATGGTGAAGAAGAGATGAAAAGAATGTCTCAGTATATAGGTAATTCAAGCATGCATTTCACTCTTCCAATCAAGGACGCTGTGAGCCAAAGAGAATTGCTGTCTGATTTAAAAACATTGACGAAGTTAACAATTTTAAAGTAAACTTTAAAAATAATATAATTAATGAATTATTAGGCACCCAAATTGTTTTAAACTTTTTTTTTAATTTTGCTAATGATTAACTTTGATAGCTAGAATCCTCCAACAGATATCTATAAACTCGTACCTACAGTCAACACAACTCCCTTTACATGCACATCTTCTCTACTGTCTGATAGATTACTAAAATACCAGGGTACACATATCGAATTTAATTATAGCTATCTATATCAATTTAGTCAACTTTTAAAACGACCCTGAGTCTGCATTGCTTCCTTTGTGAAATAGTGATATAAATACTAACCTAAAAGTGGTATTATTAAGAATCAAATGGATAACACATAGCTGTCTGTATATTAGAACACAACTGGTATCATTTTCCTTCTCTTATTCATATTTTGCCCACTGGCAACACTGCATTAATATAATTTCTAAGTTAATACAAGCATTAATCTTTCATTTAAGTGGAAATATTTCAAAACATTTCCTGGGATTGATTTTTAAATAGTCTGAGGCAAACTTATACAAATTATTTGCAACTGAAAGAAGACAGGTTCCTTGGAGATCTGTAAAAATATAATTTATTTCTCACATCTATTTTCTTAGAAACAATCTACAGCAGATTTTGCTATACGATGATTCACTGAAGCTGAAGATAGAAGGTTTGTCTCCAATATATTTGGCTAACATTGTGCAAATCTTGCCAAGGACTTTTTGAGATGAAGTTCATATTTGCTACATCTTTACTGTGAGTCTGATATTTAAGTGGAAATGTAATATTGTTATTTTTATTATTGAATGTTTAATACATGCACCTATTTAGTGCAAATAAAATTCACAAAATAGTAAAGACCATATTGATTTTTAGAGAATATATATCAATATTTTGGACTGTCTGCTTTTTATCCCATTGGAGTAGATATCTACTATATAGTAGAAAACCCAGAAAAATAAAAATTGATCTCACTATACAGCTGGGATTTTCTAAGCCTTCTGTTCACATCAGCTGAGAATTGAATCTGGTACAAATAATTACCCAAAATAGACATTTGTCTAAGCACAGTTTCTGTAATGGAGGGTTTTCATTTTATGCATTATGTACTGGGAGTTAAAATGAGGATCCAAGGGGGGAAATTCCCTATTTCATATAAAAAAATTTTTAAGAGAAAACTTGTCAAATTTAAAAAAGAATAATTAATGAAGAGTGAAGCTTTATGTTTAAAAATTTATTTTTGAAAGCAAACTTTTTTAAAAAGTCAACATTTCTCTTGAGAAAAAGTGATCTTTTTTAAAACTAACAATATTAGATTGGGTGCAGATAGACAGCGGACACATGCTAATTTTTTCTTCTTACATTGGAAGAGTCGACTGATGCTATGTGATTTTTACTTTGATAATTAGAAAAATAGCTACTATCATAATGAAAAATAGTCTGTATGTCTTCTAATTTAATAAAGTACTAAAAGAAGCACAGTTAAATAAAAATAAATGAAAAACAAACAGTAAGCATAAAGTGTAAGAATACAAAATAGTATGCAAAAAAAAGACTTAAAATGCTTGTTTTGAAAAACATGATAGTATGATTGTTTGGAGGATAAGCTATGGAGCCTGATAGCTGAGATTTGACATTTATCTTGGTCTCTTCCTAAATGTATAATCTTAAATATGTTATTTAACCTTGCCATACTTGAATTTCCTCATATGTAAAATTAAAGTAATAATAAAATAATCTTCTGTTTTCTTTTGTGATTATTAAATGTGTTTTGGGTAGATTGGGCCTTAGAATAATGCCCACTTTTTATTACCAGCACTTATTCTTGCACACAGCTAACAATTAAATCCATTAGAAGAAAAATTACCTTTAAACTCAAAATACAAGTAAAAAAGGATTCTTTAAAGGTTACATATTTTACAAAGTGAGAGAATAAGTAACGAAAGCAGAATATAAATGTTTCAGAAAAAAGGAAACAAACCCAAGAGAAACATGAAGAAAATTCAAAAGGTAACAGGAAGTCCAGAGACTTAATCGAAGGCCTATGGAATTACTAATCCACGATTTTAAAAGCTAAGCGAAGAATCCAAGACAAATGTTATTTAAAAAACCCTATTAATTATCTGTCAGTTTTGACCTAATTAAACAACTAAAACAAGGTGGCTGCAAACTACACACTTGAATCTCAAAGAGCAGTGAATTGACCATGAAGCTAATGAACCTTTAATTTTCAAAACCCCTACCTTGTATAAGGCTGTGGAAGAGGCCCAGGGAATTTCACATCAAACTGTTCTACTGTTTTCCACACTATTATCCCTTCAAATGTAAGCTACACCTCTCCCCCCATATCTAGAGCTATCCTTAATCTCAATAAACTCAACCTAAATATATTTCAAATCATGTTTACCTTAACAATTAAAAAAAAAGTCCATGTTCACTGCAGAGTCACTAAAAATGAAATGAAATGTGACCTATGACAGAGAGTAAGGTAAAATGTAAATGAGTTTATCTAATTATGTTTAAATTAAATGTTAATTGCTTACTTATGCAATTTTTATGAAAATACTATGGGCAAGTAAACATATTCATAGAGTCTCAGTTTTTGAAAGTGGAGTTGGGCACCTTAATGGCTCAAGTTTCGTTGATTTAGTGGTAAGTCTGTCCCTGTTTAAGAAGTTTTAATTTTATCTAGAAAACAGAATATGTTACACATAGACAACAATTAAAAGATTTTTAACAGAGAGAGGGGCAATAGTTCTATGAACTTTTCTATTTTAGCTTTAGCTATCAACTTCAATAGCATATAATAATTTTTAATGCCCAAGCATGGAATCTAGAAGTCATATAAGAAACATTTGTTGAAGTTGGCAGTAATTTTGAATCTATGCAACTAAAGTTTACTACAATAAAAAATTGTATAACTCCATCAAAGTAAGAAAGAGTTGATAAACTAATTCATATAACTCAAATCCTGTTTTTAAATTATAGCTATTTTCCTACAGATACATCAAATTAAAATTTATAGGCAAAGTTTCACCATGCTTTCTCTAAAGTGTAATTCTCATTGAACTACGCCACCTTGAATTATAAAAAAGGTCATATAACATTTATAATCTTTTTTAAAGAACCATAGGAATTGTTTTTCTTTTCAAATATATATAGGTTATAATGACGGAGAATACTTAAAAGGACAAGAATTTCCCTCTACGATAATATCAAGAACGCTTTTACTAAATTTTTTTGAAGCAGCATACCATGGTAAAAACAACATTGATCCTGAGATTTGAAGGCAAAGGTTAAGGTCTCAATTCTGAACCTTGGCAACTCTGTAACTGTGGACAATCACCTGTCTTTTATGCCTCAGTTTAATATGTCAGATCATGTCTGTAATAATAAAGACCTGTTATTAATATTACTCAACTGAAGATATAGACTTCTGTTACTAAACATCATAAGAGACTTATTTGTCTAATAAATATCATAATATGAAATGCATAGATATAAAAACCCTGCTTTCTATGTTTCAGATATTGTACTGCAAGATTTGCATATATTATTACATCTAATTCTCAAACTTATGATGAAAATGCTGATACTATAATTTTTATTTTACAGATAAAAAATTGATGAAAAATAAATACTTGCCCAAGGCCATCATCATTTAAGTGGTGTAGGTAGGGTTTTAACAGCACATTCAGCTTCTCTAGTCTCCATGTAAAAATAGGTACATACTGATCCATATTTTTGCCTCCAATGAACTCAAAATTGAATTTTAAAATCTTGTTTAAAGTAGCATTAATATATATTTAATTGAAAACTCTATATTTAAAAATAGAAGCTTTTAAAAGTGTAAAGCATGGTAGTTCCATAAAATTAATATGTTAGTTCAATATCTATGAGTTTACATGCGACACTGATCAAAACTGAAATGATGTTCAAAAATAGAATTAAAGAATGGATTAATGCTTTGTTTCCAGAATACAATATTTTGGTGTAGAGCCAAGTATGACTATATTATGTGTGATTTATAATTTGTAATTTCAAATAGTTTCCAAAACATTGGATGTTTCTTTCTGAATACTCAAGAAAAGTGTGTATTTACTCAAATAATAGTTTAAGCAAATGTCTGGCCTTTTTTCCCCTTTTCTCATATCGTATCAAATCAAATCTCATACATATCATATCGTATAATATCTCATATGGTATCATATCACATATATCATATCATATCGTATCATTCTATCATATCGTAACATATCATATCATATCTCATATCGTATCAAAAGCCCTAAGATTCTTCCTCTCCCTTCACCATTAATTTAGAAAAAGTAGAGGAAAAAAATTAAAGGTTAAAGTGAGAGCCTACAAATCCTTGTCTTTGCATTGGCTTATTTTTCCCAGGGAAGATTTTTCTTTCATTTAATTTGTTTAACAAACATTTATAATTCCTACCATGAACCAGATATGAGACACAGGATTAAATAATTAAGGCCTCCCCATCATACTCTGGTTAGGGAAAGCTAAAAAAGAACGTATATGTTGATACATTAGAACAAATGGAAGATGGTTTACAAAGACAAAGCATAAGTATTTAACTTGAATCCTGAATGATCAGTAACATTTGCTAATATTTTGTATTGATAAGAAGCATTTGTTAAGTTTTTGTTTTGTTTTGTTTTTACATTTGCAAAGAACAACTGGAAGGGTGTAGCATAAAAAGAGTAAAAAAGGCAGAAACAATAGCATCTATGGATTCCTTGAAGCAAGAAAAAACAGGGCATGCTTGAAGAGATTAACTACAATCCAACTATTTAGAGTTATTTACATGAAAAGGGAAAAGTAAACAGGGGAGTGGATGCTGAAGGATCAGATTGTGAAGAAAGACATGGAGGAATTTTTTTAATTTAGCACAAATAATAGAAAATGATTAAAGATTTTTAGGATGATAAGCACCAAATATTGGTATGCATTGAAGGAAATTTTTAAAAGAATAAGGCAGGGGTCAGGGATACTCAGTTAATGTTTGTTTTAGTTATTCAGAGAAAAGATTATAATGGCCAGGTCTAGAGTGGTGGCAGTGGGGTTGGAGAAAAAGGGAATCATTGAGTAGAATCAAGAAAAGTTAAACCGCAGAACTTGTTTGTATGTGTCAGTTGAGGGAAATGGAAAAGGGAAGAATGGTGAATGAAGTTCTGAATTAAGCAAACTGGGTAGGCAAATGATACTTTGAGAAGGTTAAACCTTGTTAACAAGAATAGAGGATTTCTGATTCAGGTTTGAAACTACATATACGAGTCCCAGACAGACAGATAGGTAGTGTATTAGTTTATTTTCAAACTGCTATAAAGAAATACCCAAGACCAGGAAATTTATGAAAGAAAGAGGCTTAGTTTACTCACAGTTCCACATGGCTGGGAAGGTCTCAGGAAGTTTACATTCATGCCAGAAGGTGAAGCAGGCACATTTTACCTGGTGGCAGGTGAGAAAAAGCAAGTAGGGAAAAATGTTTTATAAAACCATCAGATCTCATGAGAACTCACTCACTATCACAAGAACAGCATGGGGGAAAACACCTGCATGATCCAGTCAGCTCCCATCTAGTCCCTCCCTTGACATGCAATAAGTATGGGGATTACAATTCCAGATGAGATTTGGGTGGGGACACGGAGCCAAACCATATCAGGTAGATAGGTAAATAGGTAGGTAGGTAGATAGACTAGATATAGACAGATGATAGATGATAGATAGATAGATAGATACATACATACATACATACATACATACATGCATCATACATACATATTAGATAGATTTGTCCAATAGAGAATTGAGGAAAAGAAAATTTATGCTTCAGGGAAAGTGTAAACTGTAGATTTTAGTTTGGAAATTAAAGCTATACTGATCAGTCATTTTCATTAAAAAAGATGTGTACAAATATTTGAAGCATATTTGGAAACTATAAAGGCCCACATGGCTTCCTTTTCTGATTAGTGTGTAGAAAGTAAAAAGAAACTATCATTCTCACTCTAACAAACTCATCAAGATGGTAAAACTAAAAATCAGAATATTGTAGTTTTTTCAACTCAACATAGAGCTATGGCCACAGAAAACATAAATAACTAAATTCAGAGAAGAGCAAGGCATTCACAGAAGAGATCAGAAGAAGAACAACTCCTCTCATTAGCTGGGAGAGGGACCAGATGAAGAGGAAACTATGGAGCGAGACACAAGCAGCAGAATATTTAAATAGTTTTCAATAATTTTAGTAATTGTCGGCTACTGAAAGATGGGGCAGGAAGGGGAACTGAAATATATTTATCTTAATACTCTTAGCTTCAGCCTAAAGGAGATTTGAGCCATTTGAGCCAAGTCAAGATATCAGAGAGAAACTTCTCTGAGGCATTTTAGGCTTTCAGCTACCATAACCCAGGAGTGCAGCAGGAGAGCTGAGACAAAATCCTTTAAGCCATTCTGGGCTCTTACAAAGTGTCAGGCAGTAGGCAGAGAACCAAGCAAGGAGAAATTGCTCTAGAAACAGAGAAACATGGTAGCAGAAAGCAGAGTGAACCTACCAACAACCCACAAAATTGGTAGCTAGGAACTAAAGTAGACAGAGATCTCTTCTAGTACGGAAAGTTGACGGCTTGTTTGTAAAGGATAATGAAATCCCTCATACCATGACAGTTCAAAGACAAGTCCTGTTAAGGATAATGTCCTAAACCATCATCCAGACATTTCTAACCACTGGTAAACTGAATCAAGCTAAAACTCTTAACAAAGCCCAGGCAAGCTCAACTGAAAATCAGATTGATTCAGTCCCTCACTGCAGCATCCTAATAGAAAAGGTAATATGCTATTTTCTAAAGGTATATATTATTTATACTGGTCTCTAGTAGTCTTTTATATAAAATAAATTGCATAAAATTAATTGTTTAAAATTAATTAAACTTGCATATATATTCAGGAAGAAGCAATTAAATGTGTCTCATTACCAGGAAAGAGAATAGTCAGTACAAATAAACCCAGAGATGTAACAGACGTTTATCAGATAGCATTTTAAAATAACTATAATAAAAATGCTAAATAATTGGGAAATTTCATCAGAGAGGTAGAACTATAAAGGTCCAAATGAAAATGTTAGACATTAAAAATACAATAGCAGAAAGGAAGAATTTATCTAATGGGCTCAAGAGCAGACTGGACATAGCAAAGTAAAGAACAAATTTGAATATACATGTATAAAAATTATGTAAATATTTTTAAAAAGAAACAATTTTATAACAGAGAAAAAATAAAAGCAGTGTGTCCAAGAAAGGTGAAAATATTAACTGATCTAAAAAGGATGAGCAATTTAAGTTTAAGAAAAATAAGGGAGAATGAATTAGGAAACACATTTGAAGATTACTGACCACAAACTTCCCAAATTTAATGATAGATATAGACACACAAGATTCAAGACATCGAATGCAATACAAGCATAATTATCATTTTAAAAAATTACCTCTATCTTATGAATACACATTCTAGTCAACAGTACATGGAACATTCCATATGATAGACCATATGATAGGTCACAAAATGAGTATTAACAAATTTACAAAAGATCAAAATCATATCACTTTTTAAAATCACAATAGAATAAAGCTAGAAATCAATAATAGAAAGAATGTTGCAAACTCTACTGTGGAAATCAACATGCTCCCAACAATGAATGGGTCAATGAAGAAATTAAACAGGAAATTTAGAAATGCCTTGAGACAAATGAAAATGGAAACACCACATACCAAAACTTTTGGGATACAGCCCTAAAATGTATACCAATAAGTGCCTACACCAAAACAGTAAAAAAACTTCAAATAAACAATCTACAATGCACCATAAGGAACTAGAAAAACATATACAAAGTAGATCCAAAATAAGTAGAAGAGAAGAAATAATAAAAATCAGAGCAGAAATAAAGAAATAGAGATTAAAAAATGTTTAAAGATCCACCAAAGGGTAGGTGTTTTAAAAAGATGAACAAAATCGACAATCCTTTAGCTAGATGAATTAAGAAAAAAAAAGACTCAAATAAATCAAATCAGAAACGAATAAAAGATATTACAAGTGACATGACATAAATATAAAGGATCATAACAGACTCTTATGAAAAACTAATAAATTGAAAAACTCAGAAGAAATTGATAAATTCCTGGACACATACAAGCTACTGAGATTAAATCCTAAAGAAGTAGAAAATGTGAACATACCAATAATGAATAATGAAATTGAGGCAGTAATAAAGACTCTCCCATAACAGAAAAGCCTCACATCTGATGGCTTCACTACTGAATTCTACCAAACGTCTAAAGAACTAATATTAATTCTCAAACTCTTCCAAAAAATTCAAGAGGAGGAAATGATTCAAAACTTGTCCTATGAGTCCAGCATTACCCTGATACTAAAAACAATGACACAATAATAGTATCATCAAAAACTACAGGATAATATCCCTGACAAACACAGATGACATATCCTCAACAAAATACTAGTGAACTGAATTTAACAGTACTTTAAAAATATCATTCACCATGATCAAATGGCATTTATCCTAGGAAATGCAAAGATGGTATGACTTATGCAAATAAATAAGAGATAGATCACTTTAAGAGAATCAAGGTAAAAAAAAATTTTCAATAAAGTGATAAAAAAATTCAATAAAATTCAACAGTCATTCATAATAAAACTTCCCAAAAATTATATACATAAGGACTATCCTCAAGACAATATAAGGCATATATGACAAATCCACAGCTAACTTCATACTGAATGGGGAAAAATTGAAAGTTTTTTTCTAAAATCTTTAACAATACAAGAATACCCACTTTTATAACTTTTACTCAATATAGTACTGAAAGTCTTAGCCTGAGCAATTAGGTAAGAGAAATAAATAAAGGATATACAAATTGGAAAGGAGAAAGTCAAGTTGTCAATTTGTCCATGTTGGCAGAGAATATAATAATGTATAGAAAATCTTAAAGACTCTTCCAAAAACTATTAGAACTAATAAATGAATCTGGTAAAGTGGCTGTACATCAAATCAACATTTAAAAAATCAGTAGCATTTCTATACACCAATAGGAAACCACATGAAAAATAAATCAAGGCAGCAATTCCATTTATAATAGCTACCAAAAAATTCAAATACATAGGAATAAATTTAACCAGGGTGATTAAAGGTATCTACAGTAAAAAACTATAAAACATTAATGAAAGAAAATGAAGAAGACACCAATAAAGAGAAAGATATCCTATGTTCATGAATTAGAAGAATTAATATCATTAAAATGTTCATATGACCCAAAGTGATCTGCAGATACAATGCAATCTCCATCAAAATACCCATGGCTTTCTTCACAGAAATAGAGGAAAAAAAAAAACCTTAAAATTCACATGTAAATGCAAAAGATCCCAGAGAGCCAAAGCGATCTTGAGCAAAAAGAACAAAGCTGGAGGCATCACGCAATCTGACTTCAAAATATACTACAGAGCTATAGTAATCCAAATAGCATGACACTGGCATAAAAACTAACACATAGGTCAATGGAAGAAAATAGAGAACCTAGAAATCAATTTACAGCCAACTGAATTTTGACACTTGCCAAGAACATGCAGAGGTTGGGGGTAAAGGGGATGGGACAGGTTTTCAATGAGTACAAAGTTACAGTTAGTAAAGAAGAATATTTTCTGGTGTTTTATTATGTAGTAGGGTGACGATATCTAATAACATGTATTGTGCATTTCAAGATAGTTAGAAAAGAAAACCTGGAATCCTCTTTATCATCTTCCTTATCACCACAAAGAGGTGCTAATTACCCTGGTTGATCATTACGCAATAGATACATATATTAAAACATCAAAGTATACTCCCATAAACATGTACAATTATTATGTGTCCAACATAAAAAAGTAAAAGATCACATCTAAGTATGTTATAGATGAATTGCTAATAACATCAAAATATCAAGTGCATAAAGAGAAAAAACTAACATACTATATAAAATGAACAGTGAAACATAAAGAGCAATTTTTATTTATTTTTCTTTTCATTTCTACTTTTTTTAGAGATGTGGGTCTATGTTGCTCAGGCTAGATTCAAAGTCCTGGATTCCTACAGTAACCAAAATAGTATATACCCAAAGGAATATAAGTTGTACCACAGAGATATGCATGCATATGTTCACTGCAGCACTATTCACAATATCAAAGACATGAAATCAACATAATTTGCCTATCAGTGGTAGACTAGATAAAGAAAATGTAGTATGTATATACCATGGAATACTACACAGCCATATAAAAGAATAAAATCATATTTTTGCAGCAACATGGATGGTGCTGAAAGCCATTATCCTAAGTAATATAGAAACAGAAAACAAAATACTGCATGTTCTCATTTATAAGTGGGAGTTAAACATTGAGTACACATGTGTACTTGAGGGCCAAGGGTGGGAGGAGAAAGAGGACAGAAAAACTACCTATCATATACTATTCCTATTACCTGGGTGGCGAAAGAGTCTGTACACCAAACCCTCATAAAATGCAATTTACCTATATAACAAACCTGCACAGGTACACATGAAGCTTAAAAAAACAAGAATGATTATCATATGGAAAAAACAAACAAATTCCTGTGTTCAAATTATCCTCCGGCCTCAGCCTCCTGTGTAGCTGTGTTTGTACGCATGTACCACTGAGCTCGCCTAGGCCAATTTGTAATCAGAAATAGAAGATTTAAAAAAGTATAATAATGTTTTTAACATTCTGAAAGAAGAAAACTGCAATTTCAAGTTCTATATCCAACAATTTTTTTTTACAAAGTGAAATAAAGAAAATTTCAGACAAATTGAGATAATGTATCATCAGGAACACTGAATCAAAAGAGAAGCTAAAAGAAATTACTCAGACTACTTTTAAAATGACAGCACATGAGCCACAAAATTGCAAAAAAGAATAAAAAGTATCAGAAAGGTGAAATATTTGTGTAAATGTTACAAAATGTTTTAAGCATCTTTAAAAAATAAATAATAAACATTTATCTTCAGTTTGTAGAAGAAAAATTTAAGACAAATAAACCACAAATGCAGAAGTTGGAAGAGATGGAATTATATGCTGGTAAAGTTTTTATACCATAAAATATATTTATTTGATGGAAGATAGTAAAAAAAATTAAAAGGCATATTTTAGTGGCTATCAAAAATGTTAGATATATATTAAATACATAAGACAAAATAAAATATTAAAAATACTTATAATTAATCAAAAATAAGACATAAAAATATAAACATATTTTAAAAGAACAAATGACAAAAATAGTAAAAGAAACAGCAAGTAGAAGACTAAATCCCAACTTCATTAAAAACTACAGAAACTCTATGTGAAGTAAACAAATCATTTGAAAGTCAGAGACTGTTAGCTAGATAGGAAAAAATTAAAACAAAACTACATGGTGTTTATAAGAAAACTGCTTTAAGTATAAAGAATCATTGTAGTTGAAATAAAAAGAAACAATAATTTTATAAGCACTAATGAGAAGAAGCTGACATAGTTATCATCACAGAAAAGTAAAGTTTGTCTGATTCAATTCAAGAAACATGATTTCTGGGGAAGTAGAAAAGCATTTCCTATGATAATATGGCGAATTAATCAGGAAAAGATAAAAATCCTCTGTGTATACCTAATAAGAGCATGTCCAAACACATATATTAAATATTGACACACCTTAAAAACTTACCTATATAATAAACCTGGACATGTACATATGAAGCTTAAAAACAAGACTGATTATCATATGGAAAAAGCAAACACAGCTTAAAAAAGAATTAGAGCACTTCACAATAATAGTTTTTATTTAATGTTTAAGCTAGGTATGAATATTAAATGTCTGAGTGGAGGTGAAATGGTTTGGCTGAGTCCCCACCCAAATCTCATCTTGAACTGTGGTTCCCATAATTCCCATGTGTTGTGCGAGGTACCCAGTGGGAGATAATTGAATCATGGGGGGGTTTCTGCCATACTTTTCTCACGGTAGTGAGTAAGTCTCACAGGACCTGCTGGTTTTATAAGAGGAAACCAAATCCCTTTCTCTTGGCTCTCATTCTCTCATCTGCTGCCACGTAAGACATGCCTTTCACCTCCTGCCATGATTGTGAGGCCTCCCCAGCCACAGGGAACTGTGTCTATTAAAACTCCTTTTTTCCTTGATAAATTACCCAGTCTCAGGTATGTCTTTATCAGCAATGTGAAATCAGATGAATATAGGAGGATAATAAATTTAATAAATATAAGAAATTAGTGCATGGATATGTAGTTCAAGGTAGTAAATAAAATTAAAGAATTAAATTATGAAATCTGATGACCATTGATTGAAAATACAAAATGAGGAAGTGAAGTCCTAATGAGAAAGGAAAATGAGCATGGCTTTCAACCAGTTGGCCTGAGGGAATAAGAAAAACGTGATTTATATTAATTAAAATTAACTTTTAACAGTTTGTCTAAATCTTTATCTTTACCTCTTTGAGATGACTGCTTAGAAAGATTATAGTTGCATATGGGGGGATAAAAAGTAAATGGATTCCTACCTGTGTGAAAAATGTTTACATTTACAATCCCCAGGACTGTTTATCTCAAATATTTGACATTTATGGAACCACACAGGCCACCAATTCTAAATGACTTAAAAGTTACATATATTTTTTAACTAATGTAAATATTTAATTGATAATAAAAGTAATAGTTTATGTAAGTTAGAGGGAAAGTAATGTTTTGTCTTTAAGACACTTGCATCTTGATAATGTATAGATTGAAGCATGTGCTAGAGTTTGTGTTTTGGCTACTTAGCAAGTTTCTTTTCTTATTTTTATATATACTCCATATGTATAACTCAATACTGATGTCATCAAGAATAGTTGATGGCATTTGATGGCTATGTCAAATATCTCAGTATATGTGCACAGAACAAACACTTAGAAATGAAGGCAAGCTTTCTTACTAAAAACTACTTTAAGCTCACTGTCAGATACAAAGCTGACAGGACATAACATTCAAAAGATGGAAGATTGAGTGTTTCAGCTTAAAATAGAGGCAAATCAATTTTAAATCTGCTCTTTGATCAGGTTCTGGTATGGAAACTCTTTCCTCAGAGTCTGTGTTTGTAGTTGAATGTGATTTTAAAGTGTGACCATTAGTTATTTTCTATAATGAAGAAAAAGGTATGGTAAAATGTC
This sequence comes from Pan paniscus, assembly GCF_029289425.2. Classification (NCBI taxonomy): domain Eukaryota; kingdom Metazoa; phylum Chordata; class Mammalia; order Primates; family Hominidae; genus Pan; species Pan paniscus. Next base: position 100,541,913 of record NC_073253.2, read on the forward strand.
AGGCTCTAAATAGCGGAATCATTTCCCACACAGTTTGTTCTTTAAAATGCTAAGATCATATCCTGGCATTAAATATTGTGAAGATTCTGCAGCAATGATAAGTTCATGCTATACAATATACAAAATATATCACTTGAGCAAGCCCCTTGAAATCTTAGAAAACAGTGCTTACTTTTCAGAATTTCCTCCAATTTCAAAAATGTGAGCATCTTTTTTCTTTTATAGCTAGTACACATTGGTATAAAGAAGTCTTGCATTTATTACACTTACTCTAGCACTGCACACTGAAAACTGGAGATTGATTTTGTGATTTGTTCCTGGTTGGTTACATCTTTCATTATTTCTTACCCTAGAATCCTCAAATCAGGTGTTTTTTAAAGCCAGCAGTTTCTCTTGGATGGAGTGTATAAAAATTCAAAATTATATGACAACTCCTTAGTTGTTTTTCATAATTTCTGATCCTATACTAGTTTTTATCATTATTAACAGATAAATCATCTTAATCATTAATAATAATCATTAATCAAGGAAACAACTATTTCGTGTAGTTTTGAGCAATGATCTCAACAAAAAAGTCATTGATCAGTTTTTTTTCACATATGAATGAAGCTTATCTATGCCAAAAATGTATTCATATTTTTTCAAAAGAATGTCTTCATCCTGTTAAAAAGGAAAATGTCATGGCAAAACATGGTGGCTCATGCCTGTAATCCAAGTACTTTGGGAGCCAAGGAAAGAGGATTGCTTGAGACTAGGAGGTTGAGGCTATAGTGAGTGAGCTACAATCACGTCACTGTACTCCACCCTGGGAGACAGAGTGAGACCCTATCAAGAGAAAAAAAGAAAGAGAGAAACAGAGGATGGAAGGAAGGGAGGAAGGAGGGAAGGAAGGAAGGAAGGGAGAGAGGAAAGGAGGGAGGGAGGGAGGAACGGAGAGAAAGAAAGAGAACAAAAGAAAGGAAGAAAGAGAAAGAAAGAAAGAGAGACAGAGGAAAGAAAGAGAAAGAAAAGCAAGAGAAAGAGAAATAAAGAAAAAGAGAAAGAGACTGAAAGAAAGAGAAAGAGATAGAAAGAAATTGATAGAAAGAAAGAAATATTGAGAGAAAGAAAAAGAACGAAAGAAAGAAAGAAAGAAAAGAAAGCAGAAAGCCAGCCAAGCAAGCAAGCTAGGTATGATAGTGTTTACCAAGTCCATATTTTACATTTACTGTTATGTAGAATTTAAGAGTGTCATTTGATAAACTAATTTTATTGTAATATTTAAATTGTTGTGTAACAACTATTCATCCATACCAATAAACACTTCTTATCTGTTTAGCTATTGACCTATTTTGCCAATTAGATAACACGTGAAACGTGTGAAACAACACAAAATTTAACAAATAACTTTTCTGTAGACACAAACTATGTTAAATAAAATAAACCGCTTATAATGAAAAAGAAAAAAAGACCCAAGTAATCATTATATCTCAGGAAAATGTTTCAGAACTTATTAATTAATAAGCATACATTTTTTACCAAAATAATCTTTCATTTCAAATTTCAAAAGTATATGGGCAAAATTATTTTTATCATTCCCTTAAAACACCAGCAGACTATCTGGTAACACTGGAAAGTCTATCACTGATAAATTATATTGCATATATGATATTGATATTCCTTTTAGCATATAAGACCAAATAGATTTTGATTTGTTTGTCAAAGCATGTAATATTTTGGGAATAGGCCTTAAGTTAACTTCTTTTTTGTTGGCTTTCTCTACTACCACGGAAAAAAAAAAATCCAGTTGCTCTGTAATTGTTTACATGTTGCGTTCAATGGAATAACTGGAGTTACAAATGGACAGTGTGAGACCCTAACAGGTAGGATCCAAGTCCAGGATCTCCTGTATGTAGATACTCCATTCAATTCAACCAGTTTTCAATAGCTTATTTGACCAGTGCTTCTCTAAGTTTAATGAGCTACAAATGACTTTTCAAAATGCAGATTCTTTGTATTAGATCTGGGATGGGGCCTGAGATTTGTATTTTTAAATAGCCTTCACATACTGAAGTTATCAAGAGAGACTTACAGAATTCAGTTTACTTCATATTTCTCTGTGTTGATCACTGGTGGGGTATGTACTTTTTCTTCTCATATTCTCCAGATCCTTCCCTGATATTCTCATTAGTTATCATTTATCACTGATTTTCCCAAACAAAGGGTTTTTCTATTTTTCCCTCACATCCGTGATGCTGATACAATTCTTGGTATATAAGCCTGATTGAGCAAAAATAATGTTACATATTATTTCAAATATTTCTGATTTTCCTTTCTCTTTTTTTTTCCTGTGTATTGTTATTTCTGGTAGGCTTCACAGCTTTTTCTTTTTTGTTTTGTTTTAGAATTAAATAACTTGTAAAATTCTGAAGATTGAGTACATGAAAGAAACTTATACAGGCACAATAAATATTATCATTGTCTATAATAATTCCTGTAATGACACAGTTTCATAAATAGTTCTATTGATTTTTAGAATAATGGTAGCATTTTAAAAATATTACTCTTTAAGATAAAAATAGAAATTATAAAACTTTAACAACTTCTAAGAAAAATACTGCAAACAATTAATTTGAGTTCAAAGATCTTAACTACTATTAAATAGCACATTCATCAAATAAAGAGGACATTTAACAGCTGTTTATAAAATTAATGTATTATAGATGTGAATTTTTGTTCAACATTTGTATTAGAATGTTTAACTCACAGCTCTTAGTCAAATCCATTATCTTTTTATGTGCTAAAACCTCAGTTTGCTTCTATAACATCTCACTTAATCTCACCATCACTTACTCACAAGTGCAAACCTCAAAAAGAGTGGTAAAAATTGTTTTTTACTACTTCCTGGAATTGTAAGAACAAATAGAAGCAGTAAAACAAATGTTAAAGTGCCATCACATTTATTTTAAAATGCCATAAACTTTCTTTGAATCATCATAAAAAGTATCTAAACAGACACTGCTTTTGCCTATTCCATGCATTTTTGGTAATGTTATGATTTTTCCATTTTATACGCATGTCTTCATATCTATCTGTTTATATCTATCTATTGATCTATCTACCTACCTACACTGGTGCAAACTGAATCCATCACTAATACAGTTACCATTCGATACTCATGTTTATCACTGTAGCATCCAGAGACACTAGCAAAGGTAAAAAGCCTTTAATTCATTAGCAAGAATGCTATTGTGCACTAAATACTTTGTGTAACAAATGGGATCAGAGGTACCAACAAGTCCACGAAATATTGCATAATTTACCTACACATTGCATTCAATCATTCACTTAATTATGTTTTAGTTTATATAATTTTCCAGCACACCACCCACAAAAAGTAGGAAAATTTAAAGCCTTTGTGCAATCTACATCTTTGTTATTTATGAAGATAATAGACAAATAAAAAATATGTAAACCTTTTTAAAAGTAGAAAGGGCCATGAAGCCAAATAAGTCAAGGCTTGTATAAATAAGGCTTGTATAATGTGAATGCTATATTTCAGATAAATTAAAGAAAGATGTGATATTTGAGCAGCATGTTAGATCATTCTGCATTGCTATAAAGGAATACCTGAGACCGGCTCACATTTCTGCAGGCTGTACAAGAAGCATAGTGCCAGCATCTGCTTCTGATGAGGGCCTCATGAAGCTTACAATCATGGCAGAAATTGAAGGAGGATCAGGCATGATCCTTCTCTTGGATGGTGCTAGAGAGAGCAAGAGAGAGGAAGACGTGCTAGGTGCTTTTAACAACCAGCCCTCAAATTGACTAATAGATTGAGAACTCACTCTTTACTGCAGGCAGGGCACGAAACCATTCATGAGGGATCCACTCTCCATGGCCCAAACACCTCCCACTAGGTCCCATCTCCAACACTGGGAATCACCTTTCAACAAGAGATTTGGACAGGACAAATATCCAAACCATATCAAGCAGACAGAGTTGAATTAAAGGAGGAGGTGAGTCATCTTGTATCTGTGGTAGATCATGGCCCTGAAATTTTACTTCAAAAGTGATGAGGAGCAATTGGAGGAATTTGGTGAAGGGAGCAATAAACTATGGCTTAGCTCTCAAAGAGTTTATTTAGGACTGTTATATATTTTTTTAAAAAAACAAAAGCAGAAAGATCAATAACCAAGCTTTCATAATACCTGTGAGGAGAAATGACAGTGGCTTAAGCCAATGTGGTAGCTGTGAAAGTGTGGGAAGTTTTTAAGTGAACAGATTTTCTGTCACATTGGATGTGTAATGTAAGACAAAGAGAGGCAGCAAGAATTTTTTTGCTTAAAAAACTGAGTTCATGGAATATCAATTTATTGCAATGAGGAAAACTAGAGAAGAAACTAGTTTAAGATGGTGTTTTCATTAAAGGTCAGTCACAAAAGCTGAAAATATTCTAGGATTTGTGGGGATTTTTTCTCTTTTTTTCCTATTTTTTAGCAGAGGGATTTTAATGCTGGTAATTGTTTACAACAGTTTTAGAAGCACAACGAGTTCTTATGGCGGAAAATAATTACACCGTGGAGAAAGATATGGCCAACTGACTTCCTTGGGCCAATGAGATGTAAAATAAGCTCTAGGAGCCAGTACATCACCTTCAATCTTTGCTCTACTAAGACAGCTAGTAATATTCTACATGATTGATGCTCCATGATTTTACACCTCTGAGTTAGGTTGACATAGAAGAGAATCCCCAGATTACCAGTGGTTAACATGTAGTCTTAGTAATAAACATGCCAGTGAGATTTTGGAGTTATTTGTTACTGCAGTTTCAACTATTCCTTCTTGACCAATAAGTTATAACTACTCTAAGGTTAATTACTTCAACAAGTTCAAGAAATAGCTCCTTAAAAATTCCTGCATTCAAATCTTTTGCCTATCTCTTCCATTGAAATAATGCAATTGGCAAGCCATCTGGCAAAAAGATCAATAAATATAATGTTAGTCTTCTATCTTGAAGGTAGAAAGGAGGAAGAGAGGGGTGGATGTGGAGCTGACAGATAATACACTACTTGGCACTGGCTACTACTTTGACTACTTAGCAAAAGAATAGCCATGTTTCTTCCCAATATGGGAAACTTTGTCCAAAGGAAAACTTGCTTGCTTTTATGAAAAAGGGAGACCAAAGTCATCAGTCACTGCTTTTATCTCCTCATGACATCAATATCTCTTCTAGTTTATTTTCTATTGATAAAATGTCATTGCATTCTTCAAGCCCAATTATCTCAGATAACTAACTCCAAAAGATATGTTTCCTTGGATTCCTTCTGGGTTGTTACTTTATCAGTCAGTGTTTAATCATGTAAACAGACTAGGAATTTGAATGGAGGTAGTTTAGGATTCTTTTTTTTTCAAAAGTGCAATTGAAGGAATGTGGAAACATAAAGGGATGGGTGAGATTCCCAAATGCTGAATACATGTAGGAATTCACTATTACTTTTAGGGCTGTTGGAGGATGAGAAATAGTGTTACTCCAAGTCCGAGGTTGCTTTGTCACCTGAGGCGTCTACTGCTGTGCTTGTACTGGCCGAGCAGAAAGCCAGAGTCTCATCTCTACTCTACACTACTCACTCTTTGTGCTGCTGCTCCTACTACCATAACTGATGCTGCTCCTGTCGTGGTGCTCTTTCCATTGTTACTCCTGCTCTCTAAGTTTTCTAAATACTGCCTTTTCTACTGGCACTGCTTGGGTAACCATTGCCAGAGACATTCTCAGAAGCCATAAAAATATTTTATAACTCCTACCACCTTCCAATCTCCTGCCAGTATCTCACATCAGCAGAAACGGACAGGAAGCTATCTGAAAAGAGAGTCTAGGAAATGTATTTTATATCACTCCAGGCCAGAAAGGGACAAGTTTGATTTCTACTTTGGATTGTAGGAATGGATTCCTACAATGCTAACTGATTATCAGACACTCCCACAAAGGAGGACAGTCAATGGAACGGCTTAAGGCATGCTACATTGGAGATCTAAATGGAGACCTTGAGTTGATATCAAGATAAATGTCTGAATTCAGTGGTAGATGTGGGATGGAGATAAAATCCTAGAGTTAGGTGGTATATAATCTGTATATGGTCTCCTGGATAATGACTAAACATAGAGAAGAAAATTTGTGCTAGGATAAAATCCTGAAATACTCTTTATAATTTGTTCATCAGCAAGAAGAGAAAGATCCATGAAAGGAGGTTAAGAGGGACTAAGAAAATGACAAGGAGTTCTTGCTATTGCAAAATTTAATGAAAGCAGTGTTTCAAAAATAAGAAAACAATTTTGTCAAATGGCACTGATCAGTCAAATAAAATGAGGGCTGAGAACTAACCAATTCCTTTGAGAAGTTGGAGGTCATTAGTGATCTTGGTGGTAGCTGCTTCAATGGAATTCTGGGGACAACTAGATGAGATTCAGGAGTAACAGAAGAATATTAAATGATGACTGAATATATACTGTATAAAGTAATTTTGTTGGAAATGAGAAGATGTTTTAGAAGCTGAAATAGGATAAAACATTGAAGAAAAATTTTTAATCTTTCTAAGATGGAAGATAATACACAATATTTTGTGCTGATGCAGATGAAACAGTACAAAGAAAAAGTAATGTAGAAGAGAGAGAAGAAAATTGTAGAAGGAAAGTACTTGATTTAGTGATATAGACTGGAATCCAATACACAGGGAAAAGAGTTTGTCTATATAGAAATAGTAGCAGTTGATCTATGTATCAAAACTGGCTGATAGTATATGGATTCCAGTGTTTCATAGGTATATTTGGTACTGGGGAGATATAAAAGTTATCTTCTGATTAATACTTTATCCTTAGTTAAAGGAGAAGTGTGAAAGACAAAATAATTCTCTGAGATTGAGAAGCAGCAGAGGAACAGCTAGTTCTCAGTGTTGTTAGGAGCTGTCCTGGCATTCACAGCTAGGACTTTATGTTCCCTTACTGAACATAAAGAATCTCAAAAAAAAAAAAAAAAAATCACCCTGGGACTGTGATGAAGTGAGACTAAGACATAAAAACAAACAAAATATCACATCATGATCTTCTATAAGCACAGACTAAATTTAGATCACTGTGCAAACCACAAAAAACCACTTATCCCTAGTGATTTCTGGCTAAAAGGCATTGACATAGGAAGGTTATCACTTGAGAAGAAGTTGAGTTTTTGAAGTTTGTGGAGCTAAGAAACAATTTGTGAAATAGTCACCTAGGCGAATGAAATTATTAATTAACTTTGATCTAGAAATCGTAAGTTTTAAATATCACAGATAGTACTCTAAGGGTAAGGTGTTTGAAACTGAAATTGAGATTTGGGGTGTGCTGCATTTATTAAAATTTTTAGGATATTGTCTTAGTAGTATAAGGTGGAGGAAAAATCAATAAAATTAAGAGACTGAGTGTCCAGTATTCTGGATGGATCACTCCAATAAATAATGTAATTTTGAAGAATAATGGCCAGGACAGTCATAGAGTGAACATCAGTAAGCCAGATATTAAAATCATCCCTGAATGAGAAAGAGTGATTAGGAAGACTGCACAAGGAATGGCAGTAAAGTTACAGTCTGATAACATGAACTTTGATGGGGCTGGTTGGGGAGGGGTGGATGTGGAGCCGACAGACAATACACTATTGGGCATTGTCCTATTGGTTAGATTTATGGTCATCCAAATTTATCAATTAAGTGTAAAAAAGAATCATCTATTCTAAATGGAAATAAGAAGCCATCTACAAGGACTGTAATGAAAGCAGCTACTTCAGAAGACAGCCAAGATCAAAAGAGAGGCAGAAGCTGAATATTTTTTCAGAGAAAAGTTTGAGGATGTCGAGTGTGATATATCATGACAGTTATGAGTTCCAAGGACACAGTGAAAAGATTTGTGGGTTAGGAATGAGATGTGATATGAGTCAGATTTGGTGATACACAAAATCAGGTGAAGATTAGAATACAATTGTTGGGGAGTGACAGGACCAAATTAGACTTCTGCTGATGCCAGAAATATTAGCCATGATGAAATGAGTCTTGCTGACCCCCCCAAAAAAGGAGATGACAGGTTCTAATGGAAACTTCTTGGAACTATTGTCCTCAGAATTTTGGGATAGTGTTGAAAAAAATGTTGGGGAAAGGAGTGCAAATTTTCGACTTGATAAGAAACATGCTTCAAAACCTTTTGGGAAGTTAACCAAGTGTAAAACAAACAATTCTGTTTATTAGGAAAAAAAAAAAAAAAAAAACACTAGGAAACCTTTTCCAGCAACAGGAAATTACTAAAGCAATGGAGAGCTGAAAAGACTCATAGCATGGCTACTCTGGTATATATTTCAAACCAAGAAAGGTTATAGTTTGCTATGAATAAATTTCCCCTTTTTAGAAATATGCATTAGGACTAAGAAGTAATACAATACAAATATAACATCAGGAAGTGAAAATGTGAAAAAGTAATACTGCATTAAGAAATTTTTAAACAAGTGTTCTATACATAGTTTATCCTCAAACCATTAAAACTGGTTTTGTGTGTGTCGCCATGGGATCATCTATGAAATCACTATGGCACATTTGAAGTAGTGAGTATAATTATGTCATCTCAGCACTTGACTTCCCCAAATTCATGTTAACGTTTTCTTTCCTTTTAAAAAATAAGTTGCCAACAAATGTTAAAATAGTGCTATTACCTAAAGTGCTTAGAAGAGACCAATATTAGATAGCTGGAAATAATTCAGGCAACTGTCATTATTCAGAGCAGAACATATAGTGGAGCAGTCAGTTTTTCTACAACTATTAAAAACCAATTCATTTTTTTGAGTCGATATGTGGGTATGGACACACATCTGGGTGCATGAAAGTGTGGTGTGTGTGATAAAGTTTACTAAAGGCTTCAGACATGATTTCTAGGTTTCAGGCTCACAATTCCTATTTCTTTGATATTGTATCTAAGATGCATTTCTTAGAAGATAGGCACTTCATAGAAATGGATATACCTTAATAACATTGATACAAAGAAGGGAGGTTACACTGAGGCAGAAATAAATGACACCCTTTATAATATTTGAAATGATCACTTTGCCCAGTACGGTGAGCTTTTATTTTTTTTTTCCTCTCCTGCAGTAATTTTCCTTTATCTCTTGTATAATAGTGTACCATAAAGTGACTTCCAGGAACATGTCACAGATTCAATCAATTTGGAATGACACAGCACTATCATTCCCATAAGTGTTCAGGCACTTCCAGGAATGATTAAAAAGCATGGCATTGCCCACCAACTGCTGGGGTGACATGTACATTTTGAAGAAGACAGCCTTATTGAGTAGTTGTCAATTATAAAAGTGTTTGAAAATGGTGACTTTTCTATTTCTGGGGATATTTCAAAAACTTGACTGCTGTATCTGATATGTTTCTGTCATAGGCCTGTAATTTCCTCTATACCACAAATGAAAAAAGATATGAAATAGAGTCAGATAAAGTCGGTATATATGCTATCTGATGTTGCCTAATGATTTTTAATCAAAATATATTTAGATTTGAGGAAATTAGTTTTATACTGTTAGCAATACCAAATATCAGATGAGAAAAGCTGGACAAATCATTAGGTACATTACTGACACTATTTTTAACCCATTTTAGTTATCATTTTTATAAACTTTTATCTTGATGTAAGCCTATATATAAAGACATACCTGAGTTGTTCTTCATTGGGGAAAGCTAATATTGTTACATTTATTTTAAAATATGTTGGTAATGTACTCAGAATAAAACTATAAGGTTGCTATATAGGTAAAACCTTTCTAACCAGTTTATTTTAATTTGAAAACAAAAACAAAAACCTGCAATAAACGTTCATAATAAAATTTCATTTAGCTTTAATTCTTGCTATTTGTGTAACTTTATGAGGACAATTTCTTTATTAAAAAAGGAAATTTTGCTTAAATGGGACATGTGGCTTGCATTCATTCCACGAACAGAATTAAGAGCACTTGGTATACATTTCAATTTTATAATTGCGAATATGCAGCAACGCTCCAAAAGTGGATTATTCACTATTCAGAAATGCTCTAAATTTTATTTTCCTTTGGAACTATTTGATTAAATCCTAAAGATGACAAATAGATAGATTCAAGGGGAAGAGGACAGTGTGTGATAACATTTTATTCAACTAGTAGGAAATTAAAATACATAGAGAAAATATAACTGGATGGCTAATCTTGAAGTTCAAGACTATTATTCTTTCATATGTTACATTTTATATTAAAATAATCTTACTTTCCAGTAAACAGTAAGATAGTATGCCAGGGGATAAATAAACACCCATTAAAAACCATTGTATGTTTAGAGAAAGAGTATAAAAATAATATCATTTTTGGCCGGGTGCACTGGCTCACGCCTATAATCCCAGCACTTTGGGAGGCCAAGGCGAGCAGATCACGAGGTCAGGAGATCGAGACTATCCTGGCTAACATGGTGAAACCCCGTCTCTACTAAAAATACAAAAAAAATTAGCCGGGCTTGGTGGCGGGCGCCTGTAGTCCCCGCTACTCGGGAGGCTGAGGCAGGAGAATGGCGTGAACCTGGGAAGCAGAGCTTGCAGTGAGCCGAGATTATGCCACTGCACTCTAGCCTGGGCAACAGAGCGAGACTCTGTCTTAAAAAAAAAACAAAAAAAAAAAACAAAAATATATATATATATATATATATATATATACACACACACACACACACACGTATATAAAATTATCCAGAGGCACTTAGCAAACTTCTCTAGGCTCACCAGCAGAACTTTATTTCATGCCCATCCTTGAACTGGTATATGGTGCTGGGGATGTCCTATACTTACTGACTATGCCTAAATTCCTGCAAGAATCAATGTCAAGAAAGACAGAATTACCATTACACCAATCAGGTCCACAGCTTCAGTTAGGGTTATTCAATCTTCCATTGGTATTTGGGTTACAATTGAAAAGAGGGGTACCAAATCTTCTATTCCATAACCCTCATTAATTAAACACACACACACACACACACACACACACACACACACACACACACACACACAGACAACCTTGAAAGTTTAGTGGCTTTGCCAAGGTCATGCAAACTTGTCTTGTGAATCTGAAGTGAATTAATTCATGTAAAATAGCTTGGCAATCTAAAGAGCATCACACACCTTCCTCATCTTAGTATCATTGCTCCTAAAGTCCACTGAAATCAGACCCCTCATGTAAGTATGACTCAATATTTCCCGAATCCTATACTTGGCAAAGTATTTCTAAAAATGTTATACTGAAATATCTTAAGTTCTTAAAAATTTAATTTTAAACAAGTTATTAGAATAATATAAATTTATATACAATTAATAACATATTGACATACATCAAAGGCTTAAATCTATCAGTGAGGTACATGTTGAGGGCAAAGAAAGTCTGACTGTGGTTTATATTGGATTTTCTTTGTTTCTTGACAGTACTCATGTCCTCCCTCCTCTTCCAGCCTCATAGATTAGATTCTGTGATCTCAGTACCATTAAGTCTTGCCATATTTTTTCAGTCATAGTTATTAGCAGATTAAACTAACTTAAATAAAATTCAAACGATTGAATAAAACATCCATAAATTAGCCTCATAATACATACAACTAAAGAAATATGGAATTGAAGATCTTTTATAATCTAACTACACATAAATAAAAGCTGTCAGATAAGATCTAAGCATCTGAGACTATATTTGGCAAAGTCACAAAATTTGTAACATAAAAGAAGCAGAGTAGGAGAGCATTTTAAAGTCTTCAGCATATGGAGTTAGTTCAAAGCTGGAAATGGCATAGAATTATTATGAATTATTTTTGGATGTGATTCAAAATTTAAGCTAGTAATAGGCATACATTAGTCTACCTGGCTTGAAAAATAACTGAGATATGAAATAAAATGAAGACATGAATAGGACATTTTAATTAGTGATATTATTATGTGTACTTAGGATAAACTATTTGGAAAGGGCACTTGCTAAATTATCCACTGGGGGATCAAGCAGTAAATGATAAAACTATATGTTATCATTGCCAGGAACAAAATATGCATATTTGCCAAATTCAGCATTTTCTGTGATATTTTAGAGCCTAACCTACATTTTAGATTTTAGTCATAGCCTTTCCTTTTCAAGTGATCCTAACTACTTAAAAGCTTCAGGAATAGAGATTCTAGGAAATTAAAAATATATAACAAAAAATTATTACCAGTTTTCCAAACCAAAAGTATTTAGTTACTCTCATTTTCTACATTTATTCAGAGTATACACCAAATCCTAAACTGCATTCTGTACTGTCGTGATCGTGTTCTTTAAAAATTGGTCTTTATACTTCTTTTTCAAATAGTACAATAAAACTCATTTTAATGTAATACCATTTTAACAGGAATGCTGCTTTTGTAAAATTAAAATGACTGCCTGGTAAGAAAGATTTTAATGATGCTTATGAGCCTTTTATGTCAATTATCACTAGGGTTTTGGCATTCACAGACACTAATAAATGGGAGAAGAAGAAAGTCCTGTTTTATCACCTATCATTACCCTAATAAAATAGGATATTTTTTCAATAAGAGTATTAAGAGAAATTGCCTATTTCCATTTTTCCAGAAAATCCACTTCTACAAAGTAACCTTAGCTTTGACCCATTCTGAAAGAAACAAACACTGCTGTAGGTTTTATGCCCATCTTCCTTATATATATTTTCTTCATTCAGCTCCAGCAGCAGTCATAAGCTTGGGCAGAATTCCATTCCTCATCTGTCCAATATTCTGGAAGTAGGATCTACTACTGTTTGAATGCACTACCATCCATTATCTTTCCAAAGTACCTATTTGCCAACAAAATCCTCATTGAATTTTATAATGCTCTATCTTATGTGAATAAATTAAACTAATATATATTTGCAATCTACCTGGTAGTAGGCACTGTGATAGGCAGACGTCTCAAAGATTTTTATTCCCTCTGAAAACATTTTGTTGTTTTTTGTTTCTGTTTTTGTTTTGTTTTGTTTTAGAGATGAGGACTTACTCTGTTGCCCAGGTTGGAGTGTGGAGTACAAAGTGTGATCATAGTTCACTGAAGCCTGGGACTCCTGGGCTCAAGAGATCCTTCTGCCTCACTCTCCTGAGTAGCTGGGACTATAGGCACATGCCACCACGCCTGACTAATTATTTTGTTTTTCCTTTTTTGATTTTTGTTAGAGAGGGCTGACTCACTAGTTGGCAAGGTTGATGTCAAACTCCTGCCTTCAAGCAATCCTCCTGCCTTGGCCTCCCAAAACACTAGGATTATAGGCATGAGCTACCATGCCTGGTCTGAACACATTGTCTTAATTTCTATCTCTACAGCTTTATTTTTTTCCTCTGCACTTACTTAGCTCTATCTCTAAAATCACACCTTTGTATCTGTACCTTACCAAGTTCTCTCATGGTACTGTCCATTATGTTTTCTTATCTGAATTTGTTTGCTCTATTGGTATTCTTGGACATTAATAGTTCTCACTGACGCCAACTTACATGAAAACAATATTTTCCTTATGCAATTCTAAGGACCTCGAAATGACAAAGATTCTCTGCTGGACCAAAATTGACTTAGTCTTCTAAAACTTCTCCAACGTTCATCTGTGCACTTCCTTGTAAAATCCATTTTCAGCAAAAACCCTAAGTAAGTATAATAAAAATCCTGTACGCTTGATATCTCACCACCCTTAATATCTGATCAGGTTCCTTATGCTCTACCATCCTCGACTGGATGTCTGATCAGCCTGTCCTGTCTTCGGCAAGAATCCTGTTAGGTAGGTTTATTCAGAATTCAACTTACCCCTTATGTTTCCTCTTAGTGATTTTTCATTCATTGAACCCCACCCTGTTCCTCAACCATAAATTTGTACTTGTCATCACCGTATTCAGAGTTGAGCCCAATTTCCCTCTCCCACTGCAAAATCTCATTGCAGTGGTTCCATACCTATCTTGATGGTCCTGAATAAAGTCTTCCTCACCAGGCTTTAACAAGTATCATTGAATAATTGGTATTAATGTACATCTACTCTAATAGTGCCCCTGGAAGCAAATGTGCACCAAAAATATATTTTACTTTAGCAATTCTAAAGACTCTAATCCATGGTGATTTAAAAATTTTCACGTTTTACAGATATATTTACTTAAACTAGTAAACCTTGCAGTATGCATCTATTATTTTATCATCTGTTTCCTTTGAATTTTCTTTTGGGAAACAATTATTCCTAATCTCAGTCTTTGAAATTGTGGATGGGAGAATGTACTTCCTGGCTGTTCCTGGCCACAGTGAATGATTTAATGTTGATTACGAGATAGATGCCAAACCAGATAAACTCAATCCAGACACTTGGGTCAAAATTACAGGATATTAAGCACTCTTTTTCAGGTAGGCTTGCCAAACCAATAGAATCAAATCACCCTTTCTTTGCCAGGAGCAGAGAGACATAAAAGCAATACAGAGGAGACCAGAACTGAGTGACAAATAGATTTCTGATGTAATCTTCAATCACATAAAATCATTCATGCTTGGAAACAGCTCTACTAATGAAATGTTCTGTTATTTGAGCAAGAGATTGCTTGCTTGCATTATTTCTTTATTTAATTTGAGTTTACATTACCTGTAAGCGAGAGTCCTAAGGTACACTCTTAACTGTAGTCATCCATCCATTCTTATAAATCTTCATCTTTTTCCCTACATAAACCTGCAACAATCCAGGTATAATGCAAACATTCACAGGCCCTCACCAATGGTTAGATTCTCTTCACCATTTCTTTTCCAACCCAAGGTTCAGTGTTCCCTATAATTGTCTCGCATATCTTTTCTTTGTAGAGCCTCTAATTTCTTCCTAAATTACTCTTAGCTTAGATGAGTATTTTTTGCCTCAATGACACACTAATGGTATTTGCCCTAGTGGACATCTACCATTCCCTTCACATGACTATTTGTTTACACATTTTTTCTTTTATATCTTTTTCTGCTCTCAGTGCTGTTTCTGCCCCATACTGTGTATTTCCATCTTTCCCTCACAACCAATGACCTCAATATTATTCTCTGCATCTCCACGTGGAAGTTTGGCCTCAAGTCTGAGAAAAAATTAACCTTGGTTCTTTGTATTTGCCTCTTAGTCTGTATGTTAAATTCTGATTTGTACTAACTGCCTGCTTGTAATAACTACCAATTCTCATGTAAGTATGACTAGATGTAGAAACTTAGGCAAGCTATCTCGCCTCTCTGGACTCCAATTTCTCACCTGAACATGAGAGATACACATTAAAACCTCTTCTGGTGTTACTTTAAAAAATATCTTATACCTCATATATATAATGTTACATGATGCCTTAGAACATTTTTAACTACTTTAATTTTCTAATCCATTCAGTTTAATTATGCCTTAAAATGTACTATCTCTATGAAATAAATTCATATCTGAAAATTATCAGAGTATACTTTTTTGTTTAAAAATAATATATTTAGTATTATATCAAGTGTGCTTATAATTTTATATATGTACAATACGTCCATTTGTATAGGTAGATGTAGTATATTTTTAAAAATTAATTTATGTATCCACATACTTCTTTTAATAAGTATTTTACTGTGCATCTACTATGTGACAGGCAATGTTATAGTTGCTGAAGGTAGAAGAATAAAAATGGCAACAATGGCAAAGTACTTCTCTCATGGAGTTTGCATTCAATCTGTAGGGAATAAAAGAGGATAATACACAAACATTCAGAAAAAATGAAAGATTGATAAGCCAATATATTTCATACATATTAATGTTTAAATCAATTTTACCTATATTTCCTCTTATAATTGGCTTTCAGAAACTTTAGAAAATTTTTGCTAGAAAAAACTCACTCTTACTCAAATATCCATAGCACCCTTGGTATAAAACTGGTTTTCTTTTCCAAATGTGGAAAACTGAAGCAGCTTAGTAAGAACACTTCTAAAGCATATCTGAGTAATGCGCCAACTGTCAAAGACAGAGATAAGATGTTTACTGGCTGAAAGGGAAAAGCTTGGGATCTTTTGAATATGATGATGATGAAGTTAATAATTCAAAGACCATAAGCAGTACACAATTCGACAGTATTTTAAAAAACCAAATACCTTCTGATCTTTAGTTTTATAACTAATAGACTATAATTGTGAGATGGCTTACTAAAAGTAGTCATACAATCTGAACTGAGGAATGAAATCCTCCACCAATACTTCGTAGATGAAATTGGACAAAGAAGCTATCTAGTTTAGCAGTTTCTATGATGCCAATTTTTAAAAGGCATTAAACACCTTACTGGAATAAATCAGAAATATAATGCCATTTAAACTCTATGAGATCTATGTGCTTACACAACAGACAAAAAAAATTCCAAATTTTCTCACTTCCACCTTTGACAGTACCTCTAAATCGAAACAAGTAAGCAATCTACGAAAGTGCCAGTACTGTTCCTACTAAATAAATATTTAAAGAGTATCGCTTTGAAAGTGTGGCAAATTACTAGTCTCCTAGCAGGGATCAGTCAAGATATGCTTATAGATACCAAATTTAATGCCCTGATTTATTGTTCACAAGTTTCTAAAAGAAAATAGGGTTTAACTTCACAATGTGACTTCTTGGGAACCCTCTTAGGCTGAACAAAAAGTCATAAAAACAGATGTTGAACTTCATAATATTTGTGAAATAAAACCTTACTTTGGATCTATCAAAGAGCTTTACATAAAACAAGGAGTATAATAGATGCTTATTGGTTTAATGTCTATAAAATTATCTAAGGTGTACATAATATTTATTGATGAACTTGCTTAAGATTAGGAAGTTCTATTAAAGCCAAATTGTTCTTTGTTCATATGTATGCCAATTATTTATTTAGCATCACCTTTGTCACCAAATAGATAGACAATATTAAGATCTTTAGCATTTTAAATACACCCCCCCTCCCCATGAAACCAAACAGCCTCACTAAACAACTACATCAACAGCTTTTGAGTCTGGCTAACAGACACTCATTCCCTAATTACGCTTCCAAACATGTCTTCATTTCAGAAGCTGTAAAAGGAAAATATTTTCAAATTCCCTTGGATGAGGTTTAGGCTTCTATGAAAATTTTGCTTTTTCTCATGAAAGTAACTGAAATAATTTATACTCTTTCTTTTGCCTTCTTCTCGTGATTGTTAATGAAATACGTGGATCTTCATCAGTCATCTAGCCATGGTGGAAAAGTAAAGGAAATCAATGAGATGTTTGATGGACATCATTGAACCACTAAACCAATACTATCTGCCATCAAAATGTGGCCCTTAAACATACAACGATTTGAGAATATACTTATTTATTTAGGTCATTCTAGCCCAAGAATATGTTAATTATAACAAAAGTTGCTCACCAATATATATATTTTCCAAGGCATGATTATGAAAATACATTTATGTGCTTAAACTAATTTCCAAACAACACAATGTTTTTTCAGACAGACCATGAGGCAGTGGTCATCATATTGATAACATAAACCCACAAACTTTGCCCTAATTAATCCCTGTGCATTAAAAAAATTGAGTGATTTTTAAAATATATTTTATCCTGTTGCTGTTTTTATAGTCCGAATTAAGCAATTTGGTTGACAGAGGTTGGAAACTAAGGAAGAAAATAATGATAAAGTTGTTTTAAAAAGATGTAAAGATGAATAAAAGGAAAAACTATGTGTACACACAAAAAATATGTGAGGCAGTTAAGGTATGAACTTTTAGTTAGGGAAAACAAAGTGTCAGATGCTAGACTGTAGGAAAACTCACCAAATCTGAATAACTAGTCTAGATCTATAAATATAACTGTCTACACAACATTTTACAGAAGCAGTGTTATAACATAAAATAATAATAGACTTTTAAATCTATAAAACCGAGATAGGGTAGTTGTACCTTTTATTTTATCTTTATAATCTACTGGTTTATGCTGGGCAATTTTCTTAACTTTTCTCATTAGAATTCTCATTTCTAAACTTGTAAAAATAACACCATATTGGGATTAAAATTAGAAAATATAACAAATGATTTTTCACATCATATTCATTATATCAATTTTATTTAGTTCTCTTTTATAGCATCCTTCTAAGCTGATTTACCATACTCTCATCAACTCTCATCTTCAGTTCTAAAATCACTTTCTAGTGAGTCTCCCTGACTATACTATTCTAACATAGAATCTTCTTTAATGCTTCTGTAAATACAATTGGAAAAAAATAAAAAAATCTTAGCATATAATATTTCTTTAAAAAAATTAGGGGCCATTATTTGTGTGTAAATCAGTAGTTCTCTATCAGGACTGATTTTGTCCCTGCACCATATTTGACAACATCGTGAAACACTACTGATAATCACAAATGGAGTATGTGTGGAAATGCTACTGGCACTTGGTGAGTGGAGGCCAAGAATGGTAATAAATATCTCATAATGCATAGAAGTATTATACTATCACAAGGAATTATCTGATTCAAAATTTCAATAGTGTCCTTATCTATTAAAATGACAACCTTTTAGTCATATGTCTTTATGGTCTAAACTTTGCCTAGTTCTTCTGTCACAAACTCATCATGCATTGTATACTTTGATCATTTCAATGGTCTTGCATTATTTTTCTAAATAAATCAAAACCTTTTAAACTTTTTTTTTCTTTTCTTTTTTTTTTTTTTTTTGAGACAGAGTCTTGCTCTGTCTCCAGGCTGGAGTTCAGTGGCACAACTTGGGCTCACTGCAACCTCCAACTCCGTGGTTCAAGCTATTCTCCTGTCTCAGCCTCTCGAGTAGCTGAAATTACAGGTGTACGCCACCACACCCAGCTAATTTTTGTATTTTTAGTA